>NW_012102188.1:210785-216204 GCF_000951045.1 Mandrillus leucophaeus
CCAGCTAATTTTTGTATTTTTAGTAGAGATGGAGTTTCACCATGTTGGCCAGGCTGGTCTCAAACTCCTGACCTCAGGTGATCCACCTGCCTTGGCCTCCCAAAGAGCTGGGATTACAGGTGTGACCCACTGCACCCAGCCCTATGCCATTTTTCTATCAGGGACTTGAGCATCCATGAATTTTGGTATCCATGGGGGGTCCTGGAACCCATCCTCTGCAGATACCAAGGGATGACTCTAATTACATATATTACATATACATTTACTATATACTGACAAACCCCTTTCACTGCTTTTGTTTTTGTAGCTCTCATCCCTCTTTGACATTACATTTTTTCATTTACACATGTATTATCTATCTCCTTGCTAAAATGTAGGCTCCATGAAGTCAGTGTCTTTGGCAACCTTATCCATTGTAACTTCAGCAAGTAGAACAGTGCCTGGAACACCGCAGAAATTCAGGAATATTCATGCAGCTCATAAACACGTAGAGATTTTCACAAGTATAAGCTAAGAGTCATAAAAGTTTATCCTTTCATCCCTGCAGTAAGAGCTTGGTAAAGCTGAGGCAGTGGTTGGAGGAAAGTGAACGACCCATTTGAGTCTGACTTCCTCATGTCTCTCCTTGGGCACATGCTTAGACTCCCAATAAACACATCAAGTTTACTGTGACTCTGCAGTGGTATTTGGTTGTTGGCTTATTTTCCTTTTGGTTTGGTAGTGTTGTAGGAATAACAATTTTTTAAAAGTGATTTTTAAAACCCATCCAGAATCCTAGCTAACTTTCTACTGCTCAAGTGCCCGCGATCTATTCAGCTTTCCTCTTGTCTCTTCCTGGTGGCAGCCAACTGATACCCAGACACCCAAGTCAGGCAGGTGGGCTAACTGTAGAACACCCCTCCACTCAGGCCTCTCTGTCCTTCCAAAGGAGGGTTTGGTGGGTGGGGCAGATGGGAGAACTGGAGGTGTCACTGGGGCCTTCTTTGATTCAGGAACAAGAATGCTCATACACTGCTGTTGGGGGCAGAAAGTAACGTAATTCTTACAGAGGAAAAATTGGCCCTAAAGATACAAAGGCAAAAATACCAAAAGACATACGCATATTGCTGCAATATTTTTAATAGCAAAGGGCGAGAAACAACCCAATGTCAATCGAGAGTGACTGGTTGAATAAACAATGGTATGCTGTCATAATGGAGCATTTTATAATGGAAAACATACTATATGGTTCTATGGAGTGATAGCCAATATTTTAAGCAAAATAGAAGGGTCCAGGAAAGTGTGAAATAGCATGCTGTCATTTATCATTTGTTTATGTTGCTTAAATGGAAGGATAAAAGGGGAAAATTTGGTTACAGCAGAAGGAGGAAGGGAACCGGTCAGAAGATAAACTCTGAATACATTTTGTTTTGTAGATTTGACTTTGGAACCATGTTAATAGTTTATATACTTATAGTACAAAGTTAAAATTAAAAAGCAATCTCTAAAAATTTCAGGAAAAGGAGGAGGTATAATCAGTAAATTCTGATTCTAGTTTGGAGCATGCCACAGAGAGGGGAACCATTCCATGTAACTTTACAACAGCAAGTTGACTGTCTGTCCCTAATAGCATAAATGTTGAGGACACAAGAATCGAAGAAAAAAACAATTTTAACTGTTTTTAGTTATCACATTTGTGTGTTAAGGTTGGCATTGTTCTTATAATAATTTTTTTAAATGTGTAGTTATTTTGGTGATGTTTAGAAGGAGGTTTTCAGAATCAGAGAAGGAGAAAAGACAGAGGATCAATGAAGTTGCATTAAAAATGAAAACAAGGCCAGGCGTGGTGGCTACGCCTGTAATCCCAGCACTTTGAGAGACTGAGGCGGGCAGACCACTTGAGGACAGGAGTTTGAGACCAGCCTAGCCAACATGGCAAAACCCTGTCTCTACTAAAAATACAAAAATTAGCTGGGTGTGGTGGTGCACGCCTGTAATCCCAGCTACTCAGGAGACTGAGGCGTGAGAATCGCTTGAACCCGGGAGGTAGAGGTTGCAGTGAGCCAAGATTGCACCACTGCACTCCAGCCTGGGCAATAGAGCTAGACTCTGTCTCAAAAATAAAATAAAATAAAATTAAAACACTATGAAAAATAAAAATTTGCTGGGTGTAATGGCATGGACCTGTAGTCCCAGCTACTCAGAGGCTGAGGTGGAAGGATTGCTTGAGTCCAGGAATTTGAGGTTGCAGTGAGCTATGATTGTACCACTGCACTCCACCCTGAGTGACACAGAGAGACCCTGTCCCTATGCCAATTCTCCCCTTAACACAACAAAAAACCCACAGTAGTCCTGAATTAAATTGGAAGTATCAGCATGAACTCATGTAGTGTTTTATCTTTAAAAAATACTAATAATACATATTTCCTAGCTCTAGCCACTAAAGCCAAGATACGATGATGTAACCGCTACCAATGAGCACTCTGAGCACCCAGATCTTGATATCTAATTACCATTCCCCACTAGAAGGAACCAGGGATTGTTGAGGGAAAACAGCTGATTTCAGGGCTGGGGCAGAAAATATACAAGATGAAAATCTTATCATACAAGATAATCAGGAAACTATTAAAGACTACTAGGGTCATGTCAAAAGGAATCAGCCACCTTGAAGCAGCTCCCAAGAACCAAAGATAGAACAATTGGAGCAAAAACAAAGACAGTAACTGTAATTACTATTAATACAGATGATAACACACATGATAACATCAGGTATGTTTCAACCATGAGTTCATAATGTACTCAAAGAAGAAAACAACTCTCACAGGGCATATTGGAAAGATGCCTGTGAACCACCTCATTTTGAAAACTGAAAAATAAAGGGAGGAAAGCCAAGAATCAATCCTACTTTTCTCATACAACCAAATCTCAGGGTAACCATAACTGATGAGAGTAAGTTTCTCCTTATAAAGTAGGTCAGCTAATAAACAAAGAAAAAATCAATAGCACTGGAATATTAATTGCAACCACTACAGAAGTAATGGATCTGTGCAATCAGTGGGTGCTAACCTCCTACTAGAAGGATCTGTCACCACCAATGAAGTAGTCTTGCCAAAATAAACCTAACTAGAATCTAACTCTCTAGATTTGTAAGAAATAGAGATGCACTCAGAAAGACTCATACTATGAGAAATTCTACAATATAAATGACCTAATATTTTGTCTTCCAACAAACCTTCAGATTATTCCAGAATATGCTGAAGTGTAAATTCCACTGCTACAGATTTAAAAAAGACTTAAAAGGCATATCAAAAAATTACAGTGCATAGACCTACTGCAAGTAAACAAAAAAATATAAGCCACTCAGAGAAATGTCAACAATGGCTGAATATTTAAAGGTATTAAGGCATTAATGTTTTAGATGTGAATGGTATTTTGGTTATCCTTTTTTTTAAAGTTATCTTTTAGAGATACATTCTAAAATATTTTCAGAGGAAATGATAGGATTGGATCTACTTCAACATCATCATGAGGTGGGGTGATAGTAAACGAAACAAGTTGGTCATGTGTTCATTGTCGAAGCCACTGATTCAGGCACGGAGTTCATTATACTATTCTCTCTACTTTTGCATATGTTTGCAACTTTGCCTGATAAAAAGTCTTGAAGCCCCTCCCTCAAATAATATGAAACTATATTACCTGGAAAGGGGTGCAAATGGATACTGGTTAACTACTAGCTACTCTTAGTGTAGAGTGGAGCTCTGAAAGGACAAAAGAAAAGTTGATTCCATAGAGGACAGTGGGGAAAGAGCACATAGAGAACAAGACACTCTACAGGGAGAAGTGCCCAGCCATCATCCACAAAAGACCCATCATCCACATCATCCACAAGAAATGCCCAGCCATCATCGTCCGCACCCATCATCCACATCCTAAGCAGTCAGCCAATTATACTTTGGTGCTGTGGGGACCGGGGCTGGGTGCATGATTTCATCAGCGGGAAGCAGGTTAGATGATGACAGATCTTGGTGATGGAAATCGTTGCTTTAAACCGGGCTATTTGACATCAAAGTCATATCATATACCAGCTTAGAGGCTACCTGCTCTGGAGACTCCCCAAACACTCCTCACCTTCTGGGATGTGAGAGGCTTGTCCCCCTGAACCACCCCTGTCCCTAGCCCACAGCTGTGACATCTCCCATTCAGGAACCTGGCCAGACCCTTGGACTCTTCCGCCTGGTGTTGTACACATGGGACTGGGTGGTGTGCAAGCTTCTGGCCCAGCATAGCTACATTTAGAAACGGAAGTCTGTGGATAATGTTTCAACGAAGTCTTGTGACTGTAGTTTGGAGGTCCTTTTTCTGTTGTTAGAGAGAGCAGCTGAGCGCATGGGAGAAGAAAAATTTCAAAAGCAACTCTTGACTGGGTCTCAATCTTTGTTCAAAAAATAGTACAAAAATAAACCATCTTAGAAACCATCTTGAGGTAGGGCTTGATCATCGAACTAGTGACACACTTCTGGCTCCATCTCATACCAGGGCAAATACAAAGAAGATTTAAATAAAATACGTGTGACGAAATCTCACCAGCAGCTTGACACGTCATTAGATAATGACACTTTCTTACAGCTTCTCTACTTCTTAAGTTTTAGCTTGAATGATCTTCCCCACCCTACCCCACACCCCTCCCTACCCCACCCCACTCAGCTCTGGCCAGTGTTTTCTCTCTTGGGTCACCTGGAGGGCGTCACCCTGTAGTGAATTCATCAGAAACAAAAGGCCATGGAATCCATGACAACTCAAGCATTTTCCTAAACTCTCCACGGCCAGGTATTGTCCTTACCAATCTCCCATGTGGTCAAAACAAATTTATATTGTGGAACAGTCCCAAACATCACCTCTGTGTTCTCTGACTCATTTATTCCAGTGTATCCAACCCAGACAGGAAGAGAGCCAGCCATCCCCTCCTACAAGGAAGTGGGCTGTCTCATGCTCAGGGAGAAGTCAGGCGGGCAGGAAGGAGCAATTGCTTTTATTTTTCCAGTTATATTACCAGGTTATGTATTTGAGATATGATTTCTCAGAAGGGAAGTAACTCAGGCAGAATCCATGCTTTTAACAATGGGTCCTTGGTCTAGAAGGATCTGCGTGGGGTTTAAGGCCCTCCTGTGGCTCTCTGATGAGAAGGCAGGCAGGCATGTCACAGAGGAAAAGGCAGGTAAGAACAACGTGCTGTGGGTCATGGGAGGAGACTCCACTTCTTATGCTACATACGCAGAGGCATGACTAGGCCCCCCGCACGACTAGAACGGCCTCATTCATAGCAAGCCTAGCTATAAAAATGCAGAAGGGCTGAGAGTCATCCGACACACATTGCCAGCTTTTCTCTCCCCAGCAGTTCAAACTCACAAGGCCATTTGCACAGCATTTTGGAAAGCCACCC
>NW_012102188.1:216254-223515 GCF_000951045.1 Mandrillus leucophaeus
TTATACTTTGGTGCTGTGGGGACCGGGGCTGGGTGCATGATTTCATCAGCGGGAAGCAGGTTAGATGATGACAGATCTTGGTGATGGAAATCGTTGCTTTAAACCGGGCTATTTGACATCAAAGTCATATCATATACCAGCTTAGAGGCTACCTGCTCTGGAGACTCCCCAAACACTCCTCACCTTCTGGGATGTGAGAGGCTTGTCCCCCTGAACCACCCCTGTCCCTAGCCCACAGCTGTGACATCTCCCATTCAGGAACCTGGCCAGACCCTTGGACTCTTCCGCCTGGTGTTGTACACATGGGACTGGGTGGTGTGCAAGCTTCTGGCCCAGCATAGCTACATTTAGAAACGGAAGTCTGTGGATAATGTTTCAACGAAGTCTTGTGACTGTAGTTTGGAGGTCCTTTTTCTGTTGTTAGAGAGAGCAGCTGAGCGCATGGGAGAAGAAAAATTTCAAAAGCAACTCTTGACTGGGTCTCAATCTTTGTTCAAAAAATAGTACAAAAATAAACCATCTTAGAAACCATCTTGAGGTAGGGCTTGATCATCGAACTAGTGACACACTTCTGGCTCCATCTCATACCAGGGCAAATACAAAGAAGATTTAAATAAAATACGTGTGACGAAATCTCACCAGCAGCTTGACACGTCATTAGATAATGACACTTTCTTACAGCTTCTCTACTTCTTAAGTTTTAGCTTGAATGATCTTCCCCACCCTACCCCACACCCCTCCCTACCCCACCCCACTCAGCTCTGGCCAGTGTTTTCTCTCTTGGGTCACCTGGAGGGCGTCACCCTGTAGTGAATTCATCAGAAACAAAAGGCCATGGAATCCATGACAACTCAAGCATTTTCCTAAACTCTCCACGGCCAGGTATTGTCCTTACCAATCTCCCATGTGGTCAAAACAAATTTATATTGTGGAACAGTCCCAAACATCACCTCTGTGTTCTCTGACTCATTTATTCCAGTGTATCCAACCCAGACAGGAAGAGAGCCAGCCATCCCCTCCTACAAGGAAGTGGGCTGTCTCATGCTCAGGGAGAAGTCAGGCGGGCAGGAAGGAGCAATTGCTTTTATTTTTCCAGTTATATTACCAGGTTATGTATTTGAGATATGATTTCTCAGAAGGGAAGTAACTCAGGCAGAATCCATGCTTTTAACAATGGGTCCTTGGTCTAGAAGGATCTGCGTGGGGTTTAAGGCCCTCCTGTGGCTCTCTGATGAGAAGGCAGGCAGGCATGTCACAGAGGAAAAGGCAGGTAAGAACAACGTGCTGTGGGTCATGGGAGGAGACTCCACTTCTTATGCTACATACGCAGAGGCATGACTAGGCCCCCCGCACGACTAGAACGGCCTCATTCATAGCAAGCCTAGCTATAAAAATGCAGAAGGGCTGAGAGTCATCCGACACACATTGCCAGCTTTTCTCTCCCCAGCAGTTCAAACTCACAAGGCCATTTGCACAGCATTTTGGAAAGCCACCCATCCCCTGAATGAAAAAGGTTGAAGAAAGTTAGTGCATAATCTAAGGGAAGGGCCTCAAAGCAGAAAAAAAAAAAAAAAAATGTGATGGAAGCAGGTTGAGCTTTGTGGCTGCTCCTCTGTGCTATTCCATGGGACACCGTGCAACGCCGGCCTAGAAGCCTGGGTGCACTGGCGAGAGGGCGCGAGCAGGCGGGAGGGTCCACGCAGTCAGGGCCCGAAGCTGAGCCTTCGGGGAAGAGAAATGAGGTCAGATCTCCACACCCCGGTGCTCCTGTGTACCCTCAGAAGTCATAGGGGGATACAAAAATGGTGACCTTGGACACGTGGTTGGCCTGGAAGGAGCGGTCCAGGTATTCCGACATGTCGACGTCCACCTCCAGCGTCTGAGGCCCCGCCAGGGTCTGCACGAGGATGAGCTCCCCAGTCTGCCGGTCTGAGCGCTGCATCACAAAGTGGCCGCGGCTGTTGCCACCCACGATCCCAAAGCGCAGGCTGTTGGGCCCAGCTCGGCCCGGGGCAGAGGCGGTGGCCATGCGGAAGAGCGTGATGGGCGTCTTCAGGTTGGAAGGCAGAGAGAGGTAATGGAAGGAGATGGTCTTGGGCAGATGGCGGCAGGGCCTGCTGTCCATAGGGCAGGGGTTGCGCTCACACTGGCTGGAGCAGAGAGGCAAAATGGGGGCCAGTCAGCCTTGGGGAGTCTCATGAGGGGCTGCTCTGACCCGGCTGCCCACCTGCCCTCTTGCAGAGGTCACCTAGATGACCTTTCCCAGCGACGCGTCCTTTACCCAGGAGCTATGGAGCTGCAGGCGAGTGAACGTAGCTGGTGTCAGGCATGGCAAAGGAAGCGCTGCTGCTTCTGTTCCTGCTCATTGGTGCTCCCTGCCTACCTGTGTACGTGTGTATGTGTGTGCATATGTATCTATTTATGCTATTACTACCATTTTTACAGAAAATTAAAGCCTGGGAATATTAAATAACGATGGCAATGCTGATATTCAAACCAGGTGCCCTTTCTCCATGGGCTGCAACCTCCCTCAGTAATAGTAGGACCTCAGCAGTTAGTCAGCAACATCGTGTAATGCGGTGCTTCCCACACGGTATATGGTGAACTTCCTAAACACAGCAGCATGTATTTTATTTATTTATTTATTTTAGACAGAGTCTCACTCTGTCACCCAGGCTGGAGGGCGGTGGCATGATCTCGGCTCTCTGCAACCTCTGTCTCCCAGGTTCAAGTGATTCTCCTGCCTCAGCTTCCTGGGTAGCTGGGATTACAGATGCCTGCCACCACGCCCAGCTAATTTTTGTATTTTTAGTAGAGACGGGGTTTCACCATGCTGGCCAGGCTGGTCTCGATCTCCTGACCTCAAGTGATCTACCCGCCTCGGCCTCCCAAAGTGCTGGAATTACAGGCATAAGCCACCGTGCCTGGCCATCATGTGTATTCTTAAAGCAGGAAGCCCTGTTTTCCTTAATCATCTGGAAACAGGCTCTTGTGGAAATGCTTTTGATATTTCTCTATCTTGTTAAACATAAAAGACAAACGCAATCCAGCGTATTTGGTGATTCTGTAGCATCATGATTATGCAGGTCAAATATCACATCCAGCTGTTGGTCGAATGCCCCAGAGGCCGTAACAGACAGGTTCCCCATCCCTTCACCAAGTGACTGCATGAGGAAGGTTCTGATGTCTTCTCTCTCTCTCTACAAACTGCCCTGCTTCAGTGCCACTAACTTTCTTGCTGCTTCTAATCTGCTTTAACTCAACAGCAATTCAAATAATTAAGTTACCTTCCATGGCTGTTACTTCATTTTAAAGACAATGCTAGGGCTCTTGTGATCTCTTTTTGAGAGGAAAATGTATGTGCTTTGTGATAGTTGTAGTTATTCCCCTTAAAGGTCCATCTCTCAACTTAAAAAAAAAAAAAAAGCTCTACTTGCTGTTTAAGAGTTGCAGTTACTAGATGTAGAATCGTCCAGTACTATTGGAAAAGCAGAGCGGTATAATGCAGGCTGCATGGGATATGCAGGGTAACTCAAGGGAGTCTACAGTTCCCGGCTATGTGAATGCTGTCATCTCCCAAATCCATGTGATCTATACCTGTCTCCTGGGCTGCTATGGGTTTATCAGGGTAATGTCACCAACAGCTTCTTCCCTCCAGTGGCCTGCCCTGGCTTTGCCATTCTGGGGTGGCAGCAACCCCATCATCCTCTATGCAGTAGGAGAGCACTTAGTACATTAGTCCCATAGGGAATGGGGTTCTTATATCTCCAGAGCAGCAACGCATTAAATGCAACCACTGAGGGGAAATGGCAATTCAGAGAAGCCAGCCTCCCAGCCTCCGGCCTCTCATCTTTCTATGGCGTAACTGTACCTTCTCCCAAGAACCTCTAGGAGGCATCCAGCCCAGCCACACTTGGAGGCCTGGGTGAGGGTGTGCGCGCCCTGGAGATACTCACAATGGAGACGTCTTCACGTAGCTCACATTGCCGCTGCCCTCGGGGCACTCAGGGCTGACACACTGGAAGCTTCCACCGGTGTTGATGCACGTGGTCCCCTGGGGGCACACCGGCTGCAGGCCCACACATTCATCTACATCTGAGATATGGGACATACAAGGGGTGAGCGTCTCCCTGACCTTCCCTGCATTGCAGACAGAACCACCTGAGATGCCCTGCAGGCCCCTGTAACGTGGTGCTCCCTGCTCCGGGCACTTATTCTTAAAGCACAAAGCTTGCCTTCCTGGACTGTGTGGAATCAAGGCCCTGAGGAAATGCCAGGGAGCGCCCCTCCCGGGGATCCTGTCCTCCTTCCCTGGGGCATGACAGGTGGCAGGGGTGGTGGAAAGCACCAGGTGAGTGTTACTGGTCACAACACTTCTCTCAGACCTGCCTGCTTCTCAGCCCAAATGCCCCATTACCCTCCATGGCTGCTATTTTTCATCTATATATAGACATATATATTTTTTTAATTTTTTTTTACAGTATAATCTTCCAAAAAGTCTCCCTCCCCATGCCGAATGCGGACACCTCCATATCATGATTTGTACGCGTTCTCTGCTCCCTTTGCAGACATCGAGAGAGTCTCCCCGCTGGAGGCCATCCTTCCCAACCCCGAGCAACCCTAGGTGGGCCTTCGTGAGCACTGTGGGACGGAGGGAGGTAGTGTGGGTGGCTATCTGGATGCCTTCTCCCGCTCCAGCCCCAGGTCACCCGCTCCTCAGAGCCCTGCAGCAGCGCCCCAAGGGGTTGTCACCGGGGAGCCACCCCTCCCCTCACATTCCCACGTCAGCCCATGGAGGAGCCTTCTGCCCTCTCTTCTCCCATTCTCCCTTGGTGGGTCACAGCTGCTGCCTGGAGCCAGTGGGGCTCCCCTCTGTGTCCTGTTTCCACGGAGGGAATCCAGCTGAGGAGGTGGGCCTGTTCACCCTCCTAGTGTGAGGTGTGCCTGCAGGAGCAGAGCCAGTCCTCCCCCCGAAAGGCCCACTGCAGCACGGTGGTTTGAGGGTCAAGGGTCAGGATGATGCCGCTTGGGCTTCAGGCCTGAGATGTGTGCTCCGACTCAGCTCATGTGGAGATTCAGCATGTTTACATCAATTGGCATCTGTATGTTCCCTAAGTGAAGGTGGGGAAACACAGGAGGCTTCCTGTTAGGCACCCAGGGTCCCTGGGACTTGTCCTGTAGTGACGATGGTGACTGATGCCAGGGTTCTCAGCCTCTCTGTTCTACAACCAACCCACTCTGCACACATCCTTCTTGCCCTCTTAGGTGCCTCCCACCCCTGCTGCAGACGTTCCTTGTCAACTTCAGATGATGTTCTTTCCCACTCTGCCAGGAATCAGCCTCAGAAACCTCAACCCGGTCCTCCAGGAAGCCACTGCTGATGGACAGGGTTCAGCACTGGGGTGAAACCGGAGCCAGTTATTTTCCATCTGCACCCCTGCCCCCCAACCCACTCTCTGCACCTGAGAGGCGGACTGCTTTTCAGCTGGGGTTGGCAAATGATAGTGACCCAGCCTGAGGAGTCCTGACCTGCCTGGATGTGGTTCTGATGGTGGCTGTGTCCTTGATGGCCACAGTCTATCAGGCTCTGGTAAGCCCCCTCACTTCCTGTACCCCTCAAGACAGGGGTAGTGATGCCCCCGACTCTTGTCCCTCCCTGGGTGCTCCGTCTCCCTTGTCCTCAGCTACCATCAAACGAGGCTGGTGCTGTAGACGTAAGTGCCTGTAAGGTGCTGCCTCTTTCAGAGGTGGACTTACAGGTGGCCACACAGGGTCATGGAGTCTCATGGGTTCCTCCAGATTACATGACATAGGTGACCACCTGGCCACTCTGTCTTTAGGTCCAGCCCTAGCTGAAGGTATTGTTGAGTGGGTGGAAGTGACCAGACCTTGAAAAAAAAAAAAAAAAAAAACCCAGTTACTGGAATAAAGTTGGAAAAGACTACTTGCCAGGATGGTTAAGGAATTCATTTTCCTATTTATGTCGATGATGATGTGGCCTGACCTTTGAGAAGCCCTTTGGTTGGTGGCTTTTTAAAAATCGAATGTATCTGAAACTGTGACTCTCCTAACCACCTCACTCCCGATTGTGAGGTCCTGAGGGTTCACCACAGCAGCAGGTGGCTGGGTGCAGGCGGCACTCTGTAGCCTCACTCACCCTCACAGCTCTTCCCGTCAGTCAGGGTTAGGTATCCGCTGGGGCAGGTGCAACGGTAAGAACCCGGGGTGTTCACGCAGTTGTGCATGCAGAGCCGGGGACGCCCCTCCTGCCCGTAGAGCTCACACTCGTTCACATCTGCGGACAGAAGTGCTCACTGTGACTCCACGAGCCATGCAGCAGGTGTTGCCTGCTGTGACCCAGAACAGTCATGCCTCAATTCCTGGAAGCAATGGCAGCTGCAGTTAAGTGGCTTGCCTCCGGCAGCCGCCATGCCCTACCCCCAGCAGAGCACTCGCAAAAGGAGCAGGTGTACTTCCCTTTCTCCTAAGCCGAGGGCCCAGAGGGCTAAAGGAGGAGTGAGAGGGAGTTGACGTGCTAGGCCCTAGAAGCGCATCTCTGTCTTAGGCTGAAGACACCTGGGGAGACTCTGCAGAGGCTGGCAAATCAAGCCTATTCCCAGAAAGCAGGGATGGGTTAACAGCCCCGTGTTAACTCTCTTTATCTTTGGGAATGGAGTAGAGGGCTTCCTTTCTGCCGCTGTAAAATGAGGCTATTAGCACCAACTGACCAGATCTCAGATTTGAACTCCTGCTTTGCGTTGTTTGGGGAGAGAACTCTGGTAATCAGGAGAGCCCAGCAAAACTGAGCCGTCAGGAAAGCTAAGCCCAGAGAGGACCAAGGAATGAGTCCCACACCCCTACCCAGCTCCGGGCCCTCTCTACCAACACAACGACTTAAGCTCCTCCTTGCCACCCGTAGATGTGATTCCAGCCAGGGCGGAGGGGATGGAGGGTCTCAAGCCTCTCCCGAACCAAGCGCGTGTGGCTTGGGCATAGGCTGGACCAGGTTCTGAGGTGGGGCGAGCTCTGATTTCTATGAATTAGCAGCTTTCTAACAATCGTTAGGTCAGTACTTACCTATAATGCAAAGTGGCCAGGCCTTCTGAGACCGCGCCCAGGAAGCCACCCGTGCCGGCAGGAGGACGGTGGGGGAGAGCCCCTTCCCCACCCCATGTCCTCCCGCTGCTGTCCCCAGTGTCCTGGCGGAGCCCGCGCCTACCCTCGCAGACGCTGTCGCCGGCGGCGCCGCTCAGGTGGAATC
>NW_012102188.1:224485-227223 GCF_000951045.1 Mandrillus leucophaeus
AGCTCCGCCTCCAGGGTTCACGCCATTCTCCTGCCTCAGCCGCCGGAGTAGCTGGGATTACAGGCGCCAGACACCATGCCCGGCTAGTTTTTTTATATGTTTTTTAGTAGAGACAGGGTTTCACCATGTTAGCCGGGATCGTCTCGATCTCCTGACCTTGTGATCCACCCTCCTTGGCCTGCCAAAGTGCTGGAATTATAGGCGTGAGCCACTGCGCCTGGCTCCATGTACCACATTTTCTTTATCCAGTCTGTTATTAAGGAGCATTTAGGTTGGTTCCATGTCTTTGCTATCTGCTGCAATGAATATTTGAGTGCATGTGTCTTTATGGTAGAATGTTTAATGTTGTTCTGGGTATATACCCAGTAACAGGATTGCTGGGTCAAGTGGTAGTTTTGCTTTTAGCTCTTTGAGGAATCACCATACTGCTTTCCACAATGGTTGAACAAATTTACACTCCCACCAACAATGTATAAGGGTTTCCTTTTCTCCACAACCTCTCCAGGATCTGTTACTTTTTGACTTTTTAATAATAGCCATTCTGACTGGTGAGAGATGGTATCTCACACCAGATAGTTTCGATTTGCATTTCTTTAATCATCAGCGATATGGAGTCTTTTTTCATATGCTTGTCGGCTGGATGTAGGTTTTCTTTTGAGAGGTGTCTGTTCATGTACGTTGCCCACTTTTTAATGGGGTTGTTTTCTCTTGTAAATTTAAGTTCCTTATAGATGCTGGATATTAGACCTTTGTCAGATGCAGAGTTTGTAAATATTTTCTCCCATTCTGTGGGTTGTCTGTTTACTCCTTTGATAGTTTCTTTTGCTGTGCAGAAGCTCTTAAGTTTAATTAGATTCCATTTGTCAATTTTTGCTTTTGTTGCGATTGCTTTTGGTATCTTTGTCATGAAATCTTTTCCTATTCCTCTGTTAGGACGGTATTGCCTACGTTGTCTTCCAGGGTTTTGGTAGTTTGGGGTTTTACATTTAACTCTTTAATCCATTTTGAGTTGATTTTTGTCTATGGTGTAAGAAGTAGTTCAGCTTCAGCCTTCTGTATCTGGCTAGCTAGTTATCCCAGCACCATTTATTGAATAGGAGTCTTTTCCCCATTCTTGTTTTTATCAGCTTTGTCAAAGATCAGATTGTCATAGATGTGTGGCCTTATTTCTGTGCTCTCTATTCTGTTCCATTGGTCTATGTGCCTGTTTTTGTACCAGTACCATGCTGTTTTGGTCACTGTAGCCTTGCGGTATAGTTTGAAGTTGGGTAATGTGATTCCTTTAGCTTTGTTCTTTTTGCTTAGGATTGCCTTGGGTATTCAGGATCTTCTTGGGTTCCATATACATGTTAAAATAATTTTTTCTAGTTCTGTGAAGAATGTCTTTGGTAGTTTGATAGGAATAGCATTGAATCTATAAATGATTTTGGGCAGTATAGCCATTTTAATGATATTGATTATTTGTATTCATAAGCATGGAATGTTTTTTCATTTGTCTGTGTCTTCTCTGATATTTTTGAGCCATGTTTTGTAATTCTCATTGTAGAGATCTTTCACCTCCCTAGTTAGCTGTATTCCTAGGTATTTTAGTTTTGTGTGTGTGGCAATTGTGAATAGGATTGTCTTTCTGATTTGGCTCTCAGTTTGGTTGTTGTTGGTGTACAGGAATGCTAGTGATTTTTCTACATTGATTTTGTATCCTGAAACTTTGCTGAAGTTTTTATCAGCTGAAGGAACTTTTGGGCCGGGACTATCGGATTTTCTAGATATAGAATCATGTCATCTGCAAACAGAGATAGTTTGACTTCCTCTCTTCCTATTTGGATGCCTTTATTTCTTTCTCTTGCCTGATTGCTCTGGCCAGGACTTCCAATACTCTTCCAATACTACGCTGAATAGAAGTGGTGAGAGAGGGCATCCCTGTCTTGTGCCAATTTTCAAGGGGAATGCTTCCAGCTTTTGCCCATTCAGTATGATGTTGGCTGTGAGTTTGTCATAGATGACTCTTATTATTTTGAGGTCTGTTCCTTCAATATGTAGTTTGTTGAGAGTTTTTTAACATGAAGGGATGTTGAATTTCATCAAAAGCCTTTTTGCATCTATTGAGATAATCATGTGGTTTTGCTTTTAGTTCTGTTTATGTGATGAATCACATTTATTGATATTTATATGTTGAATCAACCTTGTATACTGGGGAGGAAGCCTACTTGATCATGGTGGATTAGCTTTTTGATGTGCTGCTGGATTTGGTTTGCAAGTATTTTGTTGAGGAGTTTTGTATCAATGTTCATCAAGGATATTGGCCTGCAGTTTTCTTTTTTTGTTGTGTCTCTGCTAGGTTTTGGTATAGAGATAACTCTGGCCTCATAGAATGAGTTGGGGAGAAGTCCCTCCTCCTCAATTTTTTGGAATAGTTTCTGTAGGAACAGTACCAGCTCTTCTTTGTACATCTGGTAGAATTTGGCTGTGAATCCATCAGGTCCTGGGCTTTTTTTGGTTGGTAGACTATTTATGACCAATTCAATTTCGGAACTTGTTATTGGTCTGTTCATGGACCACTATTTTTTGTTCCTGGTTTTGTTTGTTTTCTTTTCTTTTCTTTTCTTTTTTTTTTTTTTTTTTGTATTTCTTCTACTTTTCTAAAGTGTTCATATTTTTTATTTTTACCAAGAACATAAATTTCTCCTTCCTTCCTTCCTTCCTTCCTTCCTTCCTTCCCTCCTTCCTTCCTTCCTTCC
>NW_012102188.1:227501-317350 GCF_000951045.1 Mandrillus leucophaeus
TAGAGACGGAGTTTCACCACGTTGGCCAGGCTGGTCTCAAACTCCTAACCTCAAATGATCCACCCACCTCAGCCTCCCAAAGTGCTGGGATTACAAGAATGAGTCATCGTGCTTGGCCAAATTATATTTCTAATCAGGAAAAAATGTTATTTTTCTGAAAGTTTTCAAGGATTGGTGGGAATCAAACACAAGTGGACAAATCCTGCATGATTCTACTTAGATGAGGTCCCTCGAGCAGTCAGACTCACAGAAACAGAAAGAAGAATGAATGGTGATTACCAGGGGCTATGGGGAGGGCAATGGGGAGTTGTCCCATCACGGGTACAGAAGCTCAGTTTTACAAGACAAAAATAATTCCGGAGCTGGATGGTGGTGATGGTTGCATGACAATGTGAATGTGATTAATGCCACTGAGCTGTACAGTTAAAAATGATTAAACTGGTAAATTTTATGTTATATATATTTTATCATAATAAAAAATAGGATGAATGGATTTCTAAAAAAGGAACTGGAGGGATGCTGAAAGGCATGGGCCAGCTGATGGGAAGGAAGGTGTCAGGCTAGGGGACAAGGTGAGCAAGAGCCTAGGTGTGTGATGGCTGTTCATGGAGACTATGAGGATAGGAGCTGGCTTTGGATGTGCCTGCTTGCTTCCCCTCCTTCCCATTCCTGGGGAAGATTCTGGTCATGGGGACACTTTATAACAGGCCCCCCTGGACCTGAGCAACAATTGTCTAAAGACGCTTGGGCGGGCATGGTGGCTCACGCCTGTAATCCCAGCACTTTGGAAGGGCAAGGCAGGCAGATCACTTGAAGTCAAGAGTTCGAGACCAGCCTGGTCAACATGGTGAAACACCACCTCTACTGAAAATACAAAAATTAGCCAGGAGTAGTGGCAGACACCTGTAATCCCAGCTACTCGGAAGGCTGAGGCAGGAGAATCACTTGAACCCAGGAAGCGGAGGTTGCAGTGAGCTGAGATGGTGCTACTGCATTCCAGCCTGGGCAACAGAGTAAGACTCCATCTCAAAGAAAAAAAAAAAAAATCCCACAGTGGGAGGAAGCCCTAAAGAGTGGGGTTTCGAACATTCAGTGACCAGGACTGGCATATTTAGGGTGAAAGGGAACCTATTTCTTTTTCCCTCTTGTTTGTAAACAAGGGGAGGGGCCATGAGGTATCCAAGAAGGCCCTGTCTCTGACCTCAGTTTCCATAGAAAGCAGTCCCAGGGACAGGAGCTATAAGGGGCCACTGAGCTCGGGGGGACAGCCTCATTCTGAGAAAGCGCCCAGCCAGCTGACTCAGCTGAACTGAATCAAGGCACATGAAGCAGCAAATCTCTTGGCACACTATTTAAACCTGACCTTGGGCTGGGTCCAGTGCCAGGATCACAAGTATTGATAAAGCTCTTGTCCACTGGACACTGCACTGGCCCCAATGTCCCTTCCCCCCACAGATATTTCATACAGAAATAAAGACAAACAGACATCACACACCAGATTTTCTGGCGAAGGAATAGGACATCTTTGGGGCTGAATGAGATCTTGGTTGCAGCATGGTGCGGGAACCCCTGTCCATCCTCCGCAGATTCCTTATCATTGGATTTTCTTGCCATAGGCAAAACCTAGCACCACGTGACTTCGTAGACCTTCTGGGTCGAGATAGGTTGAGACTCAAGATGTGAATAAATAATCTCAAAACCAGTCAAATGTATAGTTATCCAGCTCTCAAAATACTTGGACCTGCATCAATAGCTGCTAATTTTGCAGGATGTGATGGGAACACTGGAAAGAAAAAGTGGTTCCGCTGGCAGAAGAAACGCTGACCAAGCAAAGGTGGCAGCAGTGAAACTTCTTGAGCCACATTCCCAATCTAGGGGATTTTTAGGTTGGGAGTCAGTTCTTGCACTCGTGTTTTCTACTATAAGAAGGATCAGAACTCTGGTTGCATCAAAGAGCTAAGCTCTGTCAAGTGACCACCTTAGAAAACCAGAGGGATCGATGGATGTGAAACAGAGAGGAAAAGCTCTATCTGTGAGAGGGGGACCGAGCTCCCTACATGTCCGCATTCGGTGACCTACGCCTAGGGTCCTCCTCTCCCCACAGCAGGATGTCCTCACCGAACCCCACGGTGGCTACGTACCAGTCTGGGCCTGATGCTGACAGCGGTTCCCAGTCCTTCCTGGAGGACAAATGCATCTGTACTGGTTGACTCCTTCTACACACGTACCACCATTTTGACAAGGCTGGCTGGAGCATTCACTGATATCTAGGAAGATAGATAATTTTCAAATACAAGGATGTGAGTTCTAGGTCTAAAACAAATACAAATAAAAAAAACCGATGAAGGGGTAACTTCCTTTACATTGTAGGATAACTCCCACTTTCTACCTGACCCCACCCACTCTTTCCACCCTCTGCACCTACAAGAGCTGCCAAGGGGCCGATGGGGCTGATATGCAGTCTTGTTGCATCTCCATTCAGCAGGCCCTGCACCCAGGCACACACTGCCCACCTGGGGCTCTGCGTGCAGGAGCTGGCCTATGACCTGGCCATACTCCGCCCACAGGCACCATTTTCTGATTCGCAAAGGTGCAGTGTAGACAGCTGTAGCCAGACAGAGGTGGCATCTGCCCGCATTGCCTTTGAGTCAGGCCCTGTAAGCCACGAACCCTTTGCTCCATCAGCCAGCACCTGGGAGAAACACTTTTAAACAGGAACAAAATTCAATGCAGTTATAAAGGGGAGGGCTGGCCCACTGGAATGTCCAGGGTTGGGGAAAACGAATTCTCCAAATTCCCACCCAGAAGCCCTACTGTGCTTGACCAGGTAAGAGTTTTTTTGACATTTCTTTAACATTGGTAAAGGGAGATGTTCCTTTCTCATCTACACAACATTTCTGTGGAAAAGGTCTTTGGAGAGAGAGACTGTTATTTTAAAAAGCTCAAAAGACTTTTCTTCTCTGAGTGGTAGGCTTACAGGCGATTTTTCTTTGCTTTTTTATAATTTTTAATATTCTTTCCTTTTCCCATAATAATCACGTATACATTTTTTAATTAGGAAAAAAAATGATTCTTTTAAAACCCAGAGGCCACATGTTAGCTGGGCATGGTGGTGGGTGCCTGTTATCCCAGCTACTTGGGAGGCTGAGGCAGGAGAATCGCTTGAACCCGGGAAGCAGAGGTTGCAGGGAACCGAGTTCGCGCCACTGCACTCCAGCCTGGGTGACAGAATGAGACTCCGTCTCAAAAACACAAGACCAACCAACCAACCAAACAAACAAAACCCCATAGGCCACATGTGCTTGTTATGAATTCCCTAAGCCCAGTTTTAGTGCACAGAGATAGGCCATTTCCATCAGAGAGAGGCTTGTCAGTTCACTGACTTGATCATATCATCTTCAGAAAGACAACGGAAAACACTTCCTTGTTGGCATAAACGCAGCCTTTCCTGCGTGTCTATCAAGAGGAAGAAACAGGTGCTTGGCTCCTAATGAGAACGACAGACTTGTTTTGGGTGGAATGGGAAGGACTTAGGCTTTCCTTAAGCCTCCTGGAGTTTGGGATGTCATTAGACTCTCACACAGTTTCTATTTGTTGCAAAAAGACAGACTGCCCGAATGCCGCTCATCCCTACAGAAGGAGCCATTTCAGCTTCTCAGTAACCTCAGCCTGGTTGCACTGTCCCTCGTACAGCCTGTTTGCAGATGACCGGTTTCCAGGAATGTGTCTGAAATGACTGTACACAAATGCTTGGGGTTGCTTAGAGCTCGGGGTTGCTGTTTCTTTCCATTGTCCAGCTCCATCCTTGCCCACCAACATAGTCTGGAAGTGGGCAGATCACGAGGCCGTGAAGTTGTGGGCAGAGAGCCAGAAAATGTGAACACCAGTATCTTGTAGCTTGGCCCCAGTAGGGTCAGTGCTGTGGTCTCTCCTTTGCTGCCCGCCAGAAGAAGGCACTGAGCCTGACCTGTACCTGAACCGTGTGGATGGGGGTTGGGGATCATCGGCGCAGCAGAGAAACGCACAGGTGTCCCAGGACCGTGCACTCTGTCTGCCTCTCTGGATCCGCCCAGCATATTCATTTCTAGACAGGCTGCATTCAGACTGTCTTTATCTCTTATCTTGATATGCACTCAGAGGCATCCAATGGCCTGATGTCCAGCCTGGCACCCCCTCTGTGTCCTGATTGAAGTACAGTTGTCATCACACCCATGTGTGTCCCAGGCTGTGGCATTCAGTCAAGTGCATGGCAGGGGCTGGCAAGCCACAGCCCAGCTGATAATCCTGCTTTCATCTGCTGTTTCGTGAGCATTTACTGTTTTCATGAAGCCTAGCTAAGGATCTTATATGCGTGACCGAGCTTTTTGCTTTGATTTCTAATTCCTTCCTGACTTTTTTCTTTTATTTCTAATTCCTTCCTGGGTTCTGTCAACTCATTTCCAGTCTTCCATTTTTCCAGTCACCTCATTTTTTAGTGTTTTGTCATTTTTATCTAAACTGTTCTTTCCTTGCTTTTACCCTTTAAACATTTCTTTTGCCTGTGATACTCTAGGTTATAGTTTTTATCTGTTTTATGGGCATGGCTTTCCGGCATTTCTTTATTGCCTATAGAAATTTTACTCTCTTTTCTTATAATAGCTTCGATGGGATTTGTCAAGAATCCTTTCCATTACTCATAATTAAGTGAAATAAGTTCTCGCATATAGTTTTGCTAACTTCATGACTCTGAAATTCTCACTTCTGTTGTTTTGTCAATGTGAGCAAACCCAGGGCCTCACACTCTCTCGGCTTTGCCTCCTTCACACTTTTGTCTGGACGACCATCTCTTTCATTTGCACCTATTTTCCTTGTTGCGCCCAGTTTGGACCCTCCTCCCGTTAAAGTCTTCCTTAATATTAAGACTTTGCCCTGGAAAATTTTCGAGGTTCCTATGGGGGCAGGCTGTCCCAGCAACGGAAACTTCCTATTGAAAAGATGAACTTAGGGCCAGGTGCGGTGGCTCACACCTGTAATCCCAGCATTTTGGGAGGTTGAGGCGGGTGGATCACTTGAGCTCAGGAGTTCAAGACCAGCCTGGCCAGCATGGCAAAACCTCATCTCTACTAAAAATACAAAAAATTAGCCAGGCATGGTGGTGGGCACCTGTAGTCCCAGCTAGATGGGAGGCTGAGGCAGGAGAATCGCTTGAACCCAGGAGGCAGAGGTTGCATGAGCCAAGATGGTGCCACTGCACTCCAGCCTGGGCGACAGAGTGAGACTCCGCCTCAAAAAGAAAAAGAAAAAGAAAGAGTGAATTCTATACCTGAGAAAACTGACCCAGAAAGACTGGCACTGAGACAGATCCTAATCAAATGACTGAATTTTGAAGAAAAAAATAAATATTTTGGGGGCGTTCAGGCAAAAAGACCAATATAATAGCACAACAGCATCAGTTTAAAACAGACGACACAGAGTGACATATTTAAGATACACAAGAATAGAAAAATGTGAGATAGGTGTTTTATATCCAATGAAACTAACAACCAGTACAAAAGCTGCACACTTTTTGAAAGTGGGAAAACTCAGGAAATTGCTCTAACTAGACAGACATCAGAATGAGGATGTCAGTGACACTCGCTGAGGCAGAAGAGACGTTATCAACCAATTCTAAGTTATAAAACTGATTTGGACCCTGATTCAAAGAAAGTGTTAAAAAGCGTGAGACAATTGGGGGAATTTTTACTCTAATTAGATATTGATGATATTAAGGAATTTGCTGTGTTAATCACTGGATTTTAGGTACATAAGTTCATTCTACTATTCTCTGTAGTTTGGTGTGTTTGAAGCTTTCCATAGTGTAAAAATATTTTAAGATGCTTAACTTGGCATTATTTGTAATTATGAAAACCTGGAAATGGCCGGGCACGGTGGCTCAAGCCTGTAATCCCAGCACTTTGGGAGGCTGAGATGGGCGGATCACGAGGTCAGGAGATCAAGACCATCCTGGCTAACACGGTGAAACCCCGTCTCTACTAAAAAATGCAAAAAACTAGCCAGACGAGGTGGCAGGCACCTGTAGTCCCAGCTAATGTAGTCCCAGCTACTTGGGAGGCTGAGGCAGGAGAATGGTGTAAACCCGGGAGGCGGAGCTTGCAGTGAGCTGAGATCCGGCCACTGCACTCCAGCCTGGGCGACAGAGCGAGCCTCCGTCTCAGAAAAAAAAAAAAGAAAACCTGGAAACAATAGAGAGGTCATTCAATAAGGCCTAGAATAGCCCTTACGAGGAAGTTTCCTAATCATAAAGAGTTAGGTTTAGAAAGAAGAGGTAATGGAGAGTTGCTCACGTTAATATGAAGAGGTAATGGAGAATTGCTCATGTTAATATCTATACACAGATGATACTAAATATGTGCGACTTGGACGTATGTGCTTAGACAAAAGACTAGAAGGAAATTCATCTTTTTTCATTCATTTAATCATTTAGTAAATCAGCCAATCAGTTACTCGGTAACTATTTATTGAGTGGCTACTATATATTTAAAAGGCAGCTCTTTCTACCCAAATCCTTTTTTTAAAGGTCTCAGGGGAAAGGCCTCATGATACAGAAGAAGAGATGGACTGAAGCTCTGCTCCCTTCTCACTGCAAAATGCCCTTCCAAACACTCCATCCAGTGCCACTGGCCCTGCTTTCCACAGCCTCCCCGAAGTCTGCCTCTCCAGGCCCTTCGTGTTTCCTTTCGCCCTCCTCCTTCTCCATTTGGCTTCTCGGTGCCCTGCAGATCTCTGCCTGAGTCACATTTCTGTCTCCACCCTCTCCTTGCAGATCCTCCTACCACTGCCCATGGGATTTCAGTACTATCTTATGCTAATAACTCCCAACTGGGTATCTCCAACCCTTCTGCTGCCTTGAGCTTCAGACGATGTCTACCCATCTAGGGTGGAATGAATGGATATCCACTAGGGTGTCTGTCGCACAGCCATTTTAACTTAATATGTCCAAAATGGAATTCTGATCAATGACCCACACACGAGTTGCTTAAAAACAAACCACATCCATCACTCAGTCTTCATTAGCTCTGTAAATGATACCCTGCATGCCGTCATGCAAGCCTGAGTCTGGGAACCTTGATTTCTCCTCCTGGCCCACAGCAGCAAATTCCATCAGTTCTGTCTCTAAAAATACCTAGAATCTCCGCTGCCACAATCTCTCCCCTGGACTTCTACAATAGCCACCAATGTGTTTTCCCAGCTTCCATTCTTGTCATCTCCAATGCATTCTCTATGCAGCAGCGACACTTGTCTTAACCCTGTTTATTTGGCTTAGAACTAAAATCCCATCACCTGCACCGCCCATGACTACAGTGCTGGCCTGCACGTCTCTCCACCTTGCCTGGCTCACTCTCAGCTCATATAATCTCCAGCAACAAGGTTCTATAATTTGGTTTTTCATTTCCTCAAATGTGCCAAATTCTTCCCTTCCCTGGGGGTCTTTGCTCATGCTCTTTTCTTTTCTTTTCTTTTTTTTCTTTCTTTTTTTTTTTTACTTTTGAGACAGGGTCTCACTCTCTCACCCAGGCTGGAGTGCAGTGGCATGATCTCGACTCACTGCATTCTCTGCCCCCTGGGGTTCAAGTGATTCTCCCGGCTCAGCCTCCAGAGTAGCTGGGATTACAGGCACGTGCCACCACACCGGGCTAATTTTTGTATTTTTAGTACAGACGAGGTTTTGCCAAGTTGGCCAGGCTGGTCTCAAACTCCTGACCTCAGCTGGTCTCAAACTCCTGACCTCAGCTGATCCAGTCACCTTTTCTTTTCTTTACTGTTTTTTTTATTTGTTTTTTGTTTTTTGTTTTTTTGAGATGGAGTTTTGCTCTTGTCACCCAGGCTGGAGTGCAATGGCGCAATCTCAGCTCACCGCAATCTCCGCCTCCCAGGTTCAAGCGATTCTCCTGCTTCAGCCTCCTGAGTAGCTGAGATTACAGGCGCCCGCCACCACGCCCAGATAACTTTTTGTATTTTTAGTAGAGATGGGGTTTCACCATGTTGGCCAGGCTGGTCTCAAACCCCTGACCTCACGTGATCCACCCTCCTCAGCCTCCCAAAGTGCTGGGATTACAGGTGTGAGCCACCGTGCCTGGCCCCTCCTTCCTTTTCTTAAAACAGTGTCTGCCTTGTGCTGCCCAACTACCTGCTCTTTGCCTGGCTAGATCCCGTTCCTCCTTTCATCTCAGTGTCATTGTCCCCTGCTCAGAGGCCCTCAACTGCTCCTTGCCCCATGCTGTTGACTCTGTCCCTTGTTAGGTCATATGTGGCCCTCACCACAAACGTCAGCTGGCTTCCCTTGGTGTGTGGCTACCTGCTTTGCTTTGCCTTCTCTTCGCCTGTGCACCCCAGAGGCCGGGGTGGTGTCTGTGGGATTCGGCATTGGGTCCCTGGCATCTGGCACAGTGCTTTGTGCATGGCTGGTTCTCAGTAAAAATTGGCTGAATAAAATAATGAAGGTTAAAAATAAAGGATGGGGATGACTGACAAAGATTCCTTTTCACCAGCATGATGATAAGTGACAACGGTATTTATATCTCTTAAGTTTGTTTCTTTGGTTACCCACATTGTCAAAGGCACAAGATCTTCAGCTATGGTTCCCAATTCAGAAAGCTTTACATCTTAAAAACATTTAGAGAAATGTTCAGAGAAAGAAGGAGGAAACAATGAAAATAATGGAGAAATGGAGAAAGCCAAGTGGCTGTTTTCCACTTTGGAGTTCTGGAGTCCACCTCTGCCTGCTGTTTTTTTTTCCTTCCGAGACGGAGTCTTGCTGTGTCGCCCAAGCTGGAGTGCAGGGTGTGATTTCGGCTCACTGCAACTTCTGCCTCCCGGGTTCAAGCAATTCTCCTGCCTCAGCCTCCCGAGTAGCTGGGATTACAGGTGCCCACCACCATGCCTAGCTAATTTTTGTATTTTTTAGCAGAGATGGAGTTTTGCCATGTTGGCCAGGCTGGTCTTGAACTCCTGACCTCAGGTGATCTGCCGCCTCGGCCTCACAGAGTGCTGGGATTATAGGTGTGAGCCACCGCTCCTGGCCTGCCTGCTGTTTTTTAATGGCGTGATTGTGTGTAATTTCCTTCTCTGCCAAGTTGGGTTCATCATTATCTTTCCAAGCAGCTGACGAGGGTTGGAGAGAGGGACAATTATGACAGCACTGCCAAATTTGTCACTGGCACCAATATTTTGGGCCTTGAAACGAATTCTCTGTAATTAAGAAGATGATGCCCCCACTGTGGTCATAACACATGGCGACCACACGACCGGTGGTTTGGAACATGCAGTGGGTGTGTTCAGTGGTTGCTGGTAAGTTCCTAGGTTTGGTCACTAGACTGTTGAGTTCCAGCCTGTGTCCCGTCCACACCCTTAATACTGTCACAATTGGTCATCAAACAGCAGTCAGGAGCACTATTTCTCCCTCCTGGCAGGTTTGGCTGGCACCGCTTTGAGGCTCTTGCTGGAGACAACATCCATGAATCACATCAATTCCTACTGAGAACAGAAGTGTAGGCGCAGGCACCGTCTACTCACTTAGGAGGGGCCGTGGCCAGTAGCTGCTGGAGCAGCTTGATTGCAACACATGAGTATTTTTGTCCGATCACCACCATAGGGTCAATGCCCAGGCCCCATCTATGCTTCAGGAGAAGAAAAATCTCCATCTAAGATCTCATCCTAGACAGGCCACCACCTTGTTCCCTGGGTCAGTCCTTCCCAAGTTTTCGATAGCACATGCCGCCCGAGTAGACATCCCCAAGCTGGGCTGCACCATGCAGCTCTTTGGTGTGGAGGTCAGGGAAGAAGGAAAAACGGCTATGCAGGAGGCTATGGGGAGATAAGAGACAAGCACAAGGTGCATCTGGAATGAGCTGGTATATCCAAGGGCAAGACTCAGGACCATGGGAAAGGTCAGTAGGCTTGCTGGCCGCCTGGCAAGTGGGACCGTCTGCCCTGCGCCGTGGTCCTCCCGGCAAAGTCTGCCCTCTACATCTCAAGAAAGGGAAATCTGCCCAGCAGGGCTGGGGGCTCTGATCTTTGTAAGAGTTGGGTTGGCCTTCCCAAAACATCACGGCAAGTAGCAGTGAGCATAACAGGTGTCTTCCCCGGACAGAGATGACACACGCACAGTCTACTGTTCTGCCTGTGGCTGGCAGTCATCCTGACTGATTTGGGCCCAAAACGCATCAGCACTTCAACATTTTCAATATATTTTGTGCTTCTGGCATTTGCAAGAACACATCAAGTGGTACTGTTAACAGCAGTATTACTTAGGGAACATATGAAAAATGCAGATGTCTTGGGTCTCATCTATAAAGGTCCTGACTTGGTAGGTCTGTTGAGACCTCAGAATCTGTCTTTTATGAGCTTCCTGGGTGACTCAGGAGCACTTGAATGTTTGAGATCGCGGCACAAGTCATGACGCGGCAGAACCCTCTTTTCCATTGAGGGGGTCCTGCTGCAGCGATGGAGGTGCAGAGGCATAACTAAACACCCAAGGTCAAGAAGGAAGCTGGCGGACACCCCCAGGAGCCTCTAGGAAGGTATTCTTGGCCAGTCGCTAGGATGGAGATGGACTGTGGGGAGGGTTCTGGGTCTCCACCTTTGTCAAGTAACTACGTGTTCCTTTGCTTGAGTCACTTCTTAAGACTATGTTCCTGGGCCTCCAGTGTTTTGTATGTATCTGCCTAAAAAGGCCTTTCTGCTATCTTCTCTGACGAACTCATCTTTTGGTTTTAATCACATGATGTGCATTGTGGTATGTCGCCAATGAGGACAGAATATTTGGATAATACCTGAGCAAGCAAGAAAAAACAGCACACACATAAGTAAGATGTGCTTTCACTTGCAACACCGCTTGGGGGCACGTGGGCAGGTGCAGCCCTTCTGCCGGGGGCAGGCAGTGCTCAGTCCAAAGCGAGCCTGAAGCCAGTAGGCCCCTCCAGCCACAGATACACAACCCAGAGACAGTATCGGGGGATAAGAAAGCCTTGTCGGCATTGTTTGTGGTGGCCAGGAGTTGACTGCAATAAGGTGTCCATGGCAGGGGGTGGACAGATCAGATGTGGGGGTGCACCCCAGAGAGGACGAGGCAGCTATCAGAGGCACTGGAGCAGACTGCACGTGGCAATGCAGATGGGTCCTGAAAGTGCTGAGGAGACCGAAAAGGAAACCAACCGGGATGTGTAACTCCATCTGTAAGTTAAAAATACTGACACCCAAAGCAATAAAAATGAAATATCTGTGTGCACCCACCTCCCCTTCCATGGCTTATCACCCAGGAGGTGCTTAACCTGGCTTGAGATCTTTCAGAGTCAAGTAAGTAAATACCAGATATTGGCATTTCCGCTGTTTTGTTTGCATGTTACATGACTTGTATTTCCTGGCTGGTTCCTAGGTGGGTCTGAGAGCTGGTCATCAACCTTTGAACCATCATCACTCTTTCCAGAGGTCAGGAAAGAGAAGCCTAAATTGTAAATGTGGTTCTGGTTGCCCTGAGCTTCTCATGGCAATCCATCCTCATCTTTAGGGATGGCATGCTTTCTGGAGTCCTTCTATATTTTCAAGTAATTTAAGCATCCAAAGTCCTCTCTTGGCCAAGTGCGGTGGATCACACCTGTAATCCCAGCACTTTGGGAGGCCGAGGCAGGCGGATCACTTGAGGCCAAGAGTTCGAGACCAGTCTGGCCAACATGGTGAAATCCCTTTTCTACTAAAAATACAAAAGTTAGATGAACGTGGTGGTGGGCACCTGTAGTCCCAGCTACTCAGAAGGCTGAGGCAGGAGAATCGCTGGAATCTGGAAGGAGGAGGTTGCAGTGAGCTGAGGTTACGCCAGTGTACTCCACCCTGAGCAACAGAGCAAACAAAAACAAAAACAAAAAAGTCCTCTCTCTACTCTGCTCTTCGCAATCCTCTTGTTTATATAATGTCCGTGTTGCTCCTTCAACTCTTTGGCTAGAACCACGGACATTCTGCCTCAGCAGATGTCCCACGAACCTTGCTCTGAAAATGACTGGTGACTGGTGGCCAAGATTTTTTTGACCATGGGTTTTTGAAAAGCCAACAGATTTTTTGTGCCAAGGCTGATTTTCCTCTATATCAAAAAAGTGCTGTTTTTAAACCTAGCACAGAGAGAAGCTTTTCATGCCTCCCCCTCACAGTGAACTCCCCTGGAGCCTGTTGATACCAAGTCCCGGTGCAGACAGAAAGGACACCTGAGGAGTGTCCTCAGCTCCAGAGGATACCAGCAGCCTCACAGACAGACTGCAGGCCCAGAACGGAGCAGCCACAGGAGCATCGTCCTGCAGTGTCTTCCTCTGGTCCCTTCCCCAACCCATGGGCAGCTACTTGCCCTCACATTGATAAGAACCAGTCACTGGTGTCCAAAGCAGAGTGGTGTGAAGGAGCGCAGACTCTGGGGTCAGAGTGTCCAAGTGTGAAGCATCTTAATAGTGCCCCCCACCCCCAGCTGTGTAACCTTGGGCAAGTTCTTTAACCTCTGTGTGCCTCAGTTTCGCCATATGCCAAACAAGACTAAATTATTATGAAGATACAGTGAGCTCCTACAGATAGATACCAGCGCCAACCCGGCATGGAGGTGAGTGATCGGGCACTTTGGCTGCTGTTCTGTGGTTGAGGAATGATTAAAGAACCAAGCAGAAAATATTCCCAGCAATGGCCCTTTCTATGAAGCAAACCCTTGCTATGCTGTGATGGGATGGGAAGGAGAGATGGTACCTCTACAGCGGGGCTGCTCCCCTGTCCAGGTGCCATTGGGAAGACACACCACGCTGCTGGGCCCGACCAGCCGGAACCCAGGGTTGCAGGCAAAATGGACTTCATGATCCACTAAGTACTTGCTTCCAAACTTTCTGCCATCTGCGGGGGCGTTCAGAGCCGGGCAGGAAACTGTAAGGAGAGATGGAAGGATTACGCGCCCTTCGTTCTGGACCACAGCCCTTAGACATTACTGAGTTACAGGACTTCCCATCTTGAAGTGCCCTCTGTTGCAGGCCTGCTGCAGGCTGTGCACTGTGCTGGTCATTCTGCATGCTGCATCTCATCAAGTCCTCAAAGCTCTCTTGGGGATGGGTGGTACGATGGCTGCTTAGCAAAAGGTGACGAGACTGGGGCTCAGAGACACTAAGTGCTGTGTGCAAGGCCTGGAAGCATGGGAAGCCCGCCCTGCAAGGATCCGCCTCATCACTGCCACCTACTCACTCTGATTTTCTGGAGCTCCAAGCCCACTGGGTTTCTTTAGGTCTCCTGAACAGGCCGGGCTCAGCCCCAGCTCCAGGCCTGGGATTTTGCTCTTCTCTCTGCCTGGAATGTTCTTTCCTCAGAGCTTCCACAACTGGCTCCTTCTCACTCTCCAGGTCTCCACTCATATGCCACCACCTCCCCGCGTGTTCCCTGGCCACCGTGCCTAACCCAGACCTCCCCAGACACTCTTCCCCAGGCGCTCACTCTGCTCTCTTCTCGGTATTTGTAACCATCCACATTTTCTTATTGACTTATTTCTTTCTAGATGTGTTGTCAGTCCTCTCCATCAGAATGCATCTGGCCTATGTTCCTGTGTATGCCCAGCACCAGCCCATTGCCTGGCACATAGTGAATGCTCAATAAGTCATTCTTGAACAAATGAATGAATGGAGCCTTATTTATTGCATCTTTACTATATGCCAGGCACTATAGTAGGCACTTGGGCTATATCCGTGAACAAAATAGACAAAACCCAACCCTCAGGAAGCCCACCTTCTAGCAGGGGAGATAATACGCAATGGCGGAGCGTGGGGCCATGTAGAAAATGAAAGCAGGGGATGGTGTTGGAGATGCCAGAGACAGGACATCATTTTCAATACAGTGGTCAGGGCAGGCTTCACCAGAACGAGTTGAAGGTGAAGGCACAGCCAGGCAGATGTCTGGGGAGGGTGGAGGGACGACAGCTGGTCAAACATCCTGAGGTGGGGTGTGCCTGGCAGGTCTGAGGAATGTCAAGGAGCCAACAGGGCTGGAGTAGAGTGGACGAGGTGGAAAGTAGTTAGACATGAGTCAGGCAACAGGAACAAGACGGCTCAGAGTTACACGGGGCATTGGAAAGAAAACAGAAAGGCCATGCAACTTGTTCTCTGTGTGAGATCGGGCCACTGGAGGTTTGAGCCCAGGCACGAAGCAGCCTGACTCCCAGCACCTGCTGCGGTTTGACCATGAAGTGCCCAAACAAGAGGAAGGGGAGGGAAGCTAAGGCCAGGGTAGCAGCCGGGCGTGAAGGACATGGTTTGAATCCTGGCTGCCCTGTGAAGATTTCCCGAAGGACTGACGTGGCTGGAGAGAGACGGGGTGAAGCTAGCCTGTTCCTCTTCTTTTTGCAACAGAGCATCATGCATGGGTGAAGAGCGAATGCCCAATGTGAGGATGGCTTAGATTTGGATTCAGTTCAGACGGAAATTCAGAGCCACTTCTAAAATGCATTTAAGGTAAATTCCAAGTGTCATTTGCCACGTTCGTATTTTAAACAGACAAAAACAGAACTGTTGCTTCAGCTGTGCAGGTCAAAGCAAGTGACAGAGTCACTGAACATCCCCCATGAGGATGCACTGATCAGGGGTGTCCTGGACCTAAGGCCACTAAGGAGCGTAATGGGCCTCCCTGTCTGGGAGGGCAGCTGGCAGGATGCTGTAGCTCTGCCTGAAATCCCACCTGGGCCGGACACAACCTGGGATCCTTCAAGGAGCAGCCATGGCAGCCTGAGCTGGGGAGGAGGGAGGTGCAGGACCCTCCGAGGGTGCTCAGTGGCCTTTGGTGATTGGGGACTATCTGCCCATTGCTGCATCGCTTTCCTTGAGTAAAGCTCCAAGTTGGTCCCCAGTGGTAATAACCTTGTGAGAAGGAAGAGAGTGGGAGCTCATGTCCCAGGACTCGGCTGCTCCCAGGGTGCTGCCTCAGCCTCTGAAATAAATTACTTTATAGTTTGTTTGATTTTATTAAAAAAAAAAAAAAAGCTAGTACTTTATTGTGTTAAAGGGTTTTAAAATGCATTGGGGGAAAACAGTAGGGTCTCTTTGGGGATGAAAAATCTTTAAAAACCTCAACAAAGGAAAACTACCTACAACTCACAAATACATCATACCTGAATAGATTGAACAGTATCCGGCACTTAGTAGATGCTCAATAAATGTGAATGGCGTGGATGAATGGATACAAATTAATTAAAAATCAATTTGTAGTCACATCCCAAACAGGAGCCGAAGGCCCTTCTCCAGTGACAGGAGGAGAACGTGTCCTTTGGTTTATTCTGTTCACGAGAAGCACATCCTACTGAGCGTGCAGAGCCATAGTGAAGCTCCCTGCGCCTTCCGAGGTTAAGTTAGCATGTAAGGAGTGGGATCCACAGGGAAGCAGTCTCAGCAACGTGGGAACATGAATCCGCTGAGGCTGCTCTGGAAGAGCCCTGAAGCGGATGGGTTGTGATGATGCACCCAGGAAAGAAAAACTAGGAAAATAGGAGGGAGATACTTCATATGGAAGCCAGAATGGAAGAACAAGAATTCTCCAGAACTAGAAATTATTCTTCCTGACTCGCAGCAAATTCCCTTACAAAGGAAAAAAAAAAAGGCAAAAGAGGCCAGGCACAGAGCACCTGCCTGTAATCCCAGCACTTTGGGAAGCTGAGGCTGGAGGATCACTTGAGCCTGGGAGTTCAAGACCAGCTTGAGCAACATAGTGAGACCCCATCTTTACAAAAATTTTTAAAATCAGGTGCAGTGGTGTGCACCTGTAGTCCTAGCTACTTAGGAGGCTGAGGTGAGAGGATCACTTGAGCCTGGGAGGCTGCAGTGAACTAGTATCACTCCACTGCTCTCCAGCCTGGGTGACGGAGCGAGACCTTGTCTCTCTTTCGAAAAGCAATAAAGTAATTTTCCCACTATGTGCCATTTGATCTGGGCAGGTGTCTGGCTTTCCTCCAGGTGCAGGCCCGACCCCCACCCCACCCTGAAAAGGGATCGTGACAGCTGCCTGTGCTCTGCAGGATCAGCCTCTGCACACATAAAGTACCTATCACGGTGTCCCCCACACACTTAGAGATACGATACATGATGGCAATTTTTTAAAAAGAGAATTTGCCACTTTAAAAAATGTTGTACATTTCAGAGATGAAAGACCCTGAATCTTGGGAAGGAGGATGAATAATATAATAATAGCTGCCTTTCCATTTGTCTAGTGGGCAGGGGCCTCTCACATGGGCAGGGGAATTGTATGACATTCCCTGTGGGCTCCACTGAAACTCCCAGGGACCGCAGGCAGCTCTGACCCCATGAAAACAAGGAAGGCTTTGTGGAGTCAAGCCTTGAGCAAGAAAAAAAAGAATCACTAGATCAGGGACCTCTGACCGCTAGCTTACTTGTCTTGCTTGGCCTCAGTTTCCCCATCTGGAGCAGGAAGGAAAGATACCCTGCCTGCCCCGTGGAGTTGGGGTATGTGGAGCCCCAGGGAGGGCTTGGGCCTCACAGTGCCTTGGAAAGTGTGAGGCTTGGCTGGTGGTTATTTCTGCAGCTGTGGCGCCAAGGAAAACAGGAACGGACTCTGTACCGTTGAGAGCTGGATTTGCCACCATCATCTCCGAGAAGGTAGGAAATCCAACGCCTTCCCCAGGAAACTTCAACTCACTCAACAAAGACAGCCCTTGATAAATGTGTCTGCAGTGAGTAAATGATGTCAGATATTCCACAAGCTCCTGACTTCAAACGAACATGATGGCTGCCCCCTGCCCCCCAGCACCCTAAGAGACCGGAGGAAAACCAGCCGCCCATCTCTGGGCCTTGGCGGTGTGACAGCTGTTAAGGTACAAGCAGGAAAAAGTGCCCCTGTGTCTGTCAGAGTCCTGCCCTCATGGGAGGGAATCTGGGGTGCCCGCTGTAGCCTCACCAGACAAGTGGAGCTTGTCCTCAGCAGCCCTTCCCTCCCAACCGCCCTGGTACTGACGGGGACTCCCTGGAGGGTGCAGTTTCATGCCCGAAGCACTGGAGCCAACCTTGTTCATGAAATGGAACCAGTGTATCGCACTGGTGCGGGCCGGGGATGCATGTGTGTGCACGCACAGAGGGTGTGGAGGAACTCGGTGCTTTCCACTCAACTCTGCTATGAACTTAAAAACTGCTCTAAAAAAGTATATAAAAGTAAAATCAAAAATGAAAACAAAACCAAAACTGGATCCAACTTGTGGATGGGGAAGGAAGAAGCAGTGCCTTGATCTAAAAGTGGCGCCTCGCAACAGTTTGGTCAGTACGACGACATGATAGTTGTTAAGGCCAGAATGAAAAGGCTTAAGAGGAAAAGGGGCGACATGCAGGCTGAGGAAGAAGAAAGAGGGCAGCTGCCTTTCTAATGTACTCACCCTACCCCCACTGCCACCAACCAGGGTTAAAAATGGGCCACAGATTGACCAGGCGCAGTGGCGCACGCCTGTAATCCCAGCACTTTGGGAGGCCGAGGCAGGCGGATCACAAGGTCAAGAGATCAAGACCATTCTGGCTAACACAGTGAAACCCTATCTCTACTAAAAATACAAAAAACTAGCCGGGCGTGGTGGCGGGCGCCTGTAGTCCCAGCTACTCGGGAGGCTGAGGCAAGAGAATGGCGTGAACCCGGGAGGCAGAGCTTGCAGTGAGCAGAGATCGCGCCGCTGCATTCAAGCCTGGTCGACAGAGCAAGACTCCGTCTCAGAAAAAAACAAAGTGGGGGCCACAGATGGAAGATGGAAGGTGAGGAGGGAAGGGTGAGGCGTCGCGCAGGGGCCTGAGGCTGGCAGCATCTCCAGCCGAGCGCTTGAGTGCTGCCCTGCCACCCCAGCAGTGCTGACGTGGACACCCACCTGGAGGGGCATCTGGGGCCACCCTGCTCACAGAGTTCTGCAGCGCGGCCAGCCGGCTCTTCATGTGGCGGATGCCCTCGGTGAAGCGTGTCTCCTGGCCTTTCAGCAGCTGCTGCAGCTGGCGGATGGCCGAGAGGAGCTGCTGTTTGCTGAGACAGTTCTGCGGAGAGAAGACATCACCACCACCACCCATTGACACTGACTCAGTCTCACATGCTCGTCTGAGCTCCCGAAATCACCAAAGCCACAGGGTCCGAACCGCGTTTGAGGCTCACTAAACGCAACGTGAAAGTGACCTGCCGCTGGACAGCCCCAAGCACATGTATGGTAGCCCCAGTTCACCCCTTGACAAAAACAAAATGCAGGCAGGACGGATGACTAAATGACCGGGTGGATGAACAGTTATTTGAACCCAAAGAGCCTTATAATCACTACTCTGCCACTCTGAGAGACTCTAATTCTTCACTCTAAGTTAATGCTCTGAAACCCCTGGGCCTTGGCAAACATTTTCTTTCTGTCACTCTTAGACATTTCTAAAAGCAAAGGGCCAATAATACATGTAAAACAGGCAAAACGGGAATGCCCAGTGGTTCCTATTCTTTAAAGACATATAACAGGGAAAATAGGAAAAACAACTGGCTAAAGTTAGAGACATTCAATAAAAGTCAATGTTGAGTTCTGATGATTTTTTTAAGTCATAGAAAGGCAGAAAATGGAGGATCATGCTTATCATGATAAAGGCTACCTAACTTAAAGCAGCACCCAGTATCATACGTTTTGTTTGCTTGTTTAGTTCTGGAGGCTAAAATTCCAAGATCAATGCATCGGCAGTGTTAGTTTCTAGTGAGGTCTTCTTCTGGATGGCAGATGGCCACTCTCCTGAGGTGCCAGCATTCTACTTAATGCTAAAATTCTCAAGGTTTCCTGGCTGGGTGCAGTGGCTCATGCCTGTAATCCCAGCACTTTGGGTGGTCAAGGTGGGTGGATTGCTTGAGGCCAGAAGTTCGAGACCTACCTGTGCAATATAGTGAGACCTCATCTTTACAAAAAATTTAAAAATTCAGCCACGTGTGGTGGTTCACGCCTGTAATCCTAGCACTTTGGGAGGCTGAGCCGAGCAGATCATGTGAGGTCAGAAGTTCGAAGCCAGCCTGGCCAACATGGTGAAACCCAGACTCAAGTAAAAATATTTTAAAAATTAGCCGGGCATGGTGGCAGGTGTCTGTAATCCCAGGTACTTGGGAGGCTGAGGCAGGAGAATCGCTTGAACCTGGGAGGCAGAGGTTGCAGTGAGCCGAGATTGCACCATTACACTCCAGCCTGGGCAACAGAGCAAGACTCTGTCTCAAAATAATACATAAAATAAAATAATTAAAAACAAAAAAACTAGCCAAGCCCGGTGGTATAGGCCTGTAGTGCCAGCTACTTGGAAGGCTGAGGTGGGAGGATTGCCTGAGCCTGGGAGGGAGGTTGCAGTGAGCTGTAATCACGTCACTGCACTCCAGCCTGGATAACAGTGAGACCCTATCTCGAAAACAACAACAAAACCAAACTAAAGATTTCCAATCTCAATTGCCTTTAAGAACCAGGACAGGTTGGGTGCAGTGGCTCACACCTGTAATCCTGGCACTTTGGGATCACTTACATCCAGGAGTTCAAGACCACCCTGGGCAACAGACTGAGAGCCTGTCTCTACAAAAAATAAAAAATTAATTGGGCATGGTGGTGCATGCCTGTAGGCGGGAAGATCACTTGAGCCTGGGAGGCTGAGGTTGCAGTGAGTCATGATTGCCCCACTGCACTCAGCTTTGGTGACAGAGTGAGACCCTGCCTCAAAAAAAAGTAATTGCCTAATTAAGAAAAAGAGGCAGGACATGAAAAGTAGTAAAGGAGGGGTGAATCAAGTGGGGAGAGATGGGACCTCGGCCTTGTGGAGCAAGGAAGTCTCTACTGAGGCCATTCACATTCACTGGGGGCTGTGTGTTGTAACAGCACAGCCTGGACTCTGTTGCCTGCACAGGAGACAGGAGACACATCAAGACAATGATGATGGTTATCTTTAGGGATAGGCTTATGGATTATGTTTTAATTTGTTTTGTTTGTTTTTGAGATGGAGTCTCGCTCTGTCACCAGGCTGGAGGGCAGTGGCACAATCTCAACTCACTACAACCTCCACCTCCGGGGTTCAAGCGATTCTCATGCCTCAGCTTCCCTAGTAGCTGAGATTACAGGTGCCCGCCGCCATGCCCCGCTAATTTTTGTATTTTTAGTGGAGATGGGGTTTCGCCGTGTTGTCTAGGCTGGTCTCAAACTCCTGACCTCAGGTGATCTGCCTGCCTCAGCCTCCCAAAGTGCTAGGATTACAGGCGTGAGCCATCACGCCCAGCCTTAATTTTATTTTTTATACTTAATTTTTTTTCTACTGAGTATCGGTTTTATAATTTAAAAAAAAGGAGCCGGGCGCGGTGGCTCAAGCCTGTAATCCCAGCACTTTGGGAGGCCGAGACGGGCGGATCACGAGGTCAGGAGATCGAGACCATCCTCGCTAACCTGTCTCTTATACACATCTAGATGTGTATAAGAGACAGGAGCTGAGATCTGGCCACTGCACTCCAGCCTGGGCGACAGAGCAAGACTCCATCTCAAAAAAAAAAAAAAAAAGAAAAAAGAAAAGAAAAACTGTCTAAAAGACAGTGGGGCAGTAAAGCGGCAGGGAGGCGTGTGGCCCCCACGGCCGAGGTGGCTTGCAGCCTCACCAGCGAAGCACCACAACCACAACCACCACCACCATCTCGATGGGAACAGAGCCACTGCCGCTCTCCCAGGGAGGCTGCCAGGCCTCTGCACCGTGGAGATTTCACCAAACAGATGACTCACTGGCCAGACTGAATGGATGCTTTTGACAAAGTTGAATCCCCAGTTGCCCCTGGAACTCGTTAATCCCGGGGGCTCCTGGGCCCCCACCATACCCAGGGCCTGAGGAGGCACAGCCCAAACGCAATTGCTCGGAAGAGAAGTTTGGTTTGTTTTCCTTCCTCTCCCCCATTGTGGTCCCGCCCACGGAGGTCCTGGGGCACTCGGGAGCGACCTCCTGCAATCCTGTACCTGCCCAGCACCGTGCAGCCCTCCCACCCAAACCTGATTTCCCACACCCACGTCCCCTTCCTTAAAAAGGCGGGGCTCTGCTTTTACAGATGACTTCATGGCTTACATGTCAATTACATTTGTGTACAGTCTACAAAGAGCTTCTTCGCTGTAGCAAAGAATAGTTCAGCTACTGGCTGGCAGAAACCCTGCGGAGAAATGGGGCTTGTCTCCATTTCATAGAGAAAGATATGGAGGCTGAAAGGCAAACACCTTGCCCCAAATCATGGGGCTTAGTAGCAGTAGAGCCAGGCGGGGAACTCTGACTCCCACCTAGCCCCGCCAGCCACCCCAGTGGACTGCCTCCTTTGTTCTCACAGGCTCCTGTGTGGTGAATGATCTTAATAATGAATTTGCACTAGGGATGGATAGGACTGAGCCCAAATGCCCTACAGTAGATTTCTAACTCCTGGGCAAAGTTCGGGTTGGGCGCCTGGGCAGTGGGGGCAGGAAGCGTGAAGGGAAGGCGGAGGAGACGCCCTTGCCCACATCCAGCCGGGATGAGCTGACCAGGCCCTGACAGCTGAAAGAGGACTCTCGGAGCCGCAGCTGCCCCGGGTACATGGAGGGCTCAGTTTTGAAGCCGGGAGAAATCTGTGCGAAAGGCTGTGCTGGGAAGGGCAAGCATGCTGCCAGGAACCTGGGGTGATGGCCTGGGGCTCCAGGAAGTAAAGGAAGCAGGCGAGTGTGTGTGGAGGGACAGGGGCTTGTTTTCCACTGGGCCACTGGGCAGCCAAGTATTTCTAACCCCAGTGCTGCTGGCTCCAGGCACAACTGCCCTCTGCTTCCAGTGACACTTCCTGCTCCGTGGGCAACAGGCGCCAGCTGCTTTCTCCCCGGTGCTCACTGGAGGCGAGATGTGCCCAGCTTGCCAGCTGCCACTGAAAAACCTTAAAGCTCTTCAAGACCAAGCAAACCAAGGCCGCATCTGCATCCCAGGCGGGGAGGGAGACCAAAAGGCTGCAGGCTGACTTGCCGAGGGAATGTCAGGAGGTTCTGGCCCATCCCAGCCTCTCTGGAGTGAGGCTCATGAAACAGAGTATGGTACAAGGAAGCTCCTCGCTGCTCTCGGCAAGCCAGCATGCCGGCATTGGGGCCAGGGAGCCCGAGAAGCAGAGCGTATCCGTGCCTTTCATATGAGGTTTGAGGGTCTGAGCTGCAGCTGCTCCTAACAGGAAAGATCCTGGATGCCATGCTCATCTGTCACCTGATTTGGCACAGGCACAGGCATCACCGAGCTCCTTTGCAAAGCTAGATGATGAAGCTGGAATCCTTACGTACCAAGACAAGCACCCATGAGAGACCCGCATATGGGGACAAATGAGGTCACGTGAGGGGCCTGAGACCCCAGTGCCTCATTTTTCCAAGCTGAGAAAGCGTTATCATTTTGCTTGATCATAAAAAGAAAGCGTAATATCTGCAAAACAATTCAAAACGCAGAAAAATGCATTCAAACAAAGAACAAGTCCCACAACCAGAGACAACCGCTGTTAACTTTTCGTTAGGTTTCAAGTCTCGGGTTAGACACAGGTGCTCCCTTGCGCAGACGTCATCACGCAGCCCCACAGGATGCAGGTTCTGTCAGCTCTTTCCCCTCAACACTGGCTGTGGCATCATTTTCACGTTAACGAGCAGAGCAACCCGTCTGTCTCTGCGTGTCAATTCTACTTCTGTTCCTCAATGCGCTCTTTTTTGTCTAGGCAGGGGCCTCCTTGTCCACAGCCACAGTTGTCTGCCATTCCCCTCCCAAACTCACCACCCTCCCCTGCTCTGAGCCATGCATGGAAGCAGGTCATTTCCTTCCATGCACACATGGCCTTTGCCAAGGACAGGCCAAGGGTGCTGTGAGGGGCTGTGGGACGGACAGGAAGCCGGCCGGACGCTCAGGGGCTGTCCACCTGCTGTTCAGTGAAGGCCTGGATTTTGGGCGGGGCTTTCCCATCTCAGGGTTCCAGGTCCCAACTGTGAAAAGCAGCCCGAGGCTCTGCACAGCCCTCCAGAACTGACCTCCCGCTCACCAAGATGGGACTGGGTGAAGGTCAGATCCAGACAGGGTGGCAAGGGGAGGTCCCTGCACCCCAGGAAGGACAGAGCATGTTCCAGAGGCCATCCCCTTGAAGCTGAGGAAGCTGCCATGTCTGGGCTCTCACCTTCCCAGGCCTCCTCCCGGGCTCTTGAGGGGCCCCTGTTTTAAGTCTTTTTCTTAGAGCGATCCCCTCAAATGGTGTAAATTTTCATCCCTTCAAAACCGGTCATGGCCCAGCTTATGCCACCGACAATAAATAATGACAAATAGTTTCCATTTCTTTGAGTTAATAACTTCTTGAAAATGGAACCAAGAGGAGACATTCAGTGAAACTCTTCCATCTTTGAAAAGGAGAAAAATATTAAGGTTTACCGTTTCTGTTATGAAACCCTTTAAAGGGGTGAGTACTTCATCTAACTTCAGATCAATGGTAATGTTTGCAGAGAACCAGTTAGAGAAGGAACAACAGATGTCACCCCATCCAGGTTTTTCCAAGCTGGAGTAGAGGCGGCATGGATGGTTCTGGAAGACGCAGGCCAGTGCTGAGAGCTGGACGAAGGGAAGAGCTGGTTTTAAGGCTCTTGGGAGCAAGAAGGCCCATGGAACGCTCCATCCACCCCTGCCTTTCTGTAGGAATTCTTGTCCATCTCCCTTCCAGCCCCTTCTCTCACAACGTTTACTCCGGCAGGTCCATGGAAGATTCCTGAGATCCCGAGACTTCCTTCCTCTGACAACCAACCAGCACTTCCAGGACTGCTGGGCCTCCAGAGACATTTCATACCCCCAGACCCCACCTCCTGGTCCAGGGGTGGACACAGCCAAAAATAGGTGTGTGTCCCCCGGCTTACCCAGTCCCCTGCTGGCAGGCCTGACCCCTCTCATCCCACCCAGACCCCCACGCTGTTTGGGTTCACCCGGAACCTGCTCTGAAGGCACCAGAGGGCATGGAGAAGCTTCGGGGGTGTGTATGGGAACATGGGGACTTGTCCTTGGGGCTTCTGTTCTCCTGTAACCTGGCTCTATGGTCTTCCTCACAGTAACAGTGTTGGTACTGTGACATCTTTTGAGAGCCTCTTTGGTGACAATAGAGCTCCGAGACCTCCAATGGCCACGGATGACCCCTAGACTTGGAGGGGCCGTCTCCCATGCTGGTTTCTCCCAAGCCACAGCTATGCGTCATGTCAGCATTTTGCTAATGGGAACACAGATGTTTTGATGCCTTAGGTCTCTGAAAGGACCGAGCAACTTGCCAAATGTGTGCCTGCTGGCCAAGGCTCGGAGCCTTCCGCGTCTGAGTCATGTCGAATTCGTGAATGTGCTTTCTCCAGAACTTATTTTTATTTTTCTACCGAGCCAGAGGCGGGTTATAAATCCTCGACTACTCTTTGTGCCAGAGACCTCTGCTCAGCACCCACATATACGAGGAAAGAAAGTGGGCGCTTCTGGGGGAAGTGAGAGAATTTCACTTGGGGAGTTGCCCGAGGCCTTTGGATTAGTCAGAACTCTTTACAGAAACAGAAGCAATAAGAAAGAGATATATATTATATATACACACACACACACACGTATACATATGTAATATTGTAATATATAACATACTTATTAATATATGGAAAGAGAAAGAGAGATTTTAAGGGATTGTCACGCAGTTGTGGGGGCTGGCAAGTCCAATTTTAAGGAATTTTAAGGAACCGTCACACAGTTGTGGGGGCTGGCAAGTCCAACCTCCGCAGGGCAGGAGCAGGCTGGAGACCCAGGGCCAGTTGCAGGTGATGCTACAGCTCAAGGTCAAAGGCAGAAGGCAGTGTGGAGGCAGAACTCCCTCCTGGGGGGACCTCAGTCTTTCGCATGAGGGCCACCCACATTAGGAGGCGAATCTGCTTTTCTCAAAGGCTGCTGATTGAAATGCTAGGCGTAGCTAAACAATCGCTTCCCAGCAACATCTGGACTGGTGTTTGAGCAAATATCTGAAAACTATGTCTTAGCTAAATGGACACATAAAATTAACCACCCCAGCCCTCCAGCTGGAGCCTCCCTTTGGGGCTCTGTACCCCAGGTTGCGCAGGGTACTTTGAGTTTGAACCCTGCTGGCTGCCTGTAATTCTACATTTACGCTCCATGCCCCATTCCAGTCTGGTTTTTAAAACAGCCACGGGAGCGATGACAACAACAGCGGGTGCCAAGAGCCGGCACTGTGACCACACTTCACACAGGAACCCGTGATAGCCCAGGACGTGGCACCATTACAACACCCACTTGACAGGGGCGGAAGCCACATAAGTCTCTGAGCCACGGTGGCCTATCCGGGATTTAAAACCCAGCGTGCCTTCTCCAGCCCCTGGTGTGACAAGATGGCTGGACTCACCTTAGAGAGGGGTGCACAGAGAACCTTTGTGAGTCCTGCCTCGTTCATCCTCTCACTTCACAGCACCCCCTCGAAAGCCTTGGTGCCCACCTTTGGTCACCCTCCCAGTCACCGCTCCCCTGGCCCCTTGGCATTCTTGAGGACAGAAAACAAATTGTAGACAACTTGGAATCGTTGACACTGAGAATAGGATCTGAGTGTACACTAGATGCTCATCTGAATGAAGAAATGAGTGAGTGAGTGAATGAGGAGTGAAGAAATGGCATAAGTATGAGCCAAAGACAATCTCTTGCTCATCTCACCACCCAAACCCATTTTCCCCATTTCACCTGCTTGCTACCCAGCTAACCTTTGTCCAGATGCCGCCTGCACCTGTGGACTGGGTTGTGCCTTTCACAGCCTCGGTATTATCTTCAGCAAGTCTCTGAGGCCCCCAGTGCCCAAGCCAAGCGAGGAGCGTGGGGTCCACACACATGGCGTCCAGAAGCTGCAATCCCCTCCTAGGCACGCAAGCCTGGTACATGAGCCTTCTCCCCACATCTCACAACCTGACAGCCTCCTACCAGCAAAAATGGCGGCACATTTTGTCTATTTCCTTTTGGGATTTAACACAATATGAATATAGAAGGGAGATAAAGTTTAGCAGATAAGAAGGAATCAAAGAAGGCAGCAATGAAAAACTAATACATTCTGTCAGCTGCATGGTGAGGAGTTTCCCTTTATTCTCAGGGGCGAGGAGAGTAGTTGTGGGGTGTAGGCAGGGGCGTGATGCGGTCCCGCCTCTGACCTCTGTCTTTGCGAAATACAGATTTTACGAAGGCAAGTGAGGATGCAGGGAGGGGAGGTGGGACAGGACTGCTGTGGTACAGGAGAGGATAATTACTGTTGCACCATTGCCAGCCAACTCAGAGACCCTTGGGATTTTCCCCTAGAAAGAGTAGGAAAATCGGAAAACACACCCTACTTTTTATTTAGCCTTCATCACCATCCAGGTTAGTTACTTCAAGAATATAGACTCCAAGGCCCAGGACCCTGACAATGTGCCCAGGCACACCACTGTCATTTGATCCTTCCCTTCCCGTTTGCCCACGCTGCCGGCGGGATCCAGGCCCTCTCACCGCGAACCTCCCCAAGCTATACCCACCTCGGGGCCTTAGCACTGGCTGGGTCCTCTGCCCAGGGAATCTGCCCCCAGGTCCTCTAGAGTTGAGTCCCCTAGAGTTGAATCCTCTAGAGTTGTCTTTCCATTTCAACTTAGAAGTCCTCTCCTTAGACAGCCCCTGCCTGCTTGCTTAACCTGGAGTAGCCTCGTGGCCACCCTCCAATGCAGCACCCTGCTTAGGCAATTGCTGGTCCTCTGATACTTTTCCAATTTGTCTGGTTTTTCTCTTCCTGCTTGGTGAGCTAAGTGGCAGTGGGGACTGTGCCAGCTGCATCTTTCTCTCTCCTGTCACGTATTGAGCATTTGTGATGGACCTGGTCTTTGAATATGATTCATTTTCTTCAACTATGACCCCATGAGATGGGAATGTCTATTATCTCCACTGTTCAGAGGAAGAAACTGATTCACAAGGGGCAGGAACTTGCCCCACATCTGTCAACCAGGAAGGATCTGAGCCAAGACCGAGCCAGGTCTGGGAATCTTCACCACCTGCTACGCTGCCTCAGGCCCTGCTGTCTCCCAGAACAGCATCTTTCCTGTGCTAGCCTCTCAGGACATAGTTGTGGGATGAGCACATTATCTTACTAGTTAGATTCTTTTGGTCATGCAATCAGAGAAAAGGCCTAAATTGCAGGAGCACTGAAGTGATCCTGACCCATTCAGGTGATACTAACATGTTTGTATGTTTTTATACTGCAGTCTGATTCTTCTTCTCTGGACGCATTTTTTTTTCTTCTAGTACTGCAGAGACCCCTCTCTTGGAGCTCAGTGGTCCTCTCTCGGTGTTCAAATCAGCCCAGGATTCATCTGATGCTCTCAGCTCCCCGAGGGCGGGTAAGGCTTTCTGGGCAATGCAACCAGTTGCTGGTCTTGCTCTCTGATCCCAGCCCCTCCTTCAGAGATGGGATAAGTATGGGGAAGGGCTGCTTCAGGGCTCACAGCACCCTCCCCTTCCATCTAAGGTCCAGAGGCAACTGATCTCCAGCAGGGGGGGAATTGTCTCAGACAGTGGCCAACCAGATGGCAAAAGCAGCGCCAAGGGTGGCTGGGGACTTTCCAGTTCCCTCCCAGTCACCACCAACATCCCCCATGCCTCTGGTCTTTGATGCGAAAAACTGTCATGTCTCAATCTTAGTACTTAGGAACCCAGCCCCATGCTGAGTTCCTTGGGTCTCACTTCCCATCGAAGCTGCCTCCTTTGAGAGATTCTGGTGCCCAGAGAGGAACACGTTTTCCTACGTACAGGAGGGGAGATGGTTACTTCCTTGAGATACACATTTTACTTACTTGAGTTACAAATTGTACTTGAGACTTGTACAAATGGATGGGTTTGGGTCCAGTCAAATTATGGGTGCTTGTTTTTTCTTTAACAAAAATGTGTGTCATGTCCTTATTTTAGGTTTCAGGCAGTTACTGAAGAGCATGGGAAGTCCTGGCAGGGAGTTTGAAAAGATAAAGAAAGTTCAACCCACCCCAGGAGTCTTCCCAGGAGTCTTCCCTGGAGCCCCAGGTCTGCACAAACCTTTTCCCCTATGGATCAGGGGAGCGTGGCCAGCACAGTTAGGCCTTTGTCAACAGCTGTGCCCAAACAATGGACACTACTCCTGGCACAGCTGGCTGAGAGGCAGGTCTGAGCCAGCATATGGAGGGAGGGCTGGTACCCAAAAGGAAGGCAAGCAGCTTCAAAGGCATCTGGCTTGACCTACCTGGAATCAAGTCTAGTGCCAAATAGGATTCCCCAGGGTGAGCAGACCTGGGAGGACATCCGTTCCTGATTGAAAGACTCCAGGCTAGCCCAAGAAACCACTGAACTGGCTGGCCATGTTTGCTTTCCCAGTGGGCCATGGTGTGGACCGGGCCCTTTACACTCACTGCCCAATGCCCCCAGGGCCAGAAATGACCCCAAGGGAGCAAGGGGGCTTCCATTCTCCTCTGCAATCAGGGCTGCCCTTGACAGGACATAGATCGCATTCTTGAATGTGCCGGGGAGAAGTGGAGGCTGCTAGAGAAAGCAGAAGATGCCAGGGGATCTTCTTGCTCCCCATCACCACCATGCCCTGATTCCACCCATTTGTCTAAACACAGGTGCCTGTGGGAGTAAGTCTCTGGGTCACTATGATGGAGGATTTGCAAAAATCATCCCAGATCTTCCTTCCTGTGCCAACACCATATGCAAGAAGACTGCTCTCTTCTCTTGATTTCAAAAGTTGTACTTGAAATCGAAAAGGAAGTCTGTTTTCCCACCTTTCATATCTGGGCTGGACTTGTCGCTTGCTTTGGCCAACAGGATGCAGTGGAAGTCATGCTCCAGTTCCAAGGCCGGATCTCAAGAAGTCTGCGAGCTTCTGTTCAGTCTTGGTGCTCTACGACCACCATCACCACCACCACAACCACCATGAGAAAAGCCCCAGCTAGCCTCCTGGAGGATGAGAGGCCTCATGGAGCAGAGCCTGCATGCACCAGATGAGCTGCCCTAGACCAACCAGCCCCAGCTAACTTGGCAGCTGACCACAGACAAACGAGCAAGGCCAGTCCAGATAAGCTGAGTCTGGCCCTGACTAGCACAGCAGACCAGCTGAGCTCAACTCAAATTGCTCCCCTGGCCTGCCAACTTCAGATCCAGAGCTGCTCTCTTAAAATCAAAGCAGGATCACTGTCGGTTTTGTTCCCAGTGCCTGGGCCATTGTAGGCACCAAATATCTGTTTTATGAAATACCTCATTTTAGACAGAGGTATTTATTTCAGATCAATAGATCTGAATGATTCACAAGCCCCTGCTGTTACAGCTCATCTTCATGTATTAGTATTAAAATCTCTGTTTCAGGGTTAGTGAACACTCCTGGTGCTAGGACGAGGGCAGATACTCCTGTCAATCATGGTGTCCTTTCATGCCAAGCTCTAGAGTGACCGATGAGCCATCTCAACCTGGACTCTAGGCAGTCCCAGGCAATCGATCCGAATCGGCAGCTAAATTGACACTGATGGGGCGACTTCCCAGGCCACCCTAGGCCGGGAAGGAGCAAGCTTTTGTTTTCGTTTTTCCACCCTTCAGTTCATTTTTTTTTCTCAGACCAAGAAATAAGTCTTAAGTCCTGTTCCAGAGCGAGGTCTTGGTTTTTCTCTGGGAAATCAGTGGGGAGGAGAGCTGGTGGGCAGTGAGTCGGAGACAGCGCGGGTCAGCTTTCCTCCTCTCACTTCCTCCTCTGGCCTTGCTCCCAACTGTAGGATTCAGCCGCCACTTTCTTGGCCACAGAAGACCCCCCCCACCTACAGTAACCTGGGATCATGATGCTACTGTTGGCTGCTTTAAAGTTTCCATGTAGAAAAACTGTGATATCTACTGTAGGCAAGTGATTTGACAAGCCCAGCAATAATGAGTTAAAAATCATTTTCCTAAGGATGTGTTCAAAAAAATAAGGGAGTAAGCCAAAGAAAGAGGAAGACATGTGATCTCAAAAATGTAGACTCCAGCTAAGGATAGCAGAGAGACTCTCTCCCAAAGCCCCTGTGTAGCCGCAGGGCCACGAGCCCAGGGAGGGCAGCAGCAAGGCGGGAGCTGAATGCAGAGAGGCCTGGGGAGTCTGGGCTCCAGGGACAAGAAGCCCCTGGCAGAACGCTGACTGGGAAAGAGATCCTGGAAACAATTGTGCTTGTGTAGACGGCAGACTGAGGCAAAAGGGAATAAACTCTAGGAAAATTAAAAAGTTACACAAGAAAGGAAATTAATCCTAGGGAACTATTTGGCCCTGTAGTGGATTATGGAACAAAGCACTCATGTGTCATTAAAGGAAATCAATTGTGTAGAAATGCGGAGTGGTCCCTAGGGTATTTAGAAGTAGGTGCCTCAAGAGAGAGGTGCTATGGACCAATTTCTTGAAAGATACAAACCACCAAAACTCACCCCAGGGAAGAAAAATTGCTAACCTAAATTGCTCTGGATCTAAGAAATTGAATTCATAGTTAAAACTTTCCAGAAGCCTCCAGGCCCACATGGTTTCATTGGTAAATTCTACTAGACATTGGTGCCAGAATAACTGGCACCAATTCTACACCATGTCTTCCAGAAGACAGAAAATCCACCTTATTAACAGACTAAAGAAAAACCACAGGACCATATCAAGTGAAGTAGAAAAAAAAAAGCACGTGAAAAAATTCAATGTCCATTCATAATAAGTATTGGATCAAACTAGGACAAGAAGGAAGACAAGCCAGACAAGCGACACCTACAAAAAACCTACAGCCAGAACCATACTTAATGTTGAAAAAACGAATCCTTTCTTCCTAAGTTCTAGAAAAAGGCAAGAATGTTCGCTCTCCTGTTAAAAATTGTACTTGAAATTTTAGTCCATGTAAAAAGGCTAAATACATAAATAAATGACACATACATTAAAAAGGAAGAAATAAAACTGCTCCAATAACATAGATGATGTGATTGTCCATGTAAAAAACCCCAGGAAATGTATTTTTTTTAATTCCCTATAAATAATGATTGAGTTCCACAAGGTCACAAGACACAAGGTCAACCCAGAAAAGCCCATTGGATTTCTCCATACTGGGGATATCCACTTGGAAATGAATTTTTAAAAAAACTATATAAAATAGCTTCAAAAATGAAATAATTAGGTATAAGTCTAACACAGCATGTTTGTATTGAAAACTAAAAAAATATGTACTGATGAAAGAAATCAAAGAATATCTAAATAAGTAGAAAGATATATTGTGTTCACAGATTGGAAGACTAAATACATTCAAGATGCCATTTCTCCTCTAATTGATCTATAGATGTAATGCAATGCCAATAAAAATTCCAGTAGTAGTCGTTGATGTTGTTTTTGAGACAGAGTTTCGCTCTTGTTGCCCAGGCTGGAGTGCCATGGCGCAATCTCAGCTCATGGCTCACTGCAACCTCTGCCTCCCAGGTTCAAGCAATCCTCCTGCCTCAGCCCCCCGAGTTGCTGGGACTACAGGCATGTGCCACCACACCTTGTTAATTATGTATTTTTGGTAGAGACGGGGTTTTACCATGTTTGCCAGACTGGTCTCGAACTCCTGACCTCAGGTGGTCTGCCACCTTCCCCTCCCAAAGCGCTGGGATTACAGGCGTGAGCCACTGTGCCCGGCCCAGTAGAATTTCTTATAGATATAGACAACTGACTCTGAAATTGTAATGGAAAGGCAAAGAAACTAGAATAGCCAAAGGAATTTTGAAAAGGGATAATAAAGTTGGAGGGCTCACTTTACTCAATTTTAAGATTTACTACAGTAATCAAGATAAGTGTGTTATTGGCAGAAATTGCCCCATACATGTATGATGAACTGATTTTTGACAGTTGCTAAGGGCAAGTTTGCGAATCAGTAGTCTTTCAACAACAAATGGTGTTGGAACAATTGGATATCCACATGAAAAAGTGGCCCTCAACATGAATCTCACGCCTTATTTTTAAAAAGTAACCCGGCCGGGCGCGGTGGCTCAAGCCTGTAATCCCAGCACTTTGGGAGGCCGAGACGGGCGGATCACGAGATCAGGAGATCGAGACCATCCTGGCTAACACGGTGAAACCCGGTCTCTACTAAAAAATACAAAAAACTAGCCGGGCGAGGTGGCGGGCGCCTGTAGTCCCAGCTACTCCGGAGGCTGAGGCGGGAGAATGGCCGGAACCCGGGAGGCGGAGTTTGCAGTGAGCTGAGATCCGGCCACTGCACTCCAGCCTGGGCGACAGAGCGAGACTCCATCTCAGAAAAGAAAAAAGTAACTCAACACGGATTATAATAAAAACGCAAAACTGTAAAAATTTTAGAAGCAAATTTTCATGACCTGAGGTTAGGCCAAGAGTGCTTAGACTTGACACCCAAAACACAATCCATTAAAATAAAAAATTGATAAACTAAACTTCATTAAAATTTAAAAATTTGCTCTGCAAAAGGCACTGTTAAGACAAGCTACAAACTGAGAGAAAATATTTATAACTCACATATCCAAAAAAGCCTTGTATTTAGAATACATAAAGAGTGCTCAAAATTTATTTAAAACAATCAGGGTTCGCCTGTAATCCCAAATACTCCAGAGGCTGAGGCAGGAGGGTCACTTGAGCTATGCTGCTGGCCTGGGCAACATAGCAAGACCTCGTCTCAAAAAATAAAAAGAAAGAAAAAGAAACAAACAATCCTTTTTTTAAATGGGCAGAAGGCTTGAACAGACGTTTTGCCCAATAGACTATTTGGCAAATAAGCACATGAAGAGATGTTCAACATCATTAGTCATTAGAGCAATGGAAATTAAAACCACAATGAGGTACTATTACATAGTTACTAGAATGACTTGGAGAAAAACAAATCAATCTGAGAACTCTAAGTGCTGGTAAGGATGCAGTGTAGTGAGATCTTTCATAAATGTAAAGTGATAAAACTAATACGGAATGTAGTTGGGCAGTTTCTTACAAAGTTAAACACACATTTACCATATGACCCAGCAATCCCCCCTCCCAGGTATTTACTCGTAAGAAATGAAAATACATTCACATGAAAAGCATATGTGAATGCTTATACCAGCTGTATTCACAATTGCCCAAAACTGGAATGACAGCACGGGTGGGTGTTGTTCAGTGGGTGACCTGATAAACAAACAAGAGTACACTCACACCACAAAGCCCCACTCAGCAATAAAAAGGAGCCTGGCCAGGCGCAGTGGCTCACGCCTGTAATCCCAGCAGTTGGGGAAGCCGAGGCGGGTGGATCACCTGAGGTCAGGAGTTTGAGACCAGCCTGACCAACACGGTGAAACCCTGTCTCTAGTAAAAAAATACGAAAATTAGCCGGGCGTGGTGGCGAGCACCTGTAATCTCAGCTACTTGGCAGGCTAAGGCAGAGGAATCACTTGAACCCAGTAGGCGGAAGTGGCAGAGAGCCAAGATCACGCCACTGAACTCCAGCCTGGGTGACAGAGCAAGACTCTGTCTCAGAAAAACAAAACTAAAACAAAAAACAAAAAAATGAAAAACGAAAAAAAAAACAAAAACTAAAACTAAAAGGAGCCTATGGCTTGGGTGATTCTTAGATGCATTATACGAAGCTAACCCTTTTCTCATTTAGAAAAAAAAAAGTGCCCCTTACTGCCAGTGCTCATTTAATTTTACAGAAACATGCTCTTCGAGGCTGAAGCAAATCTGAATGGTTTTCAATGTGAACATTAAATATAAAAACTGTTCTTGTAGTTATTTCTAAGTAGGACTAACATCAGCATTGTCTGAATCATCAGAATCATCTATTTTGGAAAAATCGGATGCATCAATTGAATCTTTGGCCAACAACTGTTCCAAAGCAATGTTAATATCACGCGTAGGAGTGCTATGTTTTCTAGGATTTGACATTTTCAGCGATCAAGAATTACTACATTTTGTAAATGGAAATACCACTACTAAGAACAGAATTCTATAAATAGAATGATGTCTGTTTTTTCCAAAGTTGATATACTAGAGCAATGTGAAAATAATAAAAGCGAGATATTTTGTGACAAAGTTATCTCGGGGTAAATGCTGCAGCCACAAGCACTGCCCAATGCATATTCTCGGGGCAAATGAGATTAAAGAAACTAAACTCAAAAGGCTATGTACTCTTTTCCATTTATATGACATTGTGGAGGCCAGGTGCGGTGACTCACACCTGTAATCCCAGCACTTTACAAGGCTGAGATGGGAGGATTGCTTGAGCCCAGGAGTTCGAGACCAGCCTAGGCAAGATGGCAAAACCCTGTCTCTAAAACAAAATAAAATAAAAAAATTGTATGACATGATGGAGAAGGCAGACTTGTAATGATAAAGAATAGATAAGGGCTGCCAGGGCTGGGGTGGGTAGAGGGTGCGACTTCAAAGAGCAGCATCATGTAGTTTTGGGGGCGGTAGAACTGTTCTGTATCCTGATTGTGGTGGTGGTTGCCATACATAGAATATAGTTCCATGGTTAAAATCATGAAATTATACATGAACAACATTTATTTTTACTTAATTATAAAAAGCAATGTATCAAATGGGAGGAGGCAACTAAAAGAATGAACCTCTCATGGTGGAATTTGGAGACCTGTGACATCTGATCACAGGGAGAGGATCGGGGAGGGAAGCCTGTGGAAACACCATAGCAGCTCCCCACACAGACGAGGAGGTGGCTGGCAGCCTGCACCCCTTGCCCGCCCGGAGCTACTGTGGGCTGAAAGTGAGGTGAGGTGATGGTTGGATATTTGTTCTGGTCTCCCCAGCGAGGTGTTTCTCTTTCAGTGGGAAGGCCACAGGGTGGGCAGTGTGTCCAGAAAAGGGCTCTCGTTCTCTGCACACCCCACACTTCTCCACCTCCCTTCCTTCCCCATGACCACCTGCTCTTCATCAGCCAGTGACAAAACCCTGCAAAGTGACTTGGGACAGATGTGCTGACAAGAGGGACACAGTGGATAGCCACAGAGGAGAGCGGGAGAGAGATGAGACTCCATCCTCACAGGAGCGCTGCTCTGGACCCTGCAGCACACAGCACCCCGTAGCACACAGCCTCCCCTCCCCTGTAACACACACACAGTCACACAGACATAATCACGGGCACCAACACACAAAGACATGTGCATACCCAATCACACACACAGTACAGATAGGCACACACACATACACTTACCATCACACATACAGTCACTCACACAGACACATGCACACACAACCACAGGTACCAACGCAAAAAGGTGTGTGCACACAACTACACACAGAGACACATACATCCACTGATACACACACACACACACACACGCTCATCATATTACCCTTGAGCTGTCTCCTAATACACAAAGCAAGCACATTTGCCAGTAAACAGGAACCCCAAACAGGGTTGTGGCCTGCCCCCATGAGGAGCACCGCAGCCTCCATCTAGAGCTCCTTGGAGTTGCTGTGTCAGTGGGCCTCGGTCGAGGAAGCCTATCCTCAGTGCCTCCCACCTGACTCCTCCCATCTCCCCCATGGCAAGATATGATCCTGTGGGCACAGTTCATTCTCCAAACTTGCTGAGTCTCCACCAGCCAGCGGCTCTTACTGGTGGGTTCAGGAGTCCCAGGGCTCACGCTACTTTTAGGCCAGGTGTTTCCCTGTCCCTGGAGCCCTATAGTGGGAATGCAGACCATAAACTTGAAACCTATCAAAAGATATCATTACAAATGACGATCGGTACTATGCCAGAGCCCTTCAGGAGGCCCAGACAGAAAATCCAGGGGCAGAGAAGACTTGTTTAGAGTAGAGAGAGATCTGGAAGGTCTCTGCAGAGGATTGCTTATTTGAGCAGAGACCCAAAGCATGGAAGGACTCAGGTAATGCTTGTTCCAGCATGCACCAGGCCCTGGGGCCTCCTTTGTAATTCACCCTTTAAGCTTGCCCGGACAGGGGTGAGGGTGGAGAAGGGGAGACCCCTGGCCACATAGGACTGTGGGTGAAAGAGAGTCTCACTAGAATTTTTAAATGAACATCTGTGGGCAATCTCTTTTGTTCCCTTTCCCCTCACAAAGCACCTAAGACAGGTGTTTTGCAGCTAAAGACAGGAAGGTTTAGAGGATAAGAAACCTGAGAAAGCCCGGATGTAGCAGCACATGGATTGGACCCAGAAACTCCAGGTACAGAGTCCGAGTGAGCTCACTTTGCCTGTGCAGCAGCTGCAAACGTGTGACAAGTGCTTCGGTCTCACCTGGTTTCTGGGTAACCTCGGGAGAAAGGTGTTGGCCTCATTCCCTAAGCAGCAAAGGTCACACAATGGCAGGGCCTGGTTCTCAAGCATCTCATCACACATCCTGTCCACGCTGCCTCCTTGGAGCCTAGGCTGGGGAGCCGGCTTAGGGATGTAACCATCTGTGCTTCCGGCGTTGGGCTCAAGGTCTGAGGTGGGATTTGATTTTGTTCTGTAACCTGCAAACTTGGTAGGAGACCCCATTGCTCTGTTGGGTGAGTCTAGCGTGGCCCCAAACCGGGTCTCTGCTGCCCGGTCACTGAGTATCTCCCTGTGATGCCGCCTCACCACCTTCTGCACTAACATCACCAGTCTCGTCTGAGCCAAATTCTGCTGCCTGGAATCCCTTCCTGCACCCCAGGGGCTTTTAGGTGGCCGTGGGCATGCTCGCCTGGCCCAGGGAAGTCAGTCTCGGGCCAGGGAGTATGGATAAGTGTCTGCAGGCAAGGAAGAAATCTTGGAGTCCCACAAGAGAGACTGGGTTTATTCCGCTCATTTCTGGTTGTGTGACCTTGAATACGTCCCATCCTCCCTGGGCCTCAGTTTCATTTATCTGCAAAATGGGGGTAGCAGTCCCCACCTCACAGGGTTGCTCCGGGAATGAAGTGACTGGAAGATACCCTGCAGGGGGCCTGAGATGCGCAGGCTCTCCGCTACCCACTGCTGTTGGCATTGTGCGGGTAGGGGATTGGCAGTCCACGCCGGGCCCCTCACCCTGGCTGGCCAGGGCTACTCTGCTGGATGCGGGTTCTGGACTCGGCAATTCAAGTTCTCACCTTAATTTTAAAAATAGGTTGCTAATGGTTAATATAAAAGCGAATCTGGTCAAGTATTAAATAAATAAATCCGGTGGGATTCGAACAAATGCCAATGGCAAGAAGAGAAAAATTAAACAGCAAGCCGCCTGCATATGTGTTTAAGAAAATGTAGTCCCACATCCAAGGCCTCGCCGGCTCAGGAAGGGACCGCTTCAGAAACCTCCCGGGCCACCTCTGCCTAGGAAATGTCACAAACTGCTAAGAAGGTCCTGTGAGTGTTCTAATATTTCGGTTGGAAATTTAAATGTCGGAGTTTGGAGGGCAGGGACATTTTCTAAGCTAATTGGGTGATCCAGAGCTCTCATGGAAACCCAGGAAAGACCAATGTCTCATAAATCCCTGAGAAATCTTCTTCCTCCCGGCGGTTCTCACGCGGAGCCTCTCACCCAATGGACCGACGCTTTTGCACCCTAGCCCGGGTCCTCCCAGGCGCCCGGCCCGCGATGCATCTGAGATGACAGATGGGGGACCCTGCACCTCTCTCTGAAAACTGAACCCCAGCCCAGGCATCGCTCCAAGCTCTCAACGCAGGCAACCGAGTGGAAAGTGGCAAGCCCAGGTCCCCCAGCCTTAGTGCTGCCTCTCCTGCGCGCGGGACAGGGGAAAGAGGCGGGGGGGACACTGACCTGGGAAGCCCGCGGCTCGGGGCAGGCGAGGATCAGGAGCAGAAGGAAGAGCGCACGCGGAGAGCTGGGCACCATCTTGCCAATCGGAATCTTGCTGCTTGGGAGGGGGAAATAACTTTGTCTGCCTCCCCTGCCGAGTTTGTCCCAGCGATGCGGCAGCCGCCCCTGCAGGGTGCTGGGCGCCGCGCGGCCCCGGGGCGGCTGGGGCAGGGAAGGAGGCAGGAGGCCCCCGAGCGCAATGCGTCCCGCGGGGATCGGCGCCGCCCGGCCCTTGCTCAGGTCCAGGTGCGCCGTGCACCGGGCCCTGGAGCAGCGCGCCACGAGCGTCCGCAGCTGCCCGCACGAGACAGTCCGGGCGAGGCGGGGAGGCGCCAGCCCCTTGGCTAAGGCCGAGGGAGGAGGGGCTGCCCGGCCAGGAATGCGCCTGGGAGCGCGCCCAACCCGCGCGGCTCCCGGAGGAGGCCGGGCGCGACGCCGAGGACGAGCGCGGGCATCCTCAGGGCCTGGCAGGGATGGGCGGCCCGTGCCGCGCACATGTGCGGGTGACTGGAAGCCCACCCTGGGCAGGTTTGCTCCTGACTGTCCCATTTCCCAACCAAGTAGACTGAGGCTCAGTCACCAGGGACAAGTGGCCGAACAGAAACCCAAACCCAGATCTGTTCTACTTCAGAGCCCACGCGACACCCTCCTCCCGACAGTCCTAGAAGGGGACCAGGAGATGGGCTTCATAAGCTTGACACGGGGTGGGCTGAGTTCTCCATCCAAATAAACTAGTGCCCCTTTAAATAATGCAACGGGGGTGTGAGAACAGGCACGCCCAGTGAGTAGATAGACACACAGTGATACAGTGAGTGGATCTACAGCCCTTCTGATTCACTGTCCTCCTTGCTCAAGGGAAGGAGAAACTCAGTTTAAATGGGAGGTCAGGTTCTAGAACATGGCATGCCTCGCTAAAGTCGAATCAGGAAGTGCCAGGCCGGCAGAGCAGTCTGAAGTCCCCTGCCATCAGGGCCATGGTACAACCAGATGCTTCAGACCTGAGCTCCCGGAAGGCATGATTCACATTCTTTCTGGAAGGTTTTCTGAAGGCAGTCGCTGCAGATGTTCTGGGACACACAAGTCTGGTCAAGCCCCAGACCCCTTTTTCCTCTTCCACATTCCCACTCAGAGCTCAAGGAATGGAGAGCCCGGAAGACTGCGACCGCAGAGCAGGAGCTGTTTCCCAGCGGCGGCCAGAAAGGAAAGTTGGAATCCTGGCTTAGTCCCTTCAAACTGCTATAGCAAAATACCATCAACTGAGTGGCTTATAAACAATAGAAGGTTTTTCTCACAGTTCTGGAGGCTGGGAGGTCCAAGATCAAGGTGCCAACAGATTAAGTGTTTGGTGAGGGCTGGAGTTCTGGTTCCCGTGTCCTCACAGGGGCAAGGCAGCTCTCTGGGGCCCCTTTTCTGAGGGCACTAATCCCATTTGTGAGGACTCTGCACTCATGACAGATGTCACCTCCCACATGTCCTACCTCCTAATACTATCATCTTGGGAATGAGGTTTCCAACATATAAATTTAGGGGAGACACTAACATTCAGAACCTAGCCAGCGCCCCAAAAAGCAGGGGACATGGTTCAGGCTGGCCTCCTGGTCACTGGTTAGGCAGGAAATCCTACAGTACTGCTCCCCCAACTTCCCCATGCAAAGGAGGTGGAACGGGACCCATCTAACCTTTTTTTTCCCCTTGAGACAGAGTCTTGCTCTGTTGCCCAGGCTGGGGTGCAGTGGCCTGATCTCAGCTCACTGCAGCCTTGCCTCCCTGGTTCAAGTGATTCTCCTGCCTCAGCCTCCCAAGTAGCTGGGGCTACAGGCATGCACCACCATGCCTGGCTAATTTTTGTATTTTCAGTAGAGACAGGTTTTCACCATGTTGGCCAGGCTTGTCTTGAACTCCTGACCTCAAATGACCCACCCGCCTCAGCCTCCCAAAGTGCTGGGATTATAGGTGTGAGCCACTGCAGCCGGTAAGGGATCCACGTAATCTTATTTTGCATTCCTGGTTGAACATCCTGAAGACAGACATGGTCATACCCCTGCTTCTCCCTGTCCAGGTGGAGAGGATGGGACAGCATGACCTGATCCAGGGCAGCCTGTGGAGATTGTGGTTTTCTACCTCGATCTCTCATGTGTTTGCTGTCTATACCAGAAGCCAGTACCCTGCTCCCTCTCTGTCTCTCTGTTTTCTGCCCTATGCTTGAAAAGTTTCCTCCTGGTCAGTGTGGCTGCATTTATTAATATTTTGTGTCCTGTCCCACCTTGTGTTTACATGACCTTCTCTGGAAGGCCAGCTCTTCTGGCTCTCAGCCTTGCTCTGGCTGTGCGCTGCGAACCAGACATTGGGCAGATGCAAGCAAGCCTTCTCTTCTCCTCTCCTGCCCTTTCTATGGAGTCATAAAGCTGGAAGAGATTCTTGATTTCACAGATGAAGAAGCTGAATTGGGGCACGGTTGACTGACTTGCCCAAGGAATGCAAACTCTGGTCTCAAGATCCCCCCTCCTAGAGCGGTGCTGTTTCTAGGACAGGCTACCTTTGACTTTATCCCACCTTTCATTTTAGGGCTACTGTGTTACTTATATTAAATATATGATCACAGCATTTCAGGAATTTTATTTACAGAAATAGGGGGGTTTTCTGTTTGTTTTTTCATGTGTTTTGTTTTCTTGGGCTTTTGCTGTTGTTTTTATTTTTCAAATATTTCTAAGTTTCAACAGGATTTTTGTTTCCTTTGTAATGCTTTCTGTTTGTTAACCTTGCCCTATGGCTGCCTTCCCTCTAGTGTTCTGGCATCTGGTTCTGAATGAACCTTCTAAGATCTGACTGCCCCAGCAGCACTGTCCTGTCTCTGTCTTTGTCCTCAGCTGCCCTGGATCTGCAGTAATCAAGGCAGAGCCTATCAAGTCCAGAACCTACCAAGGCTGTCTGCAAGCAGATAACCCATGAAATTCAGCTGGGTGCTCTACCTTTAAGCCCGCAACCCTCACTCAATACAATGGGCTTATCAGCCTTTTTTTTTTTTTTTTTTTTTTTTTGAGAGAGAGTCTCACTCTGTCGCCCAGACTGGAGTGCAGTGGTGCGATCTCGGCTCACTGTAACCTCTGCTGCTTCACAGGGGCAAGCAATTCTCCTGCCTCAGCCTCTCGAGCAGCTGGAATTACAGGCACCTGCCACCACGCCCAGATGATTTCTGTATTTTTAGTCGAGACAGGGTTTCACCATCTTGGTCAGGCTGGTCTTGAACTCCTGACCTCATGATACACCCGCCTCGGCCTCACAAAGTGCTGGGATTACAGGCGTGAGCCACCATGCCCGGCCCTTATCAGCTATTTAATTCCTCTATTTCCCCTCTATTTAGTTTTCAAGAGAATATTCTTGAGTGTTGGGGGATTGGTTTGGTGGGGGTCAACACGTCTACAGAAAGTATTTTTTAAAAGTCTTTTGGTAAGATCAGTTGCCGTCCCCTGGGATCCATGCTCTGATACATTCATGTTCTCTGTGCAACATGGGCATGCAACACAAAATGGGAAGATTTGTTGTAGAAATCTGTGTTTAAGACCCCAGCAGAGGCCAGGTGAGGTGGTTCATGCCTATAATCACAGCACTTTGGGAGGCCGAGGCAGGTGGGTCACTTGAGGTCAGGGGTTCGAGACCAGCCTGGCCAAGATGGTGAAACGCTGTCTCTACTAAAAGTACAAAAATTAGCCGGCTGTGGTAGCAGGCACCTGTAATCCCAGCTACCTGGCAGGCTGAGGCAAGAGAATCACTTGAACATAGGAGGAGGAGGTTGCAGTGAACTAAGATTGTGCCACTGCACTCTGGCCTGGGCAACAAAGTGAGATTCCGTCTCAAAAAAAAAAAAAAAAACCAGCAGAAGCAAGATTCAGTCTGAAATCATCCTTCCAGAGCTGTCCTGGGGGCTCCTCTGGGTCCCCCATGGTGCCCCATACCATGTTGCACACCATTTTGGGTTCACGGACTTATTGATTCAGCTATGGCTGAGTCTTACTGTCAGCTCATTTGCAGCTGTTTCTCTCCCTTTTCATCCTTTACCCCACATTTCTCTGTGATTCTAAATGTCATCAACCCCCACGAAGCACCTACAGAGGTCCCAGGAACAAAGCCCAGCATGTTAGCGTGACAGGACAATGGGGTAGAAACAGTGTAGGGAGAATGGTCTAGCAGGGGTGCAGTGACTTCATCCAATTCATTCATTACAAAAATATCAAGTGCCAACTCTGGGCATGGCCCTGTGCCAGGTACTACATTACCACATTATATCTAGAGCTTTAGTCAGCAGAACTGTGCAGTCCTGTGCTGAACGCTGAAGAGACTGTCTACTTATGTATGATATCAGGACTGCTAGTAGAAACCGTTTCCCCCAGAAAACCGTTTCCAATTTTATAAGATGAAAGCCTGTGGAAAAGCAGATTTCATTGTGCTGTGATTAAAGACCAAACACCAGTTAACATCTGCCAAAAGAAGCAAAACATTGAACATCCACGAATGCCATTCCACATGCCTTTGGAAGCAGCAGAGTGGTGGATGCAGTCAGGCACACACAGCCTTTGAAATCAGACATGCCTGGGCCAAATCTTACCCCCTTCTTGCTGCCAGTTTGAACTTGTAACTCTCTTAATCTTTACAGGCCTCAGTTTCCTGATTTATATATGAGAATACAAGTATTTATCAAAGAGATTATGAGATTTCAAAATAATAAAGTGCCTAACACAATGCTGAGCATAAAGTAAGTGCTCAGTTAAAGGGACATTGCTTATACTGATGGTCCTTCATACAGGGACAACATAAGAAGGAAACAAACATGTCTTGAGCACCTACTGTAAACCGGTCACAAATGCTCTCATTTGTTCTCATGACAACCCAGTGAAATGGGTCCCATTGTTAATCCCATTTTATAGATTGTGCAACTGAGGCTTAGAATGCTTCAGTAGGTTGTCCAAGATCAAACTGAAATTGAGTAAATGCTAAGCAAAAAGAAAACCTGGATAAAAGGTGTAAGTGCTAATTTTGCAACTTTTAAGTCTAAAATTATCTTTAAATAATGTGTATGTACAATTTAATGTTTTCTTTCACTTTGTCAGTTATACATTATAGTTTTCGAGGAATTTTAAAATTTTATCCAATTTGCCAAATTTAGTGGCATAAAATAGATTTATTCACTTGTCTTTTTAATGGCTGTAGGATCTGTAGTGGTAGCCCTTCTTTTATTCCTAATATTGATGATTTGTGCTCTTTCCCTTTTTTCTTCATTATTATAGCTAAACATTTATAAATTTTTTTTTCCTCTCAAAGAGCCAAATTTTTGCTTTACTAATTTCCTCAAGTGTTTGTTTGAAATTTCATTGGTTTCTGCTCATATCTTTATTTGTTTCAATACTACCTAGGATTTGTTTTAATCAGGTGTGGTAAGACACACAGACATGAAAATGATTTCCATGAAGAAAGAAGTTTTTATCATACTCACAGTCTCCTAAGAACAAGAGGGATGGTATATCAAGCAGGATCACACAGGAAGATGCCGAGGTGAGATGAGCAGGCAGAGAGAGAGGAAAAGAGAGAGAGAGGAATTTGGACAAGAGACTAAGGAACAACTGAAACAAGGTAAGCAAGCTAAGCAGGGTTAGGATTGGATAGTTTGAATTGTTTGGATGGGCTCTAGGCTCTAGGGGTGGTCCCTAGTTGTCCAGTACCCAGCTTTGTAGTGTTTAGGGCAAAAGGATATCATACCAGATAAAAGGAAGCAAGCAGGAGTATGGACTTGGAGTTATTTGGTTTGCATATAAAATGCATGCTCTAGAGCAAGTCATTTATTATCTTTCAGAATTTGCAAACTGCAGAGGAGCAGCCCTTTCAGGTCAGCAAGGCCCCAGATGCAAGAACACTGAAAATACAGAAAATAAGAAAATAAAGCTTATATTATTGTTTTATTGCTTTCTCTTTCTTTGGGTTTACTCACTCAGCTATATTTTTCCTAGATTATCAAAATTGAAATAATTGTAATTGACTTTATACCTTTCTTCTTTCCTAATATAAGTGCTTAAAGTTATAGCACTCCCTCTAAGTACTACTTTAGCTGCATACTGCAAATATTGATATATGGCTTTTTCATTTTCATGTAGTTCAGAATGCTTTCTAAATTTTCTCATAATTTTTTCTTTGATCCATGGGTTACTTAGAACTGTGTGGTTTAATTTCCACGTATTTGGTTTCTTTCCAGACATCTTATTATTTATTCATAATTTAATTCCACTGTGGTCAGAGAAGACACTATATGTTTTCAGTTCTTTCTTTTCTTTTGTTTTCTCTTTCTTTCTTTTTCTTTTTCTTTTCTTTCTTTCTTTCTTTCTCTTTCTTTCTTTCTTTCTTTCTTTCTTTCTTTCTTTCTTTCTTTTCTTTCTTTCTCTCTTTCTCTCTTTCTCTCTTTCTCTTTCTTTCTTTCTTTCTTTCTTTCTTTCTTTCTTTCTTTCTTTTCTTTCTTTCTCTTTCTTCCTTCCTTCCTTTCTCCTTCCTTCCTTCTTTCCTTCCTTCCTTCCTTTTCTTTCTTTTTCTCCACTGTATGTTTTCAGTTTCCTGTCCTCCTCCTCCTCCTCCTCCTCTTCTTCCTTTCTTCCTTGCCTGCCTGCCTGCCTTCCTTTCCTTTCCTTTCCTTTCTTTTTCTCCACTGTGTTTTCAGTCCTTCCTTCCTTCCCTCCTCCTCCTTCTTTTTTTCTTCTTTCTCTTTCTTTTTTTCTTTCTTTTTCTTTTGTTCTTTCCTTCTTTTTTTTGAGACAGAGTCTCACTCCGTCACTGAGTGTGACTTTTTTACATAGCATATAATTGAGTCTTACCTTTTTATCCACTGTGAAAAATCTTTGCCTTTTAATCTGAGTGTTTGGTTTATTTAAATTTAATGTAATTATTGATATGGCTGAATTTAGGCCTACCATTTTATCATTCGTTTTCTATTTGTTTCCTTTGTTTGTTTATTTATTTATTTATTGAGACAGAATCTTGCTCTGTCTTCCAGACTGCAGTGCAGTGGTGCGATCTTGGCTCACTGCAACCTCCGCCTCCCAGGTTCAAGTGATTCTCCTGCCTCAGCCTCCTGAGTAGCTGGGATTTCAGGCGCCTGCCACCACACCTGGCTAATTTTTGTATCTTTACTAAAGACGGGGTTTCACCATGTTGGTCAGGCTGGTCTCAAACTCCTGACCTCAGGTTTGATTCACCCACCTCGGCCTCCCAAAGTGCTGGGATTACAGGCATGAGCCACTGCACTCAGCCAGTTCCCTCTGTTTTTTATTCCTGTTTTCCTTTTCTGCCTTCTTTTAGATTAATTGATTGAATTGTTTAAAATTTCATTTCAATTCTTTTATTGACTTTTAATGTATACCTCTGCATTATTATAATTGTTATAATTGTTTAATGTCTGCCACTGGATCACAATATACATTCTTAATTTATCATAGTGTTTTTTAGGGTTAACAGTGTATACAGCATATAAAATGTAAGAAGGCCAGATGTGGTGACTCATGTCTGTAATCCCAACACTTTGGGAGGCTGAGGCAGGTGGATCGCTTGAGGCCCGGAGTTCTGGACCAGCCTAGGCAAGATAGTGAGACCCTGTCTCTACAAAAGTAAAATGAAAAACATTAGCCAGGCATCGTGGTATGTGCCTGCAGTCCCAGCTACTTGGAAGGCTGAGGCAGGAGGATCACTTGAACCTGAACAGTTGAGAGGGCAGTGAACCATGATAGTGCCACTACACTCCAGACTGGGCAACAGAACAAGACCCTGTCTCAAAAAAAAAAAGAAGTAAATAAGTAAATTAAATAAAATGTAAAAAGCTTGCAATCAAATGGGACAATTACCAACTCCTGTCATTTATGCTATGGTGGTCATATGTACATTATGTCCATATATTTTAAAACTCCATAGTGTAATATTTTAATTTTTGCTTTATATAGTCGTATGGGTTTTTAACAAATTTTTAGCAAGAATACTCTTATATATTTACAGATATAGTTACAATTTCTGGTGCTGTTCATTTTGTTTTGAAGACACAAGTTCCCTTCTGATATCATTTTCCTTCAGCATGAAAAACATTCATTAGCATACTTTGTATTGTATGGTTGCTAGCAACAAATTTTTAAAAATATGATTTATCTGAAAATGTCTTTATTTTGACTTTGTCCTTGAAGACTATTTTTGATAGATACAGAATTCTGGGTTGACTTTTTTTACATTCAGCACTTTAACAATGTCACTGACCTGTTCTCTAGCATCCATTCTTTCTGATGAGAGGTCAGATTCATTTCTGTCATTGCTCATTTGTACATGATGTGCCATTTCTTCCCATTCATTGTGGTTTCAATATTATATTTGCGTCTTTGGATTTCTGCAGGTAAAGCATGCCTACAAGTACTTTTCTGCATATTCTGGTTGGAGTTCACTTAGCTTCTTGAATGTATACATTTGTGTCTTTCACCAAATTTAGGGAATTTTGGGCCATTATTTAATCTAGGAATTTTTCTCCTATGTTCTCTCCTTCCTGTCCTTTTAGGACTAGTTTTGCTTTAGAACTCTTACTGTTAGGCCGGGCGCGGTGGCTCAAGCCTGTAATCCCAGCACTTTGGGAGGCCGAGACGGGTGGATCACGAGGTCAGGAGATCGAGACCTTCCTGGCTAACACGGTGAAACCCCGTCTCTACTAAGAAATACAAAAAACTAGCCGGGCGAGGTGGCGGGCGCCTGTAGTCCCAGCTACTTGGGAGGCTGAGGCAGGAGAATGGCGTAAACCCGGGAGGCGGAGCTTGCAGTGAGCTGAGATCCAGCCACTGCACTCCAGCCTGGGCAAGAGAGCGAGACTCCGTCTCAAAACAAACAAACAAACAAACAAAAAAACTCTTACTGTTGTCCCACAAGTCCACAAGGCAGTGTTCTTTCTTTTTTATTTTTCTTTGTGTATTTAAGGTTGAATATTTTCTATTGGTCTAGCTTTAAGTTCACGGACTCTTCTGTCACCTCAATCTGTCACTAAACACATCCAGTGAATTTTTTATTTTGTAAGTTGGTATCATATTTCCATTTTTTGTCATTGTTTTTGTTTTTTTTAAATTGTTTTCTATTGAGATTTTCTATTTGGTTATTTATTATAAACTTTGTTTTCCCTTTTAGCTCCTTGGGCACAGTTATATCTGCAGTTTTAAAATCCTTTTTTTTTTTTTTTTTGGTCATTTACCATCTTTTGTGCTCTGAGGCTCAATAGCTATTGCTTGTCTTCTGAGTAGGGGCCACTTTTTCTGGTTTACTAGTATGCCTAGTTATTTGGGATTGTATCCAGGGATTGTTAACGATATGTTGTAGATGCTCCTTATTCTGTTGTGTTACCCTGAATATAACATTTCAAAATTGAGATATAATTCATTTACCACAAAACTCATCACATTATAGGGTATGACAGAGCGGCTTTTTAGCATATTCACAAAGTTGTGCCATCATCACAAATACTGAATTTAAGAACATTTTCATCATTCAAAAAAGATACCCTATGCCCATTAGCAGTCATTCCTCATTCTTTTATTCCTTTGGCACTATGAAACCGCTAATCTACTTTCTGTCTATGAATTTGCCTATTCTGGGCATTTTGTAAAAACAGAATAATAAAATATGGGGCTTTTGTGAGTGCTTTTCTTTCACTTAACGTGCTTCAAGAATCATCTATTTTGTCACATTTAACAGTATTTCACTGACTTTTATGGCTGAATAATATTCAATTGTATGGATATGTCATATTTGGGTTATCCATTCATCAACTGAATGGTTTGTTTACAATTTGTGGCTATTATGGTGAATCCTACAATGAGCATTCATGTACAAGTTTTTGTGTAGACACATTTGCATTTCTGTTAGGTATATACCTAGGAATGGTATTGCTGAGTCATATGGTAACTCTTTAATCATTTGATTAACTGCCAGACTGTTTTCCAAAGGGGCTGTACCATTTTACTTCCCACCAGCAGTGTAGAAGAGTTCCAGTTTCTCCATATTCTCATGAACACTGTTATTTTCCTTTTTTGTTATTTTTATTATGACAGCTATCTTAGTGGGTGTAAAGTGGTATCTTACTAAGGTCGTGATTTTCATTTTCTTGATTAGTAATGTCTAGAGCATCTTTTTATGTGCTTATTGGCCTGTCGTATATCTTCCTAAAATGTGTATTCAGAACCTTTGCCATGTTTTGGTTAGATTATTTGTCCTTTTATTATTGAGTTGAAGGACTTCTTCATACAGTCTAGCTACAACTCAGATACATGACTTGCAAATAGTTTCTCCCATTCTGTGGGTTGATTTTCATTTTTTGATAGTGTCCTTTGAAACACAGAAGTTCTTAATTTTGATGAAGTCCAATCTATCTGTTTCTTTCTCTTCTTGCTTATGCTTTTGGTGTGAACTCTAAGAATAGTTTGTCAAATCTAAGGTCATGAAGATTTACCCATATGTTTTCTTCTTAGAGATGTATGAATCTAGCTCTCACATTTATGTCTTTGGTCCATTTTGAGTTAATTTTTGTACATATTCTCAGGTAGGGGTCCAGCTTCATTCTTTTGCATGTGGCTATGCAGTTGTCCCAGCACCATTTGTTAAAGAGACTGTCCTTTCTCCATTGAATGGTCTTGGCACTCTTGTTGAAAATCAACTGACCATAGATGTATGGGTTTATTTCTACACTCTGAATTCAATTCCATTGATCTATATATCTATCCTTGTGCAATTACTGAACCGTCTTGATTATAGTTGCTTTAAAGTAAGTTTTGAGATGTGTGAGTCCTCGTCTTAGTTCTTACTCAACATTATTTTGACTATTCTGTGTCCCTTGAAATTGCATATGAATTTTAAAGTCAGCTTCTCAATTTCTACAAAGAAGTTGGCGGGGATTCTCGTAAGGATTGCATTATCAGAATTAAGGTCAATTTGGAGAAGATTGCTGTCTTAACAGTGTTAAGTCTTCTGATCTATGAACATGGAATTTTTTCAATTCATTTATAGCTTATTTATTTTTTTCAACAATATTTTATGGTTTTTAGTGTATAAGTTTTGCACTTCCTTTGTCAGATTCATTCCTAAGTATTTTATTTTATTTTACGTATGTTAGAGATAGGATCTCATTCTATTGCCCAGGCTGGAGTGCAGTGGTGTGATCATAGCTCACTAAAACCTCCAAGTCCTGGGCTGAAGTGGTCCTCATGTCCTAGCCTCCTGAATACGTAGTACCACAAATGTCTATCGTCGTGCCTGGTTAATCTTTTTTTTTTTTTTTTTTTTTTTTTTTTTTTTTTTTTGAGACAGAGTCTCTGTCACCCAGGCTGGAGTGCAGTGACGTGATCTTGGTTCACTGCAACCTCTGCTTCCAGCGTTCAAGTGATTCTCCTGCCTCAGCCTCCTGGGTAGCTTGGATTACAGGAGCCCACCACCATGCCCAGCTAATTTTTGTATTTTTAGTAGAGACAGGGTTTCGCGATGTTGGCCAGGCTGGTCTCAAATGCCTTACCTCAAGTAATCCACACGCCTTGACTTCCCAAAGTGTCGAGTAATTCTTTTAATCTTTTAGTCTTTTGTAGGGTCCCTATGTTGTCCAGGCTGATCCTGAACTCCTGGCCTCAAGCGGTCCTCCTGCCTCAGCCTCTCAAAGTGTTAGGATTACAGGCATGAGCCATTGTATTTTGTTCTTTTTGATGCTATTGTAAATGGGTTTCTTACTTTCATTTTTGGATTATTCATTGCAACCTTAAGGAATATGATTGATTTTCATATGTCAATCTTGTATCCTGAAACCTTACAGAACTCATTATCCTGAAACCTTACAGAACTCATTATTGTTCTAATCGTTTTTTAGTGGTTTCCTTAGAGATTTTTATATACAAGATCATTAAATCTGCAAATAGAGATATTTTTATTTTTCTATTTCAATAACTTTTATTTCTTTTTCTTTCTTTCTTTCTTTTCTGATTTCCCTGGCTAGAAGCTCCAGTACAATGTTGAACAGAAGTGGTGAGAGATGACATTCCTGTCTTTTCCAGATCTTAGGGGGTGTCTTAGTCTGTTCAGCCTGTTATAACAAAATATCTTGGACTGGGAAATTTATAAACAACACAAATTTATTGCTCACAGTTCTGGGGGCTAGGAAGTCCAAGATCAAGGTGCCAGTAGATTCAGTGTCTGGTAAGAGCTTGGTCTGTGCCTCATAGATGGCAACTTCTTGTTGAATTCTCACATGGTGGAAGGGGCAAACAAGCTCCCTTGGGCCTCTTTGATAAGGGCAGTAATCAAATTCATTAGGATGCTACCATCATGACATAATCACTTTCTATAGGTCGCACCTCTTTTTATTTTTAATCATACTTTAAGTTCTGGGATACATGTGCAGAACGTTCTGGTTTGTTACATAGGTAGGTCGCACCTCTTAATACTATTCCACTGGGGATTAGGTTTCAATATATGAACTTGCAGGGGATACAAACATTCAGACCATAACTGGGGGAAAGCTTCTAGTCTTTTGCCATTTAGTATGACGTTAAGTATGGGTTTTTTTTCTGTAGGTACCCTTTATAATGTTGAGGAGATCTCACTCTACCTCTAATTTGTTGGTATTTTTTTTTTTTTTTAATCATGAAAGGGTATTTCATTTTGGCAAATGCTTTTTCTACAACTATGATACTCATGGCATTTTTGAGTTTCTGTCCTATTCATATAATGTTTTACATTAATTAATTTTAAGGTGTTAAACCCTCTTTGCATTCCCAGGATAAATCCTGCTTGGTCCTGGTGTATAATTCTTTTCATATGTTGCTGGATTTGGTTTGCTAGTATTTTGTTGAGAACATTTGCTTCCATATTCATGAAAGATACTGGTCTGTAGTTTTCTTGTGTTGTTTTTGGCCAATTTGAGCATCAGGGTAATACTGACCTCATAAAATGAGGTGGGAATACAATTTCTTTTATTTTGGGGAAGAATTCATGAAGAATTGGTACTAATTATTCTTTTTCTTCTTTCCTTTCTTCCCCTCCTCCCTCCTCCTCCCTCCTTCCTCTTCCTCCTCCTTCTCCTCTTCCTCTTCTCCCTCTTTCTCCCTTCTCCTTCTCCTCCCTTCTCCTTTTTTTTGAGACAGGGTCTCACTCTGTTGCCCAGGCAGGAGTGCAGTAGTGTGATCATGGCTCACTGCAGCCTTGACCTCCTGGGCTCAAGCGATCTTCCTGTCTCATCCTCCTGAGTAGCTGGGACTACAGGTGTACACCACCATGCCTGGCTAAGTTTTTAATTTTTTTGTAGAGAAGGGATTTCACCATGTTGCCCAGGCTGGTCTCGAACTCCTGAGCTCAAGTGATGCACTTGCCTTGGCCTCCCAAAGTGCTAGAATTGCAGGCATAAGCCACTGCACCCAGGCTAATTCTCCTTTAACTGTTTAGTAGAGTTCAATGGTGAAGTCATCTGGGCCTTGACTTTTCTTTGTAGGTAGTTTTTACAAATTACTAATTGAATCTTATCACTTATTATGAGTCTATTCAGATTGCCTATTTATTCTTGAGTCAGTTTTGGTAGTTTTTATCTTCCTAGGAATTTGTCCATTTCATGTAAGCTGTTTTACTGACAGTGTTCTTCATTATATTCCCATATTCCCTCTCTTTACTTTTTTTTGTTTTTTTTTGCTCTTTGTTTTCTGTATGTCTTATCTTTTTGTTCCTCCACTGTTGTCTCCTCTTTTGTTCAAAAAAATTAGTAGTTTACCATTTTAATTCCTTTCCCATTTCTTTTACTACATTTTTTAAAAGTTATTTTCTTAGTGTTGTCTTGCGGTTTACCAATAATGCCTTAATTTATTTTATTTTATTTTTTTGAGACAGAATTTCACTCTGTTGCCCAGGCTGGAGTGCCGTGGCACAGTCTCGGCTCACTGCAACCTCCACCTCCTGGATTCAAGCAATTCTCCTGCCTCAGCCTCCTGAGTAGCTGGGATTACAGGTGCCCACCACCATGCCTGGCTAATTTTTGTATATGTAGTAGAGACAGGGTTTCACCATGTTGCCCAGGCTGGTCTCGAACTCGTGACCTCAAGTGATCTGCCCACCTCAGTCTACCAAAGTACTCGGATTACAGACGTGAGCCACTGCACCTGGCCTACTTTAGTATTTCTTGCAGGGCAAAACTACTAACAAATTCAGTTTTTATCTCAAGTGTCTATATTTTTATTCATGTTGAATAGTTTGCTTGGATATAGAATTCTTGACTGACATTTGGTTTTTCTTTCAGTACTTTAAATATATTATCCCATTGCCTTCTTACCACCATGGTTTCTGAGGGGGAAAAAATTAGTTGTTAATGTTACAGAGGATTTTTACTATGCAATGAGTCACTTCTCTCTTGTTGCTTTCAAAACTCCATCTTTGGTTTTGGTTTTCCATCATTTGATTATGATGTTTCAGTACAGATCTCTCTGAGTTTATCTTATTTGGAGTTCGCTAATCTTTCTGCTTAGGTAGACTGTTTTTCTGTCAAGTTTCAAAAGTTTTCAACCACTATTTCTTCAAATATTTTTCTTCCTCTCTTTTCTTCTTTTGGTACTCTCACTATGTGTGTGTCTGTATGCTTGAGGTTGTTCCACAGGTCTCTGAAACTCTGTTAATTTTTCTTCATTCTATCTTCTTTTTGTTCCTCACACTGAATAATCTCAATTGACCTATATTCAGATTCACTGATTTTCTTCTACCTGCTCAGATCTGCTCTCGAGCACCCTCTAATAAATTTTTTGTCTCAGTTATTGTACTTTTCAAGATAAGAATTTTCATTTGGTTCATTTTTATCATTGCTATCTCTATTGACATTATTTGGTCAAACATCATTCTCATACTTTTGTTGTTTATACTTTTTTAGCTCATTGAATATTGATAAAACAGCTTACAGTTTTTGTCTAGTAAGTCAAACATCTGGTCTTTCTCAGGAACATTTTGTTTTGATGCTCTTTTTTTTCTTGTGAGAGATACACTCTCATTTCTTTGCTTATGTCATCATTTTTTGGTAAAGACTAGACATTTTAAGTAATATAATGTGGTAACTCTGAAAACCAGTTCTTTCCCCTTCAATGGTTTGCTGTTGTTACTACTTGTTGTAGTGGTTGTTTAGTGACTTCTCTAAACCAATTCCGTAAAGGCTGTATATTTTGTAGTATGTGGTCACTAAAGTCTCTACTCAGTTATGTAATGGTTAGCCAGTTATTGGACAGAGACTTTCTTAACCTCTTGGAACTAGTAAATCTCCCAGTCTTTGCCACGGTGCTTGTGTGTATGGTGGGGCACACCTTCAGCACTCCTTCAGGCAGTTTACAACTAACTCTGCCTTAGCCTTCACTTCTTGTTTGTGGTCTTCACTGAGCATGCACAGAGGCCTATGCATGCATGTGACCTTTTAGATTCCCAGAAGTATGTTGAAGGTTTTTCAATGGCCTTATAGTCACCTCATTCTTTAGATTTTCCTTTTAAGGTTTTTGGTCAGTCTACCATCTGCTTTGAGTGTTATTTTTTTTTTGCTTTAGGCAGCTGTGACATTAAAAAACATGCCTGTGAATACTTTTAATAAGCATTCCCTGGAAAGAGACATTTAGCACTGGGAAAGCTGTGACTCAGGTCAAATAAGGACAAGCCTTTCTAGCAGACTCCACTGAACCCCAAGAAAATCTCCACTTATCAAATGAAGAAACAGAGAACCGGTATTATGACCATGTAGAGACAAGAATTTGGAAGCTGAACAGACAGACAATGAAGTCAAATGAAATGACGTAGCAAGGGGTAGCCAAACCATATAAAATGTATTTCAAGTTTTGATGCCCAGTCCAACCCTTCTGTGGCATCTTTTGCCCCCTGACAATAAGGACCAGTGGTGAGAAAAATAAACTAGGAGGCAGTCTTCGACCCTGGTGTGAGGGAACTGTAGCCAGTGAAGCTTTCCTGGTCCTCCATTTTCCCATTTATAAAATGCTCTTAAAGGCCCTTTCCAGCTTTAAAGTTTTAAAGTATACCAAGATAACTGTTTTTCCAGGGCAGTGCTGTGTGAGTTATTTCTAAGTTTTTTTCTTCATCCCCAAGTTTGTTTAGTGGCATTTGGTAAGTAAATTTATAAAAACTGTAAAGGGAAGAATTAGAGAAAAGATTAGAACACTTCCAGAGACATTACTTTGGCACCACCTGCTGGATAGCTTTCACATTTTTTCCTGCGCATAAACTTCCATTGCAGCTTCTTGTTCCTTTTTCAAAATGATTTTAAGGAAATACTGTCAAAATTATTTACATCGGAATTCAGATATAAATGAGGTCAGCCTCCGACCAGATGTAAATATCAGGTCAGTCTCTGTTAATGTAGCTGTGAATTCCCTATCACTTAAGGGGCACAGAACTTTCCCTGGGTAACTTCATTTTAACACAAGTGAATCAATCCTGGAAGGTGTTTGAATTTCACATGCTGTTTGTTTCAGTTGAGTCTCAGTCACGCCTCAATCACTGCTGTACCTTTCACGTTAACCTTAGCTATCTCCTGAAGGCTATGCACCAGGCACCGTAGATACATTATCTTACTTAACCTTCTCTAACAAGCAAACAGCACTTTGTCAACCAAACTCCTCTCTCCTCAGGACTTCGAGGACATTAATTCCAGGATGATTCCCACCAGTATTATACCAGCCTTGCCACCTGCCAAGAGGGTAAACTGTCAAATTATTTGACCTCTCTCTCAGTTTTCTAATCTACAAACCAAGGGAAATAATACCTCATTGGCTACTGTGAGAATACAGTGGTCACCAAAGCCTGGCACTCTGCAAGTGCTCCCAAGTCTCCCAAAATTGTCATCACTCTTATGACAACAGCCCTTCCTTTCCCTCTGGGACCACTCATCTTGTCCCTCTCACTCCTCATCTGTCAAAGCTGGGAGAATGTCCATGAAGAAAATTCCCCATGTCCCATCTACTAACAGCAAGATGGATTTCTTTTTTAATTAATAAGATTAAGCTGTGGCCCAAGAACACATTTCTCTAGATTTTCTGATATCTAGCCTAATGAAGGCACAATTATTTTTACATAGTTATGCTGAATATGTTTACCTTAGAAAATCAGGGGTAAAAATGAGGCCCCAGGGTATGGTGGGTCCACCAGATGGAAATAAATTCCGGGTGTCTGAGGGACCCTGTGGAGGAGGGTGGCCCTCCCCACCGCTATACCTACTGCAGAATGGTCACATGAGCAAGAAATAAACTATTTGTCTTATGTTTTTGAAAGGTTAAAATCAAGCTGTGACCACAGCGTAGCTAAGCCTCAACACTAACCATGTGTGCCACTCCGGTGCTTTTCTACTCGATCCTTTCTCTGTTTTTTGTTTTTTTTTTTGAGACGGTGGAGTGCAGTGGCCGGATCTCAGCTCACTGCAAGCTCCGCCTCCCGGGTTCACACCATTCTCCTGCCTCAGCCTCCCGAGTAGCTGGGACTACAGGCGCCCGCCACCTCGTCCGGCTCATTTTTTGTATTTTTTAGTAGAGACGGGGTTTCACCGTGTTAGCCAGGATGGTCTCGATCTGCTGACCTCGTGATCCGCCCGTCTCGGCCTCCCAAAGTGCTGGGATTACAGGCTTGAGCCACCGCGCCCGGCCTACTTTTTTTTTTTAATTATCTTTATTTCAAAATAATCATTAAGTTATAGAAAAGTTGGAAGATATAATGCATTTTTTCTGAACCATGAGAGTAAGTCGCTCTACCTTATTTTTACATAGACAAGCATTCACATATGTGCCGCTGCATCAGTTCTTGTGTTTTTATTATAAATTCTTCATAATTTAAGGGCTAGACAATATCCCATAAAGTAGCTGGTTAAACCATAATTCACTTAACTATGATATTGTTTATCTCTAATTTTATTTCTACTTTAATGTTATAATAAACACTTTTGTGCAGAAACTTTATTCTGTATTTTGAATCATTTTTTTAAAACATCACCAGAATTGACAGTATTCAAAGGTTATAAACACACTGGTGAACTTTTCACAAAAAAGGAATGAACTATATTACCATCATGAATAACGGTGCTCATTTCATCAGACTTTGAAAGCAAAGGGATTTTACAAATATACCCCAGTAGAAACTTAGGTTAATTTGATTTTTTAAACTATCCCCTATCTTTTGTTTTGCATTTCTTTACTACCACTGAGGTTGAACACTTTTCCATGTTTGATTAGCTGTGCCTCCTGTTTTAAGAATTTTATGTCCTGCCAGCTACTGGAGTCTATATATGTCTATATGTCCCACAGATTTATATAACCTAGCACCAATAAATACTATCAAGAATCATTCAAAATTTCAGAGCATTTTTATTAAAAGAACAAAATATTAAGGCACAAAATACATCAATTTTTTCAAATGAAAACTCTTCAAATAGTTATGTCCTACATTCAACGAAACTTCTTCCAAATTACAGAATAATTTAACTTTTTAAAATAGAAAAATACAACTTCTTAAACTCCTAAAATTTCTCCCCAAATAAATGAATGTTTCCTAGTTTTAAAGAAGTTTCTTCATGCAGTACTGAGCTCCAATATTATAATGTACGCTTCCTTAAAAATCTAGTTTTGCCGCTTATATACATTCAATATGTTTAACCAGTATGTTAACCTTCTTCTAAGGCTTCGTATTTTGTATTGCTTATTACATGCTTTGATCACACAAAGACACAAGTACCAGAACTAATGATTATAAATCTAGCATAGCATCTGTCAACTTTAGTCATGTACAGCCTAGTGCAACAAACTCAAATGTTTTTTTAAAAAAGGATATATAAATCAAAATGTATATGTACATTTTTTATACTTTCAGCTTGACAGTATAGTAGTGTAAACATTGTACTGTAATACAAGGGGAAAAAGTGGTATTTTCTACAGGATGTGTAAGTTAAAATACTATTTTCTTTACAAGAAAAATATAGGAACCTTCTATCATCTCTCAAGCTTAAAAAATCCACATATTCACGTTTTTCCTTATTTTTGCAATAAAATTAATTGCTGTCTAAAGCAGATATTTAAATACTAATCTAAATCAAATCATGAAAATTCCCTTTTAAGCAAATCTCACACATCATATGAATCTAATATGAATGGCATAACTAGAACACTTAGGCATTTTGCCTAGAAAAACATCACACCAGACCCGTATCCTCAGATTCCCTCACTCACAGGGAGACCCATCCTGATGGGGGCATGCTAAAAGTAAACTGATTTGAGTGCCTCAGAGGACCTGATGGCCAGCTTCAGGAAACTTTGAGAAGAAGCACGGATGATGAGCTGCTCAGTACCCCTAGGTATAACTTTTCCTGATGTTCGTCCTGTGAACTATGGCACTAGAGCACCCCTCTTGCGTATGTGAGGGGCCTAAGAAGGCCCTTCATAGAAATACTCGATCCAGGTCGTCAGCCATCAAGAGATGGCACAAATATTACTGAAGGTGACAGATAGCACATGCCCTTCTAGAAACAGTATTTGTGATGAGGCTACTAGGAGGGAATTCTGCTTTCTCTGGATGGAAGAAAAGTTTGCACCGCAGCCTGTAGCTGAGCTACAGAGGTAGCATCATTTATCCCACCAGCTGTAGAAAGACATGTTTTGGTAAACATTACTGAGGTTCTGTCAGACGCAATTTCCCTTATTATCATACTCACCATTAACTCCTCACTCCCACTCTACCAGATTTGCAGCTCCTACTGCCTGCAGGCCCAGTATTCCACATTTTAAAATTCAACTAGAGCCACATAATGAATAGGGGGTCAATCTGTCTCAACACTTGGGGAGTGGGGTATTAGAGAAAAATGTTACTGGGCTAAGGGGAGAATACAACAGAATATAAATGCTGGGAACTGTAGAGGGTGGGAACCCTTTACTGCAGCAGAAACTGAAATAAGAAACGGAATTCACAATTGTTAAATTAGACTTTCTTTCTCCCTAGGAAGGATATCCCAAAGCAAGGGCATCTTGAAAAGCATGATTTTCTCAGTGTTTGCCAACACTGTTCACTTTCCACATGGTCACGACTGAAAACCCATTTGCCAATATCTTTCAAGAGATATGACTACCAGAAATAGATCTTCTTTACTACCCTCTCTGAAATGAGTAAACAAGAGATAAATTCAGAAGGTAGGCTTTTGAAAAAAAAAAAAAGAAGAAAATTTGCTTCCGGCTTCACAGTGAAAAAAATTGGAGTGCTTGTGCCGGTTAAGATTTTAATATTTTCTTAATCAAATTTCTCTGAAGTCATTCTCAGTTTACAAGGTTAGAACTCCTTCAAAGACAAGACATACAAGATTCTAGACTTAATTACTATTCTATATGTCCACTAGCCCCTGTATCTTTGGTCATGAAAGCAGCAAAACATTCACATTTTCATCATACTACATTCAATTGCCTTTCAAGTTTAGAACATTCTACATTTTTAAAAAAGATATTAAAGTAAAAGATTTCATATTACACATTACAAATATACGATGTAATGAAATAAGGTACAAAACATGGTTGAAGGTTAAGAAACTATAAAATCAACAGTGATGTGGCATGCAAATAAATATATGTTTTTATTATGAAATGTAATATGCCAAGATTATGTAAAAGATACAGTTCTAATTTCCACAAAGTTCACCAGTAATGGGTCTCCCAGCTTGCCAGGTACGAAGTGCTTCGGGGGAGCCATGTGGCCACCACCCACCCCAGCAGACTCAGCAGCATCACACGTACACATGGCCTGAGTGAGGGACAATGAGGATAATTCTTTGGTAGTGACCCTCAAGACGTCTCTCTGTGTACTTGTGTTCCCCTGAGCTCAGAGAAGACCTAACTCCAGGATTTGATGTGCATGATGAGACTCAAACAAGGGCTTTGTACAGATTTTTATAAAGCCGGGGGGGGGGGAACCTATAAATACACCTATATTCAAACATTAACTGTTTTACTTAATATCAAATCACTTCAGTACAAATGTCAAAGAAAAGTACTATTGCATCTAGTAAACCCAAGACATAGAGACACGGATATACTATACTCCAGAAAATCACAATATCTACCTCAAAGGTGACTACAAAAAAGACCAAGGGTATTCATTAAAAAGCATTTTTCTGTAATCTGGAATTGTCATATGTTCCAGAGAAAAGAGAGAGAACCCAAACCCACAGGCCTGCCACCTGTAAGCTAAGAGGCATCTGTGCAGATCTTTCTCATAATACTTTCCTCAGGTTATTTCCAAATCCAATTTATTGGATATTCAACTGACACTCAAGAGTCAGCTTCAAAAGGACTGCAGAACCCTCCTACCACCTGAATTCTTCATTTTGATACACAGACTTCCGAGAGAACACAATAAAAATTTGTTATGCAATATCAAAACAAAGCTCGCTTTCAGTCTTGATGAAGGATAGTCCTTCAGACTTAACTACATTTCACTTATATGGGTTCCAATCACATTATCTTTTCTGAAGAGAACATTTTTTCAGCCATTTCAGATCTGGTCATGATTTCCTAAAGAAAAAAAAAGAAGATATGTATCAACATGTCGATGCTACTTCCAGAATCCTAACAAAAAATTTCTTTTTTTTTTTTTTTTTTTTTGAGACGGAGTCTCGCTCTGTCGCCCAGGCTGGAGTGCAGTGGCCGGATCTCAGCTCACTGCAAGCTCCGCCTCCCGGGTTTACGCCATTCTCCTGCCTCAGCCTCCCGAGTAGCTGGGACTACAGGCGCCCGCCACCTCGCCCGGCTAGTTTTTTGTATTTTTTAGTAGAGACGGGGTTTCACCGTGTCAGCCAGGATGGTCTCTATCTCCTGACCTCGTGATCCGCCCGTCTCGGCCTCCCAAAGTGCTGGGATTACAGGCTTGAGCCACCGCGCCCGGACCAAAAAATTTCTAATCTTTCAAAAGCCACATTTAGGGGAAGTAAATATATTCCACAATATACATGGAAATATCAGATACAGAAAATAAAAGGCCAAGTACAGTGACTCATGCCTGTAATCTCAGCACTTTGGGAGGCCGAGGCGGGAAGATTGCTTGATGCTAGGAGTTTGGGACCGGCCTGGGCAACGCAGTGAGACCTCATCCTTACAAAAAATTTAAAAATTAAAAAATAACCATACAATCTATACTCTCCAATAATGTAGAGTCAGTTATCTGCTGCGAAGCTCAGAAAACTTCAACTTCTTGCTATCTAGAAAACATGTCAAGTTCAGAATCTCCAGTGAGAGGCAGGAATGGAGCTGAAATGGATTTCTCAGGCCTAGCTCATCTAGAGATTTGCCTCACTTTACTAAATTAATGTATTATTAAATTACAAATGAATTATTTACTAATACTTTAAATACTCTACAGAAAGATGTAGCATAAAATTACCTTTAAAGGGGCATTTAAATTACTTTTAATCTACATTCTACATCTTTCTGTAGAGTTATGAATCTTTCTGTAATGCTACATCTTTCTGTAGAGTTATAAATCTTGAAGTTTAACTGTTTTACAGTAAGGCCTTCTCAAACCTTCCTGTCCCAGTACAGTCAAATAACAGACTGACGCCAAAATCATTTCCCTTCTCTTTCAACGAATACGGCTCTGGCTCCTCTTATGTGCTACAGCCGCCATACAAGTTACTACTTAGCTACCACTGACTTCCCTCCACTCGTCCTTTCTGAAAGTTAATGTTCCATGCATCCAGCCTTTAATTCTTAAACTTCAGATTTCTTCCTGCCTTGTGCCACAACTCAATGTCCATGTGATCCACAGCTAATTTTTTTCCCAAAACCTTTCCTAAATCCACACCCTCTATCCAAATTTCCTGCTTAGCAAATGAAAATGAGATAGGAACTTTAATATCTCAGCAAAAGGTCTACAAGTATCAGAGATTAACTTAGACGAACTGCCATCTTAAAATCTTTTAAACTCCTATCTATATACAAGATTTTAGAAAACCATAGAATCAAGATGTCATAAAATAATTCTTCATTTCTTTCATACCAATAAGTGTTATCTTGTTCTTGTTTGAAATGGGGACTTTATCCATAAATATTTCCAACTTTACCCACAAATCAATTCATAGCATCTTTCTGTCTGCTCAATTTATAATCTTAAAAAGTAGTTTTCAGAACTTCTTTCTGAAATACTTCTCTACTTTGTGAAAATATCAGCTCCAAGGAAATATGCAAACATATATTTTACCTCATCTGAATCCACTAACACTGGAAGAGCTCTGAAATAAAAGGGGAAAAAAGGTAATAATGTTAACAGTAAGGCCAGTGTATCCACAAAAGCCGAATACAGGCACGTGCCATGGCTCACCAATTCTCACCCAGGATATCCACAGGTGACAGAAGGGAGCACCTACGCTCGCAGACAGACGTGCAGGAGTTTTCACAGCAATGCTGTTCTCAATAGCACTCAACTGAAAATAACCCCAATGGGTAAACCGTGGGTGATTCAGACAACGGAATACTATACAGCAAAGCAAATGGATGATCTCCTGAGGGATAAAATTTAAAAAACTGACACAAGTAATCTACAGTTGTACGCTTCAGGATAGCAGGACCTTTGGGAAAGTAGGCTCCTGATTTGAAAGGGAAATGGGAAATGGGCTTTTTAGGGCAGTAACATTATTCTGTTCTTTGATCTGGGTGATGATTACACAAATGTGATGATCCAAAAATTTTGTTGCAGACTTAACCCATTTATGAGTAAACACATTATGAAAGGTGGTATTTACAGAATCCAGCATTTGCTTAACTTCTGTGTCATTATGACCACTGTCTGGATGTCTGCCAGCAAAGGGTACTAGAGAGTGTCATACAACAGAACTTTTGCTCAACAAAGATAATATAGATAAAAAGAATGTAACGAATGTTAAGTAAGTTTAATCCAGCCTGAATGTGCAACAGAGGTCTGAGGGAGGAGAACCTGAAGGAAATGTGCAAGTGCCAAAGTTCTGTCACGAAAGAGCCACGCACAACTCCAGAGGATGCTACCTACAGTGCGGTCCATGGTGAAGCCAGGAGGGCCAGGAGACTGACTAGTGTGAGGAAGGAGCCAAAGCAGACTGTTTGGAATAATACGATTAAGGAAAATATGGGGGAGAAGACGGCATTAGAGGAAAGGTGAACCAGAAGGCAGTCTGCTGCATGCCTGGTACTTTGTTTAGAGCTAAACACTAGCAAGATCAACAATGGTCCCTGCTGTGATGTTAATGACTACTTAAAACTTATTAAGAATGATTCAGTGCATTAAAGAGGGAGATAAGCTAAGCTAATGTCACCTTCATGGGTTATCGAAGATGAGGAAATTCACAGTGAATATCATACCAGTATCTCATAATACATATCAAATGGTTATTCATGATCTGTTTAAAATGTCCCATGACTTATAAAATTTTTGTTCCATTTCCACAGATGTATAAGGCGAATGCTTTTCTCTGTGTTTGAAGTCTAAATACTAAACTTGCTATGTAAATTGTACATTAATTTTGGATAGCACTGGGCTACATTTATTGGGTTAAAGTTTTCGTAAGTGAAGAAGCAAAGGTTACCAAGAACCTAAAATTTTGGAAATCATCTTAGATTATGCAGCTCTACTCATTTCACATAAATGGTTCATGAAGACATCAAATACAACAGTTTAATCTTCTATATTTCAAAGGATTTTTCATAACCAAGAAGATATTTCTATCTACGGAAAAAAAATAGTAGCGAATGGTGACTTTCTCACATGTAAAGAGAACTACCTAGGAGCCTTATTGGTTTCCAGCAAGAAGTGATGGCACAGTAGGAGGTAAGCCTGCTTACATAATTTCCTTCTAAAATGCTTAGTCATGAGTTTCCAAATCTGCAAAATAGTGGTGGCCACCTAATTTGAATCTCTCCATATAGTCTTGCTCAAAAAACCATAAAATTACTAAGGATCGCAAACAAAACCACGAAAGACACATACCTTCAGCATTACCAGAAAAACACCACAAACTTGAAATTATATGTAAATAGAGAAATAAATGTCAAATCCCAACAGATTCCCTGCTGTGACTGCAAGCTCATGGGTACCGACAGCAGGGGAAAGAGAGGGTTGAAAGACTTTGGGAAAAACAGTAGAGGGGTGGGAGGACTCAGACAACCACAGACAAAAATCAACCTCTCCAAAAAAGCCCAACGCTTAGTACCAACAGACTGAATAAAACCAGCGACTTGGAAGAAGTTCACAGCCCCTGCTACACGGAAGGGGCTCAAATCGAGCGGCACAGAAAGTAGCAGCCTTGAACGATCATTGTTTTCAGGAAAGGATCATATATAAAAAAGAGGAATATTCCTTGGAGATGTGATAGCGTAGTTAAAAAAAAAAAGAAGACAGTAAAAAGTCGGGGGGGCGGCGGGGTGGAAAGGTCTGCAGAAATAAAATAAAAACAAAACAACACCAATCTCACCTACTCCATACCATCATTGTCATCCACAAAAGAAACTACAATTCATGTGCACTGATGGAAAAAGGCACTCAAACCAGGAACCTTCATCATAAAATCTCTCAGAATGGGAAAACCAAAATCAATTCCATATAATAGTGCAGGAAAGAAAAAAGAAGGAAAATGAAAATCACGACATTTTACAGTAGAAGAAAACTATAGTTATAACACACAATACTCCAAATTAAACACAGTAACTTAAAAAGAACATTTGGTAATATTAAAAACATTCTACTGTTGGGAGCAAGTCCCCCAAAATCTGGCCATAAAAAAAATCTCTGCAGCACTGTGATATGTTCATAATGGCCCTAACACCCAAGCTGGAAGGTTGTGGGTTTACAGGAATGAGGCAAGGAACACCTGGCCCGCCCAGTGGGGAAAACCGCTTAAAGGCATTATTAAGCCACAAACAAAAGCATGAGTGATCTGTGTCTTCAAGGGTGTGTTCCTGCTGCAGTTAACTAGCCCAACCTTTTCATTTAATTCAGCCCATCCTGTCATTTCCCATAAGTGATACTTTTAGTTAATTTAATATCTATAGAAACAATGCTAATGACTGGTTTGCTGTTAATAAATATGTGGGTCACTCTCTGTTCGGGGTTCTCAGCTCTAAAGGCTGTGAGACCCCTGATTTCCCACTTCACACCTCTATATTTCTGTGTGTGTCTTTAATTCCTCTAGTGCCGCTGGGTTAGGGTCTCCCTGACTGAGCTGGTCTCGGCATTCTACAGTGAGAAATCTAAAAACCAAGAGCAGAAGTAGATAAAAACAAAGCACGAAGAAATTCAAAGAATCAATCATAATCAGAAAAAAAGTTAAAGAAAAAGACAAAAATGATTCCAGTGATGGAGAAAATTACAAGGCACCCAAGGGAGAATAAATTCAACAGAAATCTTAATGTGTGGTAGGAAAACAACAAAGAAAATGAAACAAAGAAAGAAGGAAAAAAGGGTCACAGAGAAAGTGATTGCAATACAAGACAGCAAGTAAAGGTGGACACAAAAGGTCAGATGATTCCTTCCACAAAAAACACTGACAAAACCTGGTCAAAAACAAGTAGTTGGCCGGGTACGGGGGCTCATGCCTGCAATCCTAGCACTCTGGAAGGCCAAGGCAGATAGATCACCTGAGGTCAGGAGTTCAAGGCCAGCCTGGCCAACATGGTGAAACCCCATCTCTACTAAAAATACAAAATTAGCTGGGTGTGGTGGTGCCTGCCTGTAATCCCAGTTACCCAGGAGGCTGAGGCAGGAGAATCACTGGAACCCAGGAGGCAGAGGCTGCAGAGGCTGCAGTGAGCTAAGATTGCGCCACTGCACTGCACTGCACTCTAGCCTAGGTGACAGAGCAAGACTCTGTCTCAAACAAACAAAAAAAAAAAAGTAGCTGAAGGCACTGGAAAATGACCAAGGGACATGGATCTGAGAAGCTCAACAAATCGCAAGGAGAATAGACAAAAAAAGAAAAAGACCATACCTAGGCATATCATAAACACACTGCAGAAAGTCAAATATAAAGGAAAAATCAGAAAAACAGCAAAAGATAAATGTCACATCACACACATGAGAACAATACAACTAATGACTACTTTCTCCTCAAAAACAACAAAAGCCAGAAGATATTGGAAAGACATGTTGGAAGTGCTCAAACAAAAGTCAATCAAGATTTCTACATCCAGCAAAACTAGCCTTTACAAAGGAAGGCAAAGTAAATACATTTTCACATAAATAAAATTGAGAGAATTTGCTGTCAGCAGACCTATCCTATAAGAAATACTAAAGAAAGACGTATAGGAGGAAGGTCTTAGCTCATATATAGAGGAAAGAAAGAAGAAATAGTAAACACATGGGTAAATATAAAAGAATATATACACCCATATTTTCCTTTTCTGACTGCTAAAATAAAGTATAACAGTGTATTGTTAGTTTCATAATGAATAGGCAGTTCTTACTTTGCATAGACTATTTATACATTAATTTCAGTTACCACAGTTTAAATAACACTAGTCCCCCAACAAGGCAGTTTGCATTCCATAGTTAAATAACACTAGTTCCCCAACAAGGCAGTTTGAATTCCAGTAACTCATAAGCGCAATGACATATCACTTCATAGTCACTAAGAGCTAAAATCAAAAAGGTGGACAATAATAAGTGCTAACAAAAAATGTGGAGAAGTTGGAACCCTCATATATTGCTGATAGGATTGTAAAATAATGCAGCTGCTTTGAAAAACAGCTTGGCACTTCCTCAAAATGTTAAACATAGAGTTACCATATGATCTAGCAATTCCACTTTAGGTATACAGCCAAGAGAAATGAAAATATATGCCCACGCATACCTAGAATCATCATATTCATAATGATGAAAACTAAAGATAAAGAGAAAATCCTGAAGGCAGCCAATTCCCCTGCCCTTGTCACCCAAAAAAACCTCAACCCACACAAATAAAATTCATATAACATGTGGTGGAACAAAGATAAGAACTGAAGCAGACATCTCTGAAACTATGAAAGCCAGAAGAGTCTTCATTCAAGTGACCAACCTTTTAAGTGTTGAAAGAAAAAAAAAGGTCAACAAAGATTTCTATTCCCACAAAAATATCTTCAATAGAGGTGAAACAAAGACTTCTTCAGACAAAAATCTGACAGATTCACTACCAGCATACCTGCACTACAAGAAAGAAATGTAAAGGCAATTCTTCAGGCAGAAGGAATATCATACTACACAGAAACTATCTAAACAGAAACCAGATGGGGGCTAGGAAGGGAAAGATCAATATGTAAAAAAAATGTTATCATACTTGGCTATTCTATTATTTACCATGGAAACAGCTATCTGGAATTCTTGTGTCAAACGGGACATAGATAAAAAGGCTCCTGAATAGCTCAACGTTTCCAGAGGGGATTCCTATACTCATGTTTTTCCTCCAAAAGCTTCCTCACAATACATGGTACTGTGGTTACCTTAAAAAAAAAAAAAAAAAAAGTTTACATACGTTTGACATTTCCCATAATAGATAAAAAATGAAATGATCCTGATAACGGCAGATCAGAAAAAGCTAGAGTGGTTAGAGGCCACTCGTTTTAAAACGGTTGCTGTACAGTGAAAACCGAAACAAGCCGCGCTTTTGTTTCCCTTGTAGTTCTGTAAGGGCCATGTCCTGGTGGTAGGGGCTTACCCAGGGATATGGAAGTATGAGGTTTGAAAAGCACACGACGAAGGATGAGAACGATCCCTTTTAAACTACAGTCTAAAATTTAGAATCAAACTCTAACAGAAGATACTTACATATCTGTGAATGAAGAGGGAATATTTTCTTCTACCCACTTCAAATCTTCATCCTGTAGAAATATTTATACTTAGCATTTGCTTAATATCACCTGACAGCAGAATTTTAAAAACAGAATATATGTAACACTAAAGTGTTTAAATGTAAATATTTGACATTCTTTTAGTTTCTACATATGTCCTAAGTTGGCACTCATGCCATACAGAAATTATGCCACTGTTTTCTTACACACGCAAAAATTGGATTTCAGATTTTTACACTTCTTGGTTTTAGTTGGATGTATGAAGTATTATTTTTTTTGTCCTGAGAAATCACAGTAAAAACACAAAGTTCATTTGTAAGATAGAAAATACCAAGGATAATGATTTTTTGCTTTGCAACACTCATTATGCCTCCTAATCTGTTCAAGTTCTTATATAATGAGTTTATAAAAGAAAAAAAAGATGATAATACAAATATTCTCTCTTTTTCTTTTCTTTTGAGACAGAGTCTGACTCTGTCACCCAGGCTGGAGTGCAGCGGTGCAATCTTGGCTCACTGCAACTTCTGCCTCCCAGGTTCAAGCAATTCTCCTGCCTCAGCCTCCTGAGTAGCTGGGATTACAGGCACCCGCCACCACGCCCAGCTAATTTTTCTATTTTTAGTAGAGATGGGGTTTCACCATGTTGCCCAGGCTGGTCTCGAACTCCTGAGCTCAAGCGATCTGCCTGCCTCAGCCTCCCAAGTGCTGTGATTACAGGCATTAGCCACCGTGCCTGACCTCAAATATTATAACTTTAGAAAAGCCTATTTATTTGTGTCACTCGTATTTATGCTCATCTCCTTACAGGAGGCAAGAAAAGGAAAGCAGGTTGGCTGAGGTAGCTATCTGTCTGTCTATCTTTATCTATCTATCTATCTGTCTATCTATCTATCTATCCATCCATCCATCCTTTCTATCCATCCCTCTAATCTATTTTATCTATCTAATCTATCTTGTTTAGCTATCCATCTGTCTAATCTATTAGAGAATTTGCCAAATCTAACAGATAAAAGTCTTCACATATTATCTATCCTGTCAGAACTTATATATGCATACATAAATTTTTACATAGTATTAACTACAGCACATATAGCTGTAAGAAACATATAAAACTATATGATAGACATTTCCATTTTACATTGCTGTCTTCAAAAACATTCTTATGCATAAACAACATGCAGAAAATATTTTTTAGCCCAATGTTTTACAATTTTATTCAAGCTTCCCACTTCAAACAAAAATCTGTTAATTTTGGTAACCGTGTAGGTAACACATAAAGTTCTTTACCAACAGATAACAAATGTTATTTAAAATGGCTTCAAAAATCACTTTCATATGCTGAAAAGTTAATTCAAGCTTTTATTGGAACAAAGCTTTCCCGTCTCGAATGTGCAGATGAACAGCTATGAAATCTTTTCAAAAAGCAGATTCCAATTCAGGAGCATCTGGGGTAGGCCTGAGACTCTGCATCCCTAACAAGTTCCCAGATGGGCCGGGCGCAGTGGCTCACGCCTGTAATCCCAGCACTTTGGGGGGCCAAGGTGGGTGGATCACAAGGTTAGGAGATGGAGACCATCCTGGCTAACATGGTGAAACTCCGTCTCTACTAAAAATACAAAAAGAATTAGCCGGGGGTGGTAGCGGGTGCCTGTAGTCCCAGCTACTCAGGAGGCTGAGGCAGGAGAATGGTGTGAACCCCGGAGGCAGAGCTTGCAGTGAGCCGAGATCGCACCACTGCACTCCAGCCTGGGCGACAGAGCGAGACTCCGTTTCAAACAAACAAACAAACAAACAAGTTCCCAGATGATGCTCATGCCGCTGGCCTAGGAACAGCAGGTGAGAAGTGAGACCTACAGCGAAGGTATTTCAGTGATGGACAACCAGGATTGCTACCTGGCAACGCTAATTTTTGTAACAACAGAAAAACCTTAGTAAAAACTGTTCTTCTGAGGGTCGATGAATATGACACTCGTATAGCTCTCTACAGTAGTGAAAACTAAGGAAGACTAAGATTGTACTAAATATATACCATACTCACAAAGTTCTCAGAAGTGGCAGGCTTAGCTGTTCCATTGGAAACTGATTTTGAGGCTCTTAATTTTATTCCTTCCGCTACGAGAGACATCATAAACATATATATAAAACCACAAAATAAGATTTTCCTTTAGAAATTTAATAACCTAATAAGAAAAAAAATTACATCTTTTTAGAAATGGAGGGTTAATAATGAAAACTTTAGGCAGAATGCTGGATTTACCATTTGGGAATGTAGGGAAGATACATGAAAAAAGTTCACAGATTTTTGAAAACTATTTGTCAGAACTACCAGGTTCTCAAGTTTCTTGTTTGAATCCTAGTTTTAGAGGAGTTTAAACAAATATACATGCATACATATTTCCTTAATTGCAATTATTTTAAAGTTCATGGATTTAAAAATCTTCAGGATTCATGGTATATTCAAGAACAAAACACATCTTTGGGTATGCTTTCCATCTGTGATGTACAAATTTTGAAATGCGTGTATGGCATAAAGAAGATCGGAAAGAACAAGATTTCTTTCCTATTTGACCAAGGCTCTTCCGTATGTTTGCAGTTTCAGTGGGGCAAAGGCTAAGTGCCTGCATCCTGGAACTAGACTGCCTCACTGGAATCCTGGGCAAAACAATTAACTTCCTGTGACTTAGTGTTTCTGACTATAAACTGGGGATAGTAGTTTCTACCTCATAGAGTTCTAGTGACCACTGAACAAGCCAGCACATATAAAATGCCTGATACACAATCTATGCTCAGTAAAGTAGTCACTTTTGTTATTTAAATAATTTGCAAATATTGCTTCTCCATAAACTAGGACAATTATAACATAAGCTGTTGTAAAAAAACAAATTAGGTTCCTCAATCCAAAAATGTTTTCCTGGGACATTTGAAACCCCAACCTTTCTCTTAGAAGGGGAATACGGTGATTTTTAAACACTGAAGTGTGCACATATATATATATACATACACACACACACACACACACTACAAATTTTAAGTGTACAGTCCGAAGAAACCTGACAAATATATACTTAAGTAACTGCCATGCCAATCAATACAATTAACATTTCCATTATCACAGAAGGTTCTTTAGGTTCCTTTCCAGTCAATCCCTACCTCACCAAAACAACCACTGCTCTGATTCAGATAATCATCATAGTTTGTTTTCCAGAACTTCATTTATAGAACCACAGTATATAGAGTCTACATACTTTTGTATTTGGCTACTTTTATGCAACATAAACATTTTTGAGATTTAGTCATGTTATAGAGTGTTGGTTACTTTTTATTACTAAAAAGCATTCCATTGTATGGATATACCATAATTTATCTTTTCACCTGTTCATAGATAATTGTGTTATTTCCAGTTTGGGACTATTAAGAATAAAGCTGCTGTAAACATTATTGTGTTTCTGTAGACATCTGCTTCATTTTTCTGGCTAAAAACCTTAAGAGTAGAACAGCTGGACTGTATGGTAGGTATATGCTTAACTTTGTAAGAAGCTGTCACATTGCTTTCTAAAGAGGTCGTGCTATTTTACATTCCTTCAAGTACTGTATGAGAGAGCCAGCTGTTCCACATCCTCTCCAATAGTTCATGCTATCAGACTGTTTTTTATCTTTTTTTTTGGAGACAGAGTCTCATTCTGTCACCCAGGCTGGAGTACAATGGTGCTCACTATCTCCTGGGTTCAAGCGATTCTCCTGCCTCAGCCTCCCAAGTAGCTGGGATTACAGGTGTGCACCACCACACCCAGCTAATTTTTGTATTTTCAGTAGAGGCGGGGTTTCATCATGTTGGCCAGGTTGGTCTCGAACTCCTGACTTCAGGTGATCCACCTGCCTCGGCCTCCCAAAGCGCTGGGATTACAGGCATGAGCCACCATGCCTGGTCCTATTAGACTTTTTAATTTTAACCATGCTAGCAGATGTGTGGTAGCAGCTCATTATGGTCTTAATTTGCATTTCCCTGATGACTGATTATATTGAGCACCTTTTAATGGGTTTATTGGCCATTCCTATGTCTTCTTTGAAGTGTCTACACAAGTCTTCTGCTCATTTTTTGCAACATAGGTTATCATTTATTGATTTACAGGAATTCTACTTATATTCTGGATATAAGCCCTTTGTCAGATATGTATGTATTGAGAATATTTTGTCTCCCGCTGTAGCTAGCCTTCTTATTTTCTTAAATTCTTCCTGATGAGCGTAGATTTTTAATTTTGATAAAGTCTCATTTTTTAATTTAATGGTTACTGTTTTTTGTGTCCGAAGAAATTAGCCCATCCAGCATCATTAAAATATTTTCCCGTTTTCTTCTAGAAGAGTAACAGTTGAAGCTTTTCCATTAGGTCTGTAATCCATCTTGAATTAATGATTGTGAGATGTGCAACAAAAGTCTAGATGATTTTTTTTCCTACACATTTATCCAGTTGTCCCAGTACTATTTATTAAAAAGACTATCCTTTCTTCATGTAAGCCTTGGTGCCTTTGTCAAAAATCAACTGACCACACATGCATGAGTTTATTCCTGGACTCTATTTTACTACCTTGATGGATTTCTCTATCCTTATGCCAATACCACACTGTCTGGATTGCTGTAATCTGAAATAATTATGTCTTGAAATCAGTATAAATCAACTGATTTTATTTTATTGAGAGATAATTCACATACCATATTGAAGTACAGTTAGATTTTGAGATATTCACAGAGATTTGAGATATTCACCACCATCCAATTTAGGGAAATTTTCATCACCGCACAACGAAACCCCAAACCCATTAGCAGTCAGTCCCTACTTTCCCCCTCCTCTAACCTCTGACAAACACTGATCTACTTTCCGCCTCTATGGACTTGTCTATTCTGGACCTTTCATACAAACAAAATTATACAGTATGTGGTCTTTTGTGATTGGCTTCTTTCACTTAACATAATGTTTTCAAGGTTCATCCATGTTGTAACTACAAGAATGTTAAGGATCTTCTAGGTCTTTAGCTTTTCCATATACATTTTAGAATCAACTTAACCATTGTATTTTTTTAAAGTCAACTAGAATTATAATTGGGATTGCACTGAATCTATTTATCAGACTGGGAAACTGACAGCTTAATACTGAGAGTTCCAATTCAGACACATGTTCTATCTCTACATTTACTTATTCTAAAAATTACCTCTGCATTGTTTTATAGTCTTCATTGCAGAAGTTTTACACATTTTTGATTAAACTTATTCTAAGTATTTTATTTTTGAAGGTATGGTAAATAACATTTTAAACTTCACCTTCAATTGTTTTCAGTTAATATGTAGAAAAACAATTGATTTCTGCACATTGGACCTATACCCTATGACTGTCACAGTCACTTATTAGTTGTACTGTACTTTTTCTTTTCTGTAGACTCCTTGGGATTTTCCATACACAACCTTTTGCCTGCGAATAAACAGAGTTTTACTTCCTCCTTTCCACATGTTCTTTTACATTCTTCGGAGTTCTGTTTTGCCTCTCTGCACTGGGTAGGACCTCCCAAACGCTGCAGAATCAAAGTGGTATGTACATACCCTCATACTTTATCCCTAATCTTGAGAAGAAAGTGCTCACTATTTCACCATTAAACAGAATTTAACTGTGGAGTGTTTTCATACCATTTTAGAATTGGTTTGCGGAGGCTTTTGTTATTTGTACCCACTTGAGATACTTAAGTCATTTTTTTCTTCTTTCTTCTTTTATTTGCACTATTTTATTTATTTATTTGTTTAGAGACAGAGTCTTGTTCTGTCGTCCAGGCTGGAGTGCAGTGGCTTGGCTCACTGCAAACTCTGCCTCCTGGGTTCATGTGATTCTCCTGTCTCCACCTCCTGAGTAGCTGGGATTATAGGCACACACCACCACGCCCGGATAATTTTTGTATTTTTAGTCAAGAGGGGGTTTTGCCATGTTGGCCAGGCTGGTCTCAAACTCCTGACCTCAGGTGATCTGCCTGCCTTGGTCTCCCAAAGTGCTGGGATTACGGGCCTGAGCCACGGCACCCAGCCTTATTTGTACTATTTTAATATGATGAATTATACTGAGTGACTTTCGGAATGTTAAAACAGCCTTGCAACCCTGGGATGAAGTCCACTGGATTATGATTGTCTTTCTGTTTTGCTAGATTTTATTTGCCAATATTTTTAAAGAATTTTTCTATGTCCAATCATTAATGATATATTTATTGGTCTATAATTGGTCTATAATTTTTGGTCTATAAGTTTTTCTTGTGATGTCTGTTAGACTTTGACACTTCAGTTGTATTGGCCTTTTAAGTACTCCCACGTCCTTCACATTCTAAAGATTTTGTGTAAAATTAGAATATTTCTTCCTTAAGTATTTGAAAGAACTCACTAGTGAATCCATTTGGGCCTGGTACTTTATAGGAAGATTTTAAAATAAAATTTAAAAAAAAAAATTCTAATCGATCAGAGTTATTCAGACTTAGTGGCACAGAGTTAGAATTAAGACTGGGTTGTTATATGTATTTTTCAATGAACTTGTCTGCGTCATCCAGATTGCCCAATTTATTACTATAAAGTTGTTCATAATATTCCCTTATTTACCTTTTTAACCATAGTAATGTCCTCGCTATCATTTCCAACATTAGAAGTTTGTCTTACGGTACTACAGTTGACCTTTGAATAATATGGGTTTGAACTGCTCAGGTCCACCTACATGCAAGTTTTTTTCAATAAAAGTTACATCATATATGTCTGCCTTTCCTGCCTCCCCTTTCCTTCCACCTAGTAACATTTACTTTGCTCTACCTACTTTATTGTAAGAATGCAGTATAAAATACATATAACATACAAAATAGGTGATAACTATGTTAACGGTAAGGTTTCTGGTCAACAGTTGGCTATCAGTAGTGAAGTTTGGGAGTGTCAAAAGTTATAAGTAGATGTGGAACTGCTCAGGAGGTTGGCGTCCCTAACCCTACATTGTTCAAGGGTCCACTATAGTTTCTCTTTATTTCTGGTTTAGTGTAGCTAGAGGTTGAGCCACTCTTCGCTAATCTTTTCAAAGTAATTACTTTCAGATTTGATGATTTTTTTTCTATTTATTTTCCTGTTTTCTACTTCATTGATGTATTAGAGAACCAAAACAAAAAGTGAAAAAGAATGTTACTAAGAGAAGCAAAAGTAAGAGGACAAAAAAATGAAACAAAGATAAAATTACCCTCAACATCTGAGTTACTTATTGATGTTGCCTTAACAGACTCTTAATTAGATTATAATAAAATTAATAAAATGATAAAATGCTATGTAGAATAGAAAGAATGAAAATACCATTAAAACTAAGTAGAAATGCTTTGAGTGTGACCAGAAATTACAGGTGTGCATACTTTAAAAAGATCAAAAAGATGTAGCTCAAAGAAACTTAGCAATCAAGATGAACATTATTTAGCAGCTAAGCACAATATACATCAAACCATTCTTATGAAAAAGTGTAACCATTTCAACACTTTACGAAATGCGTAACAAGCTCAAACGAGTAACAAAAGCTCAAACTACAATAGTCTTGAAAATTTCATCACTGACCTTTTTGTTACTGTCTACCAAAATAAGGTTTCTGAAGATAAAAGTTTTGAAAATATTTTACAGGAAGAAAACAATGTAGGTGACCATGCATCACGGGTAAGGGTACAATATTTCTGTTACAATATGTACAATGGTCATTTAAAAAGAAAACATATTACTCACTCAAATTTTCAGAAGTTACCATGAATTCCTCAATTTCATCATCAGAATCATCTATTAAGGGCATGAAGGCATATCTATAGCAAAAACAAGGAGCAGTTTTACTAGTATGTTTAAACTTGTTCAATTTTCAGTTTATAGCTAAAAGCCACTGTATAAAAAAATCTACATTTAAAAATTTTCTTATACTTTAAAATAATGAAAACATAATTATTTTACTTTCAAATTAGCTAAAATCATTATGAAGAAATTGTGAAACTGGAGCTCTCAAACCCTGTTTGTAAAAGCCTAAGTGGGTAAAATCTTTCTGCAAAGCAATTTTGCAATATTTAATGTTGAGGGAAGGGAACTTTCTGCTGTTTCTTTCTCCATGTCAGGTTTACCTCTCTGCCCACCTCTTGTCAGTCTATTCCCTAAAAAAAGAAAAGTTGTCAATCTGATTGGCAAAAATAAAGCCCACTGAATGGGCCACATTTCCTATGTGATAAGATCAAAACACTGCTGATAAAGCGTGAATCAAGACAACCTTTCTGGAGGGTCATTTGGCAATAGCCATTAAAGTAAAAATTCATTTACCTTACATTACACTAACAAAAGTTTGCCAAGATGATGTCCAACAGCATTCTGAAAACATTAACAGCAAAAATCTATTTTTTAAACAAAATGTCTAATAACCAGGGACTGCTTATATAAATTATATTACATTCATGTTATGAAATGCCATTAAGCCTTTAAAAGATCTATATATGCTGATATGGAAAGACAGTTTTTTTTCTTTTTTGAGACAGCTTCTGGCTCTGTTGCCCAAAAGGGAGTGCAGTAGCAGTGGCATGATCTCAGTTCACTGCAACCTCCACATCCTGGGCTCAGGCCATCCTCCCACCTCAGCCTCCCAAGTAGCTGGGAGTACAGGCACATACCACCACGCCCAGATAATTTTTGTATTGTTTTTGTAGAGACGGGGTTTCGCCTTGTTGCCCAGGCTGGTCTCGAATTCCTGGGCTCAAGTGATACACCCGCCTTGGTCTCCCAAAGTGCTGAGATGATAGGTGAGACCTTAAACAGGAAGGTACAGAACAGTATGTATATGTATATGTGTGTGTATATATATGTATTATTGTACAATTTTAAAAAGGACAGGAAAAACACACACTGATACAGGTTAAGAAGCCTTTATGCAAAATGCTTGAGACCAGAAGTATTTTGAGTTTTGGATGTTTTAGATTTTGGAATATTTGCATTATCCTTACCAGTTGAGCATCCCAAATCTGAAAATCTGAAATTCAAAATGTTCCAATGAGCACTTTCTTTGAGTATCCTGTTCGTACTCAAAAAGTTTTGGATTTTGGAGCATTCTGGATTTGGGATGTTGAATCTGTACATACTTTTTCATTTTTTCCTAAAGGTCGGACAAGAACTTAAGGTCTTTCCTTGGGGCAAAGGGATAAAGCAAGGAAGCTGAGGCTTCCCATCACATGCAGTCTCAAGTACAACTTTCTGAACTTGACACTGAAGTCTTTTGTCATTTTGGCCATACTTCTCCCTTCCAGCTTGATCTCCCTCCAATATGAGTATGTGGTATTAACCAAACTGCCTGTCTCACTGGCCTCCAAAGTATCTCACATCTTTCCCACCACCCCAGAAAATGGACATACTTTCCCAGTTCAGTCATTCACTATCCTATTCCTTTCCTCAAGGTGTAACATAAGCGCTGTCTTCTCAGGAAGTCTTCCTCAACCCTCTTCCATCTTCCCCTGGACTAGTCTATACATCTCTTTTTTCACTGTCTTGCATTTGTTTTGCTTATCTCCCTACTTGACTGTATACTCCTTAAAAGCAAGGACTACTCCCCCGGTTTCTATAAACGCGTTCTTGACACTACAGAAAGTGATCAACAAATCCTTGCCGACCTGAAATGTCCTATGTTAGGTACCTCTGATTGTTTGCTGATGGTCTCCACAAAAACATGATTACAATAAGGATAAGCGAAAAAAGGAAGCTCCAAAATGCATCGTCAACCCAGCGTTCCATCCAGTCCTAAAATAAGGACAATTAAAGCATGAAAAGTTAATTTTCTGATAAGTATATAGGTTTCCCATTCAAATAGTGTGCAATGACAAGTACTAATGAAATCTTTCCAACCAGTAAGTCTTCCAAACAAACAAGAATATATTTTTTCAATAAACCTTTATTATTCAAAATGTTTCTAAAGGGCTTTTTAATGTTACAAATATTCCCTGCCATAAAATTTTGGGGTTAACAGAAAGATTTCAAAATCGAAAAATGCAAAACATATACTTAGGATTTCAAGTGGCAAATACTAAGGTCAGAAGGCCCAGCCTCTTCTTTTATCAAATTGTCTCTAAGGCAGCAAAAGCTCTGGATTATCAGAGGCCTTTTTGTGATTATTTATGTAGCACTAGAGACTAGCTCCAAATCTCAAGAAATCCCCAAAAGAGGATCTTTCATATTCTAAGTCTAAGAAATATATCTTCTTCCAACATGGAAACCCACAGAAAACATGGCTTGACTCGGGCGGCTGAGGCAGAGAATTGCCTGAACCCGGGAGTCGGAGGTTGCGGTGAGCTGAGATCGCGTCACTGCACTCCAGACTGGGTGACAGAGCGAGACTCGTCTCAAATAAAAAGAAAACATCACTCGAATCCCATACTGAATACACGATTCTACAAACATGACAGTCTTAAGATTTCCAGTCCCATCTAGATACAAACCACTCAATTTCATGGTGTGCAGGAAGAAAAGGATTCCTCTCAGGATATATAGGAAGAGAATTTATTTTCAAAATATATTAAAAAAAAACTTGAGAAAAGGGCATAATGGGAAAAGGAGATTTAGGAGGAACTTTTTCAGAATCACTTGGAGAGTTAAAAGTTTTTTTTTTTTTTTTTTGAGACGGAGTCTTGCTCTGTCGCCCAGGCTGGAGTGCAGTGGCGCAATCTCGGCTCACTGCAAGCTCCACCTCCCGGGTTCACGCCATTCTCCTCCCTCAGCCTCCCGAGTAGCTGGGACTACAGGCGCCCGCCACCACGCCCAGCTAATTTTTTGTATTTTTGGTAGAGATGGGGTTTCACTGTGTTAGCCAGGATGGTCTCCATCTCCTGACCTTGTGATCCGCCCACCTCGGCCTCCCAAAGTGCTGAGATTACAGGTGTGAGCTACCGCACCCGGCCAAAAGTTTTTATAACTCTGTAAAAAATAGTTCAAAGTAAAAAGAAAATCTCCATTAAAATCACCTCTATTTGCAAGCATAAACTAAATTCTTCAAAATTCTACAAAATAGTATAAATAAAAATAACAACTGTTTAAATAGGAAGGTTGTACTTACTGACTGGCATTTTGCAATTCGAAATGTCTTAGTTGTCCACCCCATAAACACTATAGAAGCTGAAACACACACAAAAAGTCACCTTGAAGGAATATAACAATACTAAGATAATTTACTACAAGCAAAATTAAATAGCTTACCCAGCACGGCAAAGATCAGAGTATTTTTAAAGTGTCTATATAATGAAAATTTCACAGTGTTCTTTCTTAGCCTTAGAGTCTTCATAGTTTGTGCCAAACTAATAAAAATGTGAAAAAGTTAAGGAAAAACATTCCAAGTAATAATAAGCGGTTTAAAAAAAAAAACAAAAACAAAAGATTCTTCTACTATGTTTCCGAAGTCAGTACTGCTAAATACAGTTCCTAAAATTTGAAGCTAATAAAAACACAGAAAACATTATCTTGGCCAATATTGTACAATCATTATATTTTATCACAACTTTTCTTTTACAATTTACCATTGTCTGAACTAAGAAAACAAACTCCAAGGAAAAAGCACGGAAGACCCACGATGCATTCCACCAATGCCACGCACCCGCAACACCGCATAGAGCCGTGCACGCGCTAAAACCCCTCCCAGTGAGACACTCTTTACAGATCACATTGTGACAGGCCATTTGGCTTGTGCTTTTCTGGCTCTATTTCTGTCTTATTTTGTTCTTTCTAGTCTATTCTCATTTTATTCTTTGAATAACCATAATTAAGAAGTTAGGTCACCTACCAATTCCATTTTATAAATTTTAAAACTGAAAAACATCAGATAAAACAAATCTGGACTTAGCTAAGGGCTTTACTTGAAAGACCACTGCAATGGGGGAGGATTATTGCAACAGGAAGAATACTACGACTGTAAGATCTGCAAGAGTCTCAGAGGTCGGGCAGAAAAGGGTTTTTCTTTTATAGAGCACAGCAAACAAGGCTAGAAAGCAGTAGGTGTGGGGAGTGAGTGGTGGGACTAGACACATTGATCAGGGAATGTCTTTTCTTGAGGCCTACAGATTCTCGGGAGGGCTGTGTGTTGGCTCAGGCTGACAGTGCGTCAACGTTTATGGCCCGGAGGAAGAATACTTACAGTTTGGTTCAGTCACTGTTTTGTTCAGATCGATCAGTGGATATAAAGAGTTCATCTAATCATTCATGATGCAAGGAATGGGAAATCGGAGGGTCTGTGCCCGGCCTTGTCACAGGTAGACAAGGGGGCCTCCAGGAGTCTTATCTAAGTCCAGTGGGGAAGGGGGTTCTCTGCGGTAAGTCTTTTCTCGGAACACAAATAGGGAAGGGAGTTTGGAGGGGGGGTGTCTTAATCTTGGCTGTTTTCCAGGAGCACAGGGCTCAGGTAAAGTTCAACATTGCCAAGGATGAAGAAGCAAAAAGAGACTTTTCCACTGACTCCTCAGCAGTGAAACAGAATTCAAGGCAGCTCTCTCTGCTCTTAAATGAGAATTCCTTCCTCTGGAGCAGACCAACAAGCTCTGTTTATGAACCAAACACTAAAAATAACAGCGCTGAGCAACAGAATGGATGTGGCAAGTTCTAAAAATTATAAATGTCATTAATCAAAAACTTCATTTTAGTATTGAAGCTACTTTAGTACTTTAGTACAAAACTGCTTTTTAATCTTCTAAATGACCAACAAATTACAAAAGAGGATCAATTTCTAAAGTAATACAATACGACCAATTCAGGTTACTATGAGAACTTTAAAAATGCAAATATACTTTATTCCTTAAATACATCAAAACATATAATTTTAAAAATTCTTGACTAAAACCAAATTTCTAGGATTAAAAAAAAATCTGGTCTGGTTTAATAATTCAAAAAAAAAATGTTTTTAAGCTAAGGAATAAAAAGCAAATTTGAAATTGCCTAAGCCTCTACTTACCAAGACACTGTTAAATTTAGGGAAAGTGTAAATATTCCTGCCACGGAAGGAAAGTAGTCATGAAAGCAAATAGCCCTTCCGATTTTGAAGTGAGAGCGCGCTGCTATGGTAGGAAAAGGATATCCACCAGCACAAGCCAGAGTCAAGGAGAGAGAGGGGGAGGCTGGCCAGAAGAACAAGATCAGAATCACGCGCCTGCAGCAAAACAGGAAAAAAAGAAAAAAAAAAAAAAAAAAGAAAACAAAAGAAAAGAGAAACAAGAAGAAAAAAAAGGGGAGGAAGGGCCACAGGAGAAAGGCTAAGGCTATGGCTTTTGAATTTTTCAGCCTATTTTTTTTCCTATGACTTCAGAATTAGATTCTTAGAGGATTGGTTATATTAAGGTCATCAAAATCAAAGGAAGCAGGGTCATTTTCCAAAGCACTCAATTGTATATGTATTTAGTTCTGCTTTTTTTCCTTGTCATTTATATCATTTAGGAAATCTGCTATCTTTCTGTATAGAGAAAGCAGACGTTTCATTTTAGTGATAAAAATTACCAAACAGCGATCTGAAAGCAAACTTCACAAATTCAGGCTCATGCAGAAATAGATACTAGACTTCCCTTGTCTCACCATGAAACACTAAACAAGATCTTTTACATTCTAGATTTGACTATTTCTTGAAACATTTTCATTACAATATTCACAATTAAGCAAACTAAGTCTTTTATCTGTTTTCCTTATTTTCCTACCCCAATCTGGCTAATCAGATACTGGAATATGTGAAAGTCAGTGGTGTCCATAAAGGTAATAAATTACCTTCACTCAAATCCAGATGGATTAGAACCGTTAGAGCTGCTTTTCTTTGGAATTTTCTGCCAAGCTGCATTACTGAGTGTTTTTCCCAATGAACTACCTTGTGGATGGTTAAGAACAAGAAATTGGCAGGGCACGGTGGCTCATGCCTGTAATCCCAGAACTTTGGGAGGCTGAGGCAGGCGGATCATGAGATCAAGAGATCAAGACCGTCCTGGCCAACATGGTGAAACCCCATCTCTACTAAAAATACAAAACATTAGCTGGGCGCGGTGGCACGCGCCTGTAGTCCGAGCTACTCAGGAGGCTGAAGCAGGAGAATCGCTTGTACCTGGGAGGTGAAGGTTGCAGTGAGTCGAGATTGCGCCACTGCACTCCAACCTGGCGACAGAGCGAGACTCCGTTTAAAAAAAAAAAAAAAGAACAAGAAATCTTTGAAATAAATATCTATAAATTGTCAGAAAAGATAGTTATTTTTTAGAAAAACACAGTCTGCAGCTTAATTAATTGAATGAAGGACCATACTCCCTAACTTGTTAACGTTCCAAGCATATACAGCTTTTAGAAACAAGACAATTCTAAATTGAATAGATATCATCAGCTCATTTTCTAAACACACAATGCCAGAAAATAAGACACTAAGGTCTAAAGATAATCTGAGGTCAACAGGCAGGTTCATCTCCACTGTAATTCTGCCTATCCCAACGCAAGGTATGTTGATACCTCCTGCCCGTTCTCAAGGCAGGAGGGCCCCCCTAACAAGCGGTCCTGTAGGACCTACAGCCTTTGTGGTGATTATTCCTACCACTGGAACACTGCTCACATGTAGAACTGAGGAACAGACATCACATTTTTAGCAAATGAATGTCTTTAATTTTTTTAATATAGAAAATATGAAAATGACACCAGAGGAAGATATTTATATCACTTTCTGAGAAAATCAGATTTATTTAACTATAATTTTATTCAACAAACTTGGATTCTAAACTAGTAGCTCTGAACAAAATAGAATATGCTTTTTTAAACAAGTTCAGTCGGAAACAACTCTTTAAATCAGTTATCATTCCCTAAGTAGGCTCCTCAGACTCCTAAGATGTCCACAGATATAATTTGGGGGTCTTCAACTGCCCTGTCATATGCAAAGCTCCTTGTGTGTGTCTGTGTTCTGTGGAGAGAGGCTCCACAGCTGTTAGCAGATTTTCCAAAGCATGTCTGATCCTAGTACCCAAACAAGGTTAAGAATCACTGCTTTGACGAGTAAGGATAATGAATTAGAAATTTTTGGTTTGTAGCACTCTTCATAGGCTTTTTAAGTTGGAAGCATATTGAGAATTCACAAACAGGGAATTTAAAGAATAGGTAGACCTGGCTTAGAAAACAACCCACAAGGGGCTCAGAAAAGCCTATGAGGAATGCTACATTTGCTAGCACACCTGAAAAATGGGAGACCTTCCTTCTAGGGCATAGTGATGAGATCCAAGCCCTCTGGCCCTTCCTATGAGACACATAGATGAGAAAATGGAAAAAGATACAAGAAAAACAATTTTTTAAAAAAACTGATGTCAAAAAGCTAAAAGACATAAGTATCAAAAACAGTGGAAACAAAGAACTTGGCAAAAAATGAAACCTATCTAACAGGAAAGCATTTCAAAGAGGACATAAATATAACAGAAACAGGTCCAAAGAATGTTCTGGGATATGCGTAACCCTGCATTCCACTCTGGTCAGTCACATTTTCTCTTGAATTCCTCCCATTTCCACAAGTGCCCCCAAGGAGAAAAAAGCAATGGGGATTCCCCAGACTCAACTTGAGTCATCGAATCAGAGAAGACCCTCGAGGATCCAGTCCCTACTGCCTCTAAAACTTCTCCTGCAATATGGCTGCAGCCCCTAAACCTTCTCTGAACCTGCTTCTTCCACCCATTTCCAGCAAGTCTATCGTGTGGGCTCTTCTTCCCATATCCCCTACCCTACTTCTGACCCTCACTATCTCTTCTTTGGACCACTGCAAAGGCAAAGGAATACTGACTCACCTTCCTGACTCTAGACTCTCCTTTCCCATGTCATCTTCTTCTGTCACCAGAGTTGTCACTGACACAGGTTTCATCACATTACTCACCTGCGCAGCTTCAATTCCTCTCCAGCCCCTACCTCCGGAAGGCACTCAGCTCTTGAGCGTGCCCTGCCACCCTTCCCTGAACTACCTGCCAAGGCTCACCCACGCACGTCCACCCAGAGGCAGGCTTCCCTGGACATTCTGCCACTGTCCCCCCTGTTTCCCTGCTTCAACTATTTGCTCCCCTCCATTCTTCCTAGAATACCTCTTCCCTAATTACCTTCTTATTAATTGTAAACCCCTACTTGTCTTCCCAGTCTCAATTTAAATGCTGCCATCTCTGTTAAGTCTTTCCTGATTTTTATGCCAGCATTAACTTCTCTCTTCCCCTGCTGCCACAGCACCTCTCTAAGATAGCAACTACTACTGCTATATTGATGCTAGTTATGTATCTGTCTCCCCTATAAGACTGTGAATTCCTTAAATTTGGGGACATCTTTTTCACCTATGCCTCGTCAGTATGGGGCACACACTGAGAATAAGCACTAACTGTATGCTAAACTATATAGAAAATATAAAGATATTCCTTGTTTGGGGAGTTGCTACTTTTTTGCCTTCAAGTGAACCCTCGTATTAAGGTAACAAAAATGCATAACTGTATTTCTTTCTATCGTTATTACAAATTACATGTAATCTGATTTTAATGAGAGAAAAAACTATTTTGAAGGACACAGTAAAGGATATGAACCACACAAAAATGGAGTCAATAACTGCTAAAATAATGTCATCAAGAACAACAGCTAAATGGTTAGAACCCTGAAAGATAAAAATAGGGGAAGAAACCTGAATGTAAGAGTTTCATTGCACTATAGCAATTATCATTTGATGAAGAAAAATAATTTAGCTTATCTCTTCGATTTACAAAGCCACATAAAAGATTTAATTTCCGAAGAGGATTGTGTTTAAGCACATGGAAATGACCTGTTTTTTGATAGCAACAATTGCTAATTTATGTGATGATAGCAACATAAAACAGTATTACGTAATGGCAAATAAAAAGCATCATGTCCCCAACCTCACTAACACCAGCCATTTCAATCTCTCCTCCATACCAAACTGACAGCCAGGGCTATTAATGAAATGAACTCCTGATCTTTTCTGACCGTGTTGTGAAGGGACACAAAAAAAGTGAAGGGGGGATCCATGTTAGACATTTACTCTGACTAGTCATATTTAAAAGTCACTATCTAAGATGTTGGCTATGTAAATTTTTTTTTTTTTTTTTTTTTTTGAGACAGGAGTTTTGTACTTGTCGCCCAGGCTGGAGTGCAATGGCGCGATCTCAGCTCATTGCAACCTCTGCCTCCCAGGTTCAAGCCATTCTCCTGCTTCAGCCTCCTAAGTAGCTAGGATTACAGGCGTGTGTCACCAAGCTACGTACAATTTTAAAGGAATACAATATATATAGTGTATTTACATGTGGGATATTTATCTTTTCTATTTCTTTCTGGCAAATATTTATTTATTATTATTATATGAATGCGGAGTTCTTCATGATTATACAAAGGTGAAAATAAATATACTCAAAGACTAAAAGAGCATCTAACACTGAATATGGGTGTATCAAAGATAACAGGGAGAAGAATGGGGCCTTTTAGCATTACTGGATAAATATTTATGATCTGATTTATACAGCTAATCCAAAAGATATTTTAGGTAAAATGACAAAGGTCTTTGGATTAGGTAAGACATAATAAGCTTCTTAATCACTCAGTCCTCAATCATTTATTCAAAAAACTGAAGCAACCATGCGTGGTAACTCACATCTGTAATCCCAATACTTTGGGAGGCTGAGGTAAGAGGATCACTTGGGGCCAGCCAGGAACTCAAGACCAGCTTGGGCAACATAGTGAGACCCTGTCTCTACAAAAAATACAAAAATTAGCTGGGTGTGGTGGCCTGCACCTGTAGTCCCAGCTACTCAGGCGGCTGAGGTGGGAGGATTGCTTAAGCCTAGGAGCTGGAGGCTGCAGTGAGCCATGATCATGCCACTGTACCACTGCACCCCAGCCTGGGCAACAGAGCAAGACCCTGTCTCCAAAACCAACCAACCAACCAACCAACCAACCAACCAACCAACCAACCAACCAGACAACCAAACAAAAAACCACACAAAATAAAAGTAAAAAAACTGAAGCTAGAAATCTAGGGGTCTATGCAGACATAAACACTGACACTTCTCTAGAGAATACAGTGCTGCTGCCCACATTCAGGGTCATCTTCCCCTTGAACATCACTTCCTCTTGGCTCTTTCAATGGCGGGGTCTACGGAATCCTCAAAATAGCTAGTCCCCAAGAGTCAGAGAAAATGAATAAACAAATGAGACTTAAAAGTGATAAAATGTACTGTATGTATACCTGAAGGGTGTAATTAACTTTCTGTTCACTGGATACATTTTAAAATCCAGGGTTAAGAATGACATTAAGGTATACCAGCTGCATAATGACAAAGACAAATGTTCTCTATGAGGAATAACCATGAACATTTCTGGGATGGGACTGATACCTGCGATGACAGTGCCTTCGCAATCAGTCATATCATTTTAAGAAGCACTCTGGCTAGCCTTTGCCTTTCAGGAAGTATTTTAAAAGGGAAACATTCCATAGAAGAAAAGTTCAAATTGGGCCTTTTTCACAAGTTTCTATCTAAAAATTCATCTCAGGAGATACAAAGTAAGACCACATTTCACAGCAGTAACAAAAAGGGGTGGTAGAATTATGTAGTTTTTACCCCAATGACTCTCATCACGCCTTCAACAGCTGCAAAGATCAAGTAGAGAAGCCCCAATCCGATCACCCGGTGCATGACTGTTCCCAAACGAGGCCTGGAATCAGGAAGAGGAAACAGAGAAGAAAGAAAAAGCATGGGTGAGTAAAATGCACCTGAATACAGAAACCGGCACCATTTCCACCACCAGGAAGTCACTATCTAATCACATCGCTCTGTCCCCAGCTCTGAGGTACTCTGTTTTAGGAAACAGGCCCAGGAACAAAGGGTCTCTTTCTCTAGGACCTGAAGCTATACTGATGCCTGTGAAGCAATATTTGCAGGCCACAAAGGTGCCAGAGGATTTTGCTGCTGAAATTCAAGCGATGGAATGAATATAATTCAGGTACTGTTTCTGTAGAATGGAAGAGTAGGTTTGATGAAATCTAGGAAGGTAAATGCCAACTTCTAAGTGCCACTGACAGACAGTCTAACTTAATTCTTCCCGAGGTCTGTCTTTTCAGAGATAATTCACTTATCTCATGACTTGGGCAGAGAAAGAGCAGGACATGAGGAGACGGAACTCCATGACCTCCTTTCTGATCACCGGCCCTCAACCAGAACAGGAGTGCTAACAGAATTTAATTTTCATTCCTTAAACTGAAAGAGTTAAAATAACATTTTTGGGCCAGGCACAGTGGCTCATGCCTATAATCCTGGCACCTTGGGGGGCCAAAGTACACAGATCACTTGAGCTCAGGAGTTTGAGACCAAACTGGCCAACATGGTGAAACCCCGTCTCTACTAAAAAATACAAAAAATTAGCCAGGGGTGGTGGCTCCTACTCGGGAGGCTGAGGCACGAGAATCGCTTGAATTTGGGAGGTAGAGGTTGCAGTGAGCCAAGATCACACCACTGCACTCCAGCCTGAGCGACAGAGTGAGACTTTGTCTCCAAAAAATAAAAAAAAAGTTTTTAAATACATTTTTGGTTCTTTCAAAATATAAATGAGTTGGGAAAATACAAAGATGGTGTTTTTTGCAATTAATAATTTAAAATAGAATAATTTCATGATATTTGCAAATCAGAATTTATTGCACATACATTTTAGGCTGCTCAAACCCCCCCCTCTCAGAGTAATTAGAAGAAAAAAACTGGTTTAAGAAAAATATTTAAGATAGTCATTTCAAAACACAATATAAGTAAAAAAATAAATTAATGGTCATAGCTCATATTTAATTAAGACTACTTACCTAATCTAAGGAATCTAAATTCTGACTCATTATAACCAACTAACCAGAACCTCCAAATAACCAGAACTGTTACTGCTCTCACTTTATGAGTTGAGCCAAGCAAGCTAACAGTGAAGGGATTCATTTAAAAAGGGTTTGTGTCTATACTCATTCATTTAATTTTCTATTCCTTTCACAGTAACAACACTGCACCTGTCGGTATCTGATGTTCATAACCAGAGCTGTGAAAGGTACTGCAAGATTCCTCAACAAAACGCCTTCATTTCTTACACTGTACTAAGAACACAAAAGCATCTGAGAAAGAATCTCCAGTAAAAGTTCAGGGGGATAAAGGCTTCCAGGCTAAAATCCTGCTAACTCCCCAACTCCCAGCTCACAAGCAAATGGGCACACACACAGGAGGAGAGCCTAGGGGTGCGAGTCACAGAGCAGAGGCCTGAGCCTGGGCACCCAAGGGCCGGAGCTCAGGAACACAGGAGGCTGCAGCAGAGGAGGCTGGGGAGGAGTAGCCAGTGATGTGAGGCCATGGAAGATGAGCTCCCGGAAACCAGGCAAAGCTGGCACTCCTTAACTAAAGCTGCTCACGGGACAGCTGGACGAGGGCTGAGCGGGGCCATGTGATATGGCAGGGGAAGGTCACGGTGGCCTTGACGAGAGCAGTCTCAATAAAGCAATACTGGGGAGGCTGAGGTACAGACTACTCATGTGAGAAGTTATGCCGCAGAGGGGAAAGGTGAATGAGGCAGAAGTGGAGGAGAGGCCATGTGGGGTGGAGGGAGGGCTTCACTTTAAAAAAATGGTAGAAATAACGAGATGCTGATGGGGGTGACCCACCAGAGAGGAAAGCAGATGATGCAAGAAAAAATGAAACAGAGCACTAGGACAGTTTCCCTCACAGCTGAGTGGGCACAAGGCAGGGGCGGCCCGTGACTATCAAGAAGAGGAAAGCGGTAGATGCGGTCCAGATGTGGGGGAAACGACAAGGGCTGGGGGCACAGATGCGGTGGAATTCCCCTCTGATGGCTTCTACTTCCTCAGTGAAAAAAACCTAAGGTCAGCTGAGAGGAGGGTAGAGTCTGAGAGGTCTGAGAGAGAAGGGGTAAAATGGTCTTCCGCAGACAGGAGAGTGAGAAAATAGTGGCAAGGGGATTTAGTACAACTGCCAGCAGCACTGAGGGCACACATGAAGTTTACGGTCATGAATGGCAAGTGGGCCCCCTCAGTGTGGTCCAGGGCTCTTTTTGGGCAAATTCCCCTGCTCAGGTGGGAGCCTGAGGCAGAAGGAAAGCTGGACTTAGCAAGGCTGGAGTTTTGTCAAGAAGGTTGACAAAGAGAAAGGGATCTTTGGGTGTCAGTGTCCTACTGGACCAGGGAATCCAAGCAAAAGGAAGAAGGTAATGATACAAGATGGGGAGGGACAACGGAAGGTGCCAGGGTCAAAAGGCTGGAGGCCAAAGTACAGTCAAAAAAGACTGAAGCTGACATGTTAGAGAAAGTAACAGGAAACAGAGAAGGTGACAGTTGAAAAGTGGATTGCTTAAAATTGAGATTTTGAAGAGGGTGCAGTGACACATATAATAAAGTCTAGAAAATGGTACTGGGAATCAGTAGCTGAAACGTGGTGACAAACAAGAGCAGGAGAGGTGGGGAGGTGAGAGCAGCTTACTTAAAGGGTCATCCACATGGCTCCTGAGACCCCAGGGCCTTCTGACAGATGAAATGCTGAGGACGACACCTGTGAAGCCGGTGCCCACAGAGCTGAGGGATGAGGGAGGGTCTGGAAGCTCACAGTAACCACAGTAAGATGCAGCAGGTGATCCAGCCTGAAGAGTGAGCTTCTGGGAATCAGGGTTTTAGGAAAGAAGCAGGAAGAAAGGTCTGAAAAACACAGCAAGGATAGAAATCAAGTTCTCCCATAGTTGTGCCCAGTGATTCACAGGTGAGAGGCGGAAAAGACCCGCCAGACAGGGTCCTTGGGGGACAGACGGGTTTCAGTCAGAAGTTCTGCTCACTCAGTGTTTAATCCACTCTCTTCCAACACTCACATAGGACCATAAAAACTTAATGGTACCGTCTAAAAAACAGAAAAGGGTTGGAAAATGGTTTGAGTCACTTCAGATTTTCCATTATCCTTAAAGTTGATTATTTATTCATCTAACTATATAAAGTTATCGAAATACAAATTCAGGGGCTTTATTGGAAGATAACATAAAATAGCAAGTATGTGGAAATCTTTTAAAAATGTGTTCTTGTAGATTTTTCCCGAAGGGATTTGTACTACAATACTTAGAAGTTCCATTTTCACAAAGGTCATGATGTAGACGGACTGAATCACTGGGCTGGCACCCAGCACCTCTCCAAACTCTCGTACTTACTTCACAATGCCATAGCCCAGGCTCACGATGATCACGAGCAGGCGAGCCAGCGTCCTCTTCATTGCAGAAATCAGCTCCGCACATATCAATAAGCCTTGGGCTGAGGAAGAAAAAAATAATTCACTTCGTGTACATCTGGAAGCCTGCCAACCACGATTCTCAACAACAAGTCCTGGGTATAACTACATTCGGACTTCAGACTAATCAGCCACGTTTGATTTAAAAGTTATCGTATCCAACTGATGCTTGAAAACTTCAGTGAAAGATTCACACTCTCCTAAAGAATTCACTCCCTTTCTATCTAATCAGCTCCACCGGACACGGCTTTCTTCTATCAGCCTGAACGCTGTCTCCCTGAGCTTCCCTCTGTTCTTGTTCTTTACAGAACTCTCTTCTTGTCCCGTAAATATTTAAAAACCATAACGTCCTCTAGAGTTCTCTTTTCTCCAGGATCTCCTCCTCATGTATTCATTTAAAATGTATCTGATATGCTCCTACTGTGTGGCTATAATAGTGAAAACGACATCTTGATCCTTGCCTTCATGGAGCTTGTACTCCGGTTAGGCTAAGTAAATAGAACTCAGTGTGGTAAGAGCTAGAGGTAACACAGCATCCCTCCAGACTTGGAAGAAGGCCAGTCTCATCTACACCTGGGGGAGCTAGAATTGGGTCCCGAAAAACTCAGAAAAAAATGACATCTAAATCAGAACTTGAAGGCTAAGTAGGAGTTAAGTTTTGGGGGGCGGGGGATGACAAAGCAAAGAACACAGCACGTGCAAAGGCAGAGAAGAAAAGAGGAAAACCAAACTATGTTGCAAGAAGTAAGTTCATTATGCCTGCAGCAGAGAGTGTCATGGTAGATGTCAAGAAAAGAGGCTGGTCATAAAGGCAGGGACCAGTCGTGCAGTTTGGAGCCCCTGTCATGGAGTCTGGACTCGATGTTAAGGG
>NW_012102188.1:318440-319949 GCF_000951045.1 Mandrillus leucophaeus
TGGAGCCCCTGTCATGGAGTCTGGACTCGATGTTAAGGGCAGTGGGAAGTCAACAACAATAAACAAAGGAACAAAGGAGGGATTGGTAAACTATGTCTGTAGCTCAGGATAAGAGAGCTCCATGGGAGAGAAAGCTTCAGGAGGAAAACAATGGATGAGCTCTGCAAAAGAGTGCAGAATGTGAAGGAGGGGTTTATGATCACAAATGTTGACGGATGAGTGTGCTGTCAATCCCTCCATAGGCTGTCTATACCCCTCTTGAGGTAATGTGACTACAACCTTTCCGGTACGGTGTGAGCTGTACAGCAAGATTCTCAACTCCCTCCAGGCTCCTGCTGCAATCTAAGGTTGTGGGAGCTTCTGGGAGGCAACCACCCTGTTATTGCCTATGTTGAGTTTGCTTTTCATCAGCTTCAACTTTTAAACTCTTTTTAAAACTTTTCCATTGGTATTTCTGCAAGTTGTACTCTAAACCTAAGTTCAAGATCTCACCCATTAAATTTCACCTTTCTATTCATCATGTCAACTCTCTTGCCTCTCATCATGTATCTTCAAGTGAAACAGGTCTATCTAAAATGATTCTCTATGCCCCTAAGTATTTACGACCCTGGCCGGCCTCACATCATCCACAAAATTTAAGAGAATGCTGTCTACATAGTCACACAATAAATGTTAGTTGAACAAACCAACAGATTCGCAACAAGAATAAACCAGCAACAAGGTCTAAAATCTGAGAGAGACACCATTCAAAGCCTCCTAGCTCAATGGTTCTCAATCCTAGATGCATATTAGAATCACCTGGAAGCCTCTACACAGCCCCAATTCCTAGGTCTGCCCTAATCAGCATCTCTGGCACTGGTACCATTTTAAAGTTCTTCAAGTGATGCTGATGCAAAACTAGGGATGAGAACCATTGTTCCAGACCGGTGCTGTCCCACAGACCCTTCTGCAATGACGGAAGTGGTCTATCTCTGTGCTGTCCAATACAGCAGTCACTTGTCACCTGTGGTTACTGAGCACTTGAGATGCAGCTAGAATAACTGAGGAACTTAATTTTTAATGTAATTTAATTTTACTTCAGTATCCACATGTGGCTTGTGGCTACCACAGAAAACAGCACAGGTCTAGATTGACCAGTGATTATTTCCATGAACTCTTTAGACACGGCTGCACCACCAGTTTTCAGCTCATCTTGTCCACAAGAAGTCACGAGAGACCTTGTCAAATGCTTTGAAGAAGTCAGCTACACTAAGTTTACTACATCTTCCTAACTGTCAATCTAGCATCCCAAAACAAAAAAATGAGTCTGACATGATCTATTCTTAATGTACCCATGTCGGGTCCTAACAATCAATGCTTCTCATCCTTCTAATGATTTTTCTTTTTTTGAGACGGAGTCTCGCTATGTCTCCCAGGCTGGAGTGCAGTGGCGTGATCTCAGCTCACTGCAAGCTCCGCCTCCCGGGTTCACGCCATTCTCCTGCCTCAGCCTCCCAAGTAGCTGGGACT
>NW_012102188.1:328149-329273 GCF_000951045.1 Mandrillus leucophaeus
TGGAGCCCCTGTCATGGAGTCTGGACTCGATGTTAAGGGCAGTGGGAAGTCAACAACAATAAACAAAGGAACAAAGGAGGGATTGGTAAACTATGGCCCATGGGCCACATCTGGCCCTACATCTGATCTGTGTTTGAACATGAAGTTTTATGGGAACACAGCAACGCTCATTTGTTTGCATGTTGTCTACGGCTGATTTTATGCTTCGATGGCAAGGGTGAATAGTTACAACAGAGACCATATGACCTGCAAAGCCAAAAATACTTACTCTGTGGCCTTGACAGAAAAAACTCTGCTGACTGCTGGAATAAAATGGATGGCTTTATTTTATCAAGATCGCTCTACCTACAATGGTTGGGAGAGGAACAAAACTGCAGGCAAGGAAAATGCTCGAGAGATTATTCCAGAAAACTAAGACATGATGAGAGTACCGGCAGTGATGATGGAGAGAAGCATTAAGATATTCAGAAAGATATTCAGAAAATACGGTGGCAAAACCAGTTGTGAATCCACCTGATGTTTTCAGTTCACATTGTTTTCAGCTCCATCTCGTCTGCACGAACCCACAAGAGACCTTGTCAAATGCCTCGAAGATAGATCTGGAACTACAGGCAGAGCAAGAAGCCAAGAAAGATGGCCCTGAGGTCTTTCCTGGCAGTATCATGCAGCAAGAGGAACACCTGGAAGGGCAGCAAGTGTGGACTGGGGCAAGGCGGCCATACAAAGGCAGAAAGGGTGAGCTCCATTTTTGCCATACAGAGGCTGAGAAGACTGCAAGGCATTGAGCAGCTATTTAGTAGGTGACTGGATACACCTACTCTACACCTGGGGGAGCTAGAATTGGGTCCCGAAAAACTCAGAAAAAGTGACATCTAAATCAGAACGTGAAGGCTAAGTAGGAGTTAAGTTTTGGGGGGTGGGGGATGACAAAGCAAAGAACATGGCACGTGCAAAGGCATAGAGAAGAAAAGAGGAAAACCAAACTATGTTGCAAGAAGTAAGTTCATTATGCCTGCAGCAGAGAGTGTAATGGTAGATGTCAAGAAAAGAGGCTGGTCATAAAGGCAGGGACCAGTCGTGCAGTTTGGAGCCCCTGTCATGGAGTCTGGACTCGATGTTAAGGG
>NW_012102188.1:330673-344799 GCF_000951045.1 Mandrillus leucophaeus
AGCTCACTGCAAGCTCCGCCTCCCGGGTTCACGCCATTCTCCTGCCTCAGCCTCCCAAGTAGCTGGGACTACAGGCGCCCGCCACCACGCCCGGCTAGTTTTTTGTATTTTTAGTAGAGACGGGGTTTCACCATGTTAGCCAGGATAGTCTCGATCTCCTGACCTCGTGATATACCCGCCTCGGCCTCCCAAAGTGCTGGGATTACAGGCTTGAGCCACCGTGCCCGGCCCTTCTAATGATTTTTCTAAATTTGATGCTTTAAGATCAATGTTAGGCAATAAAGCCCCTGTCCCAGAATTCCCACCTGGGAAAATCAGAAAGGACCTCAGTTCCTGCTCACCTCTCCTATTGGACAGGACTCCTCAAAGACCCTGACAGCGGTCTGGGTATCTCTTCCAAGCCCTCCAGTGCCATCTTGGACAGCCTAGATTCCCTGAGGATGGCAGATGGCCTCTCATCTCTTCATGGATCTCAGGTTTTCGCTGTTCCACACTAAAGTGCATGCCACCCTTTACCCTCACCAAACAAGAGATCACCACAACTGACAGCAAAGCATCAGAACTGCCTTCTCTACATTCCGGAATGCTTCAATTCTAAGCAGCAGACCTACCCTTCATTCATCATCTGGTTTAGAGCATGCACACATGCACGCACACACGCACGCGCACACAAACACCATAAAAAACTTCATACAGAGTAGCGGTATCTCTAATACGCATCCTGGATGTCTGTCCTTTCTTTGTTCTTTGGTACCTGTCCTTTTAAACTTTTTATCTGGGGAAATTTCAAATATTCCCCAAAAGAGAGAAAGCAATGTAATGATTTCCCATGTACCCATCATGCAGCTTCAATAATTAGCAACATTCTGGCAAATCTGTTTCATCTGTAGTCCAATTCATTTTTTTTCCAGAGTATTTTTAAATAAGTAACAGATACATAGTGCCAGCTACTCCAGAGGCTGAGGTGGGCAGATCATTTGGGCCTGGAGGTCAAGGCTGCAGTGAGCCAAAATCGTACCCATGCACTCCAGTCCGGGCAACAGATCAAGACCTTGTCTGGCCGGGCGCGGTGGCTCAAGCCTGTAATCCCAGCACTTTGGGAGACCGAGACGGGCGGATCACGAGGTCAGGAGATAGAGACCATCCTGGCTAACACGGTGAACTCCGTCTCTACTAAAAAATACAAAAAACTAGCTGGGCGAGGTGGCGGGCGCCTGTAGTCCCAGCTACTCGGGAGGCTGAGGCAGGAGAATGGCATAAACCTGGGAGGCGGAGCTTGCAGTGAGCTGAGATCCGGCCACTGCACTCCAGCCTGGGCGACAGAGCGAGACTCCGTCTCAAAAAAAAAAAAAAAAAAAAAGACCTTGTCAATCAATCAGTCAATCAATCACAGACAAAATCATGCCCTTTGCAAATCTGCATCAAGACCATTTGTAACTGGTCACTCAGAAGTACACTCTTGAGCACCTTCAACCCCTTTGAGCACTCTCTTTCCAAGGGTTCCGTGGGAGAGTTGTATCTCTACTTCTCTGGCCTGAAATCTACTTTCTAGAAGTCTGGGGCACACATCTGAGGATGCCCAGCTGTACAGCCTCCCTGCTTCACAAACTCCACTCTGTAAACTGTGATGGTGCCTCCACTGGTCATATGAAGATCTCTGCGGGAGTAACGAGGTGGGAAGAGCACAAGGAGGCTGCAGGCACCATCCATTCCAGCACCCCTGATTTTACTCCCTGTGGCCAATTTCCTTTCTTTTCTTTTTTGAAGGAGAAGGAAAAGAAGATGTGGAGGGAAGGAGAAATATGTTAAAAGGATTGACAGCACCTGAAGTCTCCCTGTCCAGAACTTTGTGCTGTTTTAATCCAAGCTGAACCTTAGGAAATGGGACTTTTATTTTTCCCAGGAGGAAAGTGAGGGGAAAGTTAGCAAGAAGGAAAACATAACAAAGAAGACACATGCTCGGCCAGATCAGAGGCCTACTCTGACATTCTTTTCTTGGCTTTCCTTCTCTTCATCTATAATATGCCTGTTTCCAAACCACTGTTCAGAGGGGGGCCTCCCACCGCTCTGCTCATAAATGCTGGGGAACTCTTAGATCATACTGTATTTACAGAAAGTCAAAAAACTTACTTGACAGTCCAGTGTTGCTGATGTTTTGGTATTCACTATAAAAAACTGCTTTTTCAAGCATTCCCAGGAAAATAACAGCTGCAATCCAGAACTGGATTCTTAATATGTCTTTCCAATAACAGGCAGACCACATCAGCCAGAGTATGCCATATAATATATAAACAATACACATCACCATGTAAAACTGCAGGAAGAAAAGCAATTTTAGTCAGTTAAGACTTCGGATCATTTGGAAGCTGGCACTTCTACATTCAAGTATCCAACCCTTCATTTTCCAGTCACTCTGGAACCAGAAAGAGAGGATATGTCAAAGCATTAACTACTGAGGAATTACTACCACAAAGCTCTTAGGGTATAAAATTCATTTTTTAAAAATGAAAAAATGATGAGAAATACTCACAATCATTAGGGGCCAATCTGATGCAGAGATATATCCATGAGGCCCAACCATAGAAAGAGAAACTGGGATAGAGAAGAAGAGAGGGTTAATTGTCAGTCTTAAGTCTTTAAATGTAAGTTTATTTCCCAGAAGGCTCCAAGAATAACAAACCACACTAACAAATGTAGCACATACATGGTATTGGACAATTAGTAATTGTTTGATTATGTAACCTTGCCAAGATACCTTCACTGTAAGACCAGAAACTCTAAAACTGCTAGAAGAAAACATAGGGAGAACACTACACAACACCGGTCTGAGCAATGACTTTTTGGATTTGATCCCAAAAGCACAGGCAACAAAAGCAAAAATAGACAAATGGGATTACATCAATATAAAAAGCTTCTTTGCAGCAAAGGAAACAACAGTAGACATAGACAACTTAAGACTGGGGGATAAAATTTGCAAGCCATATATCCAAGAAGGAGTTAATATCCAAAATATATAAGCTCAAACAACTCAATAGCAAGAAAACAAAAACTCCGTTAAAAGAACAGGCAAGCGGCCAGGCGTGACAGCTCACACCTGTAATCCCAGCACTTTGGGAGGCCAAGGTGGGCGGATCACTTGAGGTCAGGAGATCGAGACCAGCCTGACCAACACGGTGAAACCCCGTCTCAACTAAAAACAGAAAAATTAGCCAGGTGTGGTGGCATGCACCTGTAATCCCAGCTACTTGAGAAGCTGAGGCAGGAGAATCACTTGAACCCGGGAGGTGGAGGTTGCAGTGAGCTGAGATCACGCCACTGTACTCCAGCCTGGGCAACAGAGTGAGTTCTTGTCTCAAGGAAAAAAAAAAAAAAGGCAAGGGACCTAAATAGACATTTCTCAAAATAATACATATCAATGAGCAACAGATACTAATATATGAAAAATGCTCAACATCACTAGTCATTAGAGAAATGCAAATTAAAACCCTAATATCATTTCACACCTGTCAGAATGGCTTTTATCAAAAAGATGAAAGACAGTAAGTGCTGATGAAGATGTGGAGAAAAGGGATGCTTTGTACACTGTTGGTGAAAATGTCAATTAGTACAGCCATTATAGAAAACAGTATGGAAGGTTCTCAGAAAATAAAAACAGAATTACCATATAGTCCAGTAATCCCACTTTACTATTTATCCAAAAGCTCTAAAATCAGTTTGTCAAAAAGCTGTCTGCACCCGCATGTTCACTGCAGCAGTATGAACAACAGCTAAGTTATGGAATCAATGTAAGTGTCCATCAACAGATGACTGGATGAAGAAAATGTCTATACATACACAATGAAATACTATTCAGTCTTTAAAAAGAAGAAAATTCTGTCATTTGCAATAACATGGATGGAACTGGAAAACGTCGTGCTGAGTGAAATGAGTCGGGCACAGAAAGACATGCTGCACATTTTCACTTATATGTGGAATCTAAAGCAATTGAACTCGTAAAACGAGAGCAGAATGGTGGGTACAGAGGCTGGGGGGTAGGAGGCATGGGCAGACGATGGTCCAAGGATAAAAAAAAAATCTCAGACAAGAGGAATAAGTTTTTTCTTTTGAGTTCCACTGCACAGCATGGTGAATAGTTTAATAGAGTACTGTATGTTTCAAAATTGCTAAGAGTACATTTCAAATGTTCTCACCACAAAAAATGTTAAGCATTTGCGGTGATGAATATGTTAACTAGTTTGATTTAATTATTCCACACTGTATTTACAGATTATAACATCACTTTGTACCCCATACATTTATATCATTATAATTGTCAATTTACAAAAAAAAAGAAAAAAAGAGACACCTTTACTTGTATACACACTATTCTAAAAACCTGCGCCAAATCTGGTCACATACAAGAGCACACTAGTCCCAGCTACCAAACAAGAACTCAGACTGGCCCCCTTGCTAATTCACTGATCTCACTGGGACCTTATCTTCCTTGTCATAACTTGGAATAAATTACCAAACTCACAAATCTAGGCTGAGTTTTGTCTGAGACAGCAATAATAAACCAAGTGCCAAGTACAGTGCAAAACATGCAGTGCTCAGCAACAGCTCCAGCTACTAATTAGCAGGGACTCGAAACTGCCCGCTGGTGTCAGGGGAAAAGACACAATGCCTGGAAAAGAAGCAGGCACAAGGCTAGTTCTATGGTCTGAATGTCCTCAAAAATTCATTAAAGCTTCACACCCACCGCGGTGGTATTAAGAAGTGAGGCCTTTTGGGAAGTGATTAAGTCATGAGGGCTCTGTCCTCATCAATAGATTAATGCCTTACGAAAGGCCTGGAGGGAACTAGCTTAGGCCTTTCTTTGCTCTTCTGCCTCCACCCTGTGAGAGCAGACTGGTTGTCCCCTGATGTGCTTCCTGCCCTTCCATCCTTTCTGCCATGTGAGAACACATCGTTTAAGGTGCCATCTAGGAAGCAGACACCGGGGCCCTAACCAGACACCAAACTTGCTGGCACCTTAGTCTTAGACATCCCAGCCTCCAGAACTGTGGGGAAATAAATTTCTGTTCTTTATAAATTACCCAGTGTCAAGTATTCTATTATAGCAGCACAAACAGACTAAGACAGCTAGGTGACAGAATGGCATCAGGGTCCCTGCTCCCTCTAATTGGCACAGTCTGGCTCACGATGCCATCTCCAGAAGGAAGCCTTACCTCATACTCTTCCAGAGCAGCCACCTTGCCAGCTTCCCTCCAAGGGCCATGCAGTACACCAGACCGTGCCTCCTCTGCAGCAATGCCTACCTCACCTGATTGGTTTCTGTCTGCTGACTGGCTGAATCAGAACAGTATCAAATCCCCAGGGCCCTCACATGCTGATGGCCCAGCAGACACCCACTACAGAAAACATCAGCCAATGTGATTCTAGAATATGTGAAAACATTCATTCTCTTGAAAACTGCTTATTGCAAGTCTACTTTTGTGGCACTAAGGAACCACAGCTTAACAAGGCACAGAGGGTCTAACTTACAGTGGTGGGGGTGCCTCACAGACCATAGAAGCCACATGCTGGCAGATATGCTGCTTCTACTCCTGGGCTACAGACAGATCCTTTAAAATAAAATTTGTCAAATAATAAAAATCTTAAATCCCTGATGATGGCCATTTTCAAGAAACAGAGAACATAACCTACTTGAAATACAACTAAAATGTTGCCTACACATTTCTACATGTTAAAACATTTTTTTTTAATCTGAAAGAATGGGGAATTTTATATCCCACTATGAAGTTTGAAATTTTTTTTTTTTTTGAGACGGAGGCTCTCTCTGTCGCCCAGGCTGGAGTGCAGTGGCCGGATCTCAGCTCACTGCAAGCTCCGCCTCCCGGGTTTACGCCATTCTCCTGCCTCAGCCTCCCGAGTAGCTGGGACTACAGGCGCCCGCCACCTCGCCCGGCTAGTTTTTGTATTTTTTAGTAGAGACGGGGTTTCACCGTGTTAGCCACGATGGTCTCGATCTCCTGACCTTGTGATCCACCCGTCTCGGCCTCCCAAAGTGCTGGGATTACAGGCTTGAGCCACCACGCCCGGCCTGAAATTTGAAATTTTAAAAATGTATCTTAACACGGTAAAAATTTCAATCTATTAAAAAATAAATAGTATCATTAAGAGAGCTTAATGTTACATTTTAAGTATCTAAAATAAATGTATGATTAACAGAAATTCATTTTTGAATGATGTATTTGAAACAGAGAATGTTGACTCAGGTCAGTGACAAAAATACAAAATACAGAAAATGCAGATAGTAAACATGCATGTAGTTTAACTATACCATTCAAATTCCAGCTTGCATCTGTATTCTCCGTTTTAATGGAAACAATAAAGATATGAAACCCATCTTTTTGAGTTCTGGCTACCACATCCTGAAATAGAGGTTAAAAAAATTCTTCACGTTATTTTCAACAAATTGCTATATAATATATAGCCGAACAACTTTTTGCCATATTTTAAAATAATTGAATCCGGTTACTTTCTAAAATTTTTTTTTTTTTTTTTTTCCGAGATTGGGGGTCTCACCATATTGCCCAGGCTGGTCTCAAACTCCTGAACTCATGTGATCCTCCTGCTTTGGCCTCCCAAAGTGCTGGGATTACAGGTGTGAGCCACTGTGCCCAGCTGTATTGGGTTTCTTTTAAACACACACACACACACACACACACACACACACAAATAAAACAGAAAAGGAATGGCAGGCAGTGGAAGGATAGCTATTTCTCTTATTTTTTAGACACCATCCTCCCAGACCTAAAAAGGTAAAGGAGGAAAGAAGCTTTTCTCATTCTTCAATGTTTTCTATCTTTTATATTTTTACAGGTTCCTTCTAATATTACCATTCTATATATTGTTTAATATTATCAATAAAAAACTTTTTCTAGGGCTGAGCAGGGTGACTCACACCTGTAATCCCAGCACTTTGGGAGGCCAAGGCGGGTGGATCACTTGAGCACAGGAGTTTGAAACCAGCCTGGCGAATGTGGCAAAACCCTGTCTCTACTAAAAATATAAAAATTAGCCAGGCGTGGTGGTAGGCACCTGTAGTCCCAGCTACTTAGGAGGCTGAGGCAGAAGAATTGCTTGAACCCGGGAAGTGGAGGTTGCAGTGAGCTGAGATCATACCACTGCACACCAGCCTAGGTGACAGAGCAAGACTATGTCTCAAAAACAACCTTTCTTTTCTACTATTACTCTTCTCATATTTTATCCTAATATTATCAAACATTTTGTTTTATTTAAATGTGTGGTTTTTATTAATTTATTTATTGAGATGGAGTCTCGCTCTGTCGCCCAGGCTGGAGTGCAGTGGTGCGATCTTGGCTCACTGCAACCTCAGCCTCCTGGGTTCAAGCAATTCTTGTGTCTCAGCCTCCGAGTAGCTGGGATTCCAGGCACCCGCCACCACACCCCGCCTAATGTGTGGTTTTTAAATTGAATTGGGGGAAGAGGAAGTTAGATAACATTGTCAGAAATGACTCAGATTAAGTACATAAGCTAAATGATTCAAATTTCTTAAGGCACTATGTTACTTGCAATTCCACTAAGGAATAAAACTTCCCACTGTAATGCTTGTAAATTCTCCAATGCCCTCCCAAAACTGGACCACACTTTTTATACTCCACTTTCCTGAGTATTTCCTATCCATTTCTTTCATTTCCTACTTCTCATCATATGACAGATTTTGTACAAAGTTTGTCCTGGCCATTGCAGAACAAGTGCCTTTCCATTATCAGACTTCTTAAAGATGGCTGAAGAGAAAACATGAAGAGTCATAGTATAAAAGCAAACATGAAGCTCTCCCAACCCTGCTTTCAGTCCCTACACATAAGTCCCAACCCTTTCGACCTCTTACTCAGTCTTCTGACTTTTAGTAATTCCCCGAAATGCCAAAATTTCCCTCCCACATGCTACATTCATGGTTTCTATTTCTTTAAATCCTTAATGACAAGCACAGCCCATTGGTGTGCTGTCTTGACATTTAGAGGGAGAATTTCATTTTTTAAAGAAAAGAAAGGCTGCATAGAAATTCATCTTAAATTGCTTTAAGAATATTTTTAGACAAAGATAGAAACAGTATATACAAAATTCATAAAGACATATATAAGAAAACTTTTTTTTTGAGACAGAGTCTTGCTCTGTCACCCAGGCTGAAGTTTAGTGGTGTAATTTCAGCTCGCTGCAACCTCCACCTCCCAGGTTCAAGTGACTCTCATGCCTCAGCCTCCCAAGTAGCTGGGATTACAGGTATGTACCACCATGCCTGGCTAATTGTTATATTTTTAGTAGAGATGAGGCTTTGCTATGTTGGCCAGGCTGGTCTCAAACTCCTGGCCTTAAGCAATCTACCTGCCTCCGCCTCCAAAAGTGCTGGGATTGCAAGCAGGAGCCACTGCACCTGGCCTGAAAACATATGGTTTTAAATAATGTTTCCTTTTCCTTCCACAATTCTAATAACCCTACTACATATCACTGTCTAAGTGTTTATCCATTAGCAGCCTTTTTCAGTCTTACAATAACTTACGTATATCTGATTTAAAGACAAATCAAACTGCTTACCGTTGATCTTTCCTGGTTTGAAACATTTCTGATATTTATTAGTTCTTTATTCTGGAAAAAAAGAGTAAATAATGCTATTTTATACTGCTGCATTTCTATGGAGAAAAGTTGTTTTAATAATTAAGAAAAAAAATGTTAGAAGAAAAATGAATAATTAAAAGCTAAACATCAAAGAACAAATCTCACTGCATCCCAGACACAAGTAACAAAGTTCTGCTTTTGAAAAATTACCCCTATTATATAAAGAGACTGAACCTATGACTCACTGATGCTCCTGAAAGAGATGGGAGAATGGAAGCAAGGTGAAACACCTATTTCAGTGTATCATCCATGAGAACTTCCCCAACCTAGCCAGAGGGGCCAACATTCAAATTCAGGAAATGCAAAGAACCCCCACAAGACACTTTACAAGAAGATCATCCCCAAGACACATAAATCATGAGATTCTCCAAGGTCAAAATGAAGAAAAATGTTAAAGGCACCTAGAAAGAAAGGTCAGGTCACCCACAAAGGAAAGCCCACCAGATTAACACCAAGCCTCTTCGCAGAAACCCTACAAGGAGAAGAGAATTGGAGGCCTATGTTCAACATTCTTAAAGAAAAGAAATTCCAACCAAGAATTTTATGTCCAGCCAAACTAAGCCTCGTAAGTGAAGGGGAAATAAGACACTTTTTAGACAAGCAAATGCTGAGGGAATTCATTCAGACCTGCCTTACAAGAGCTCCTGAAAGAAACACTAAATATGGAAAAACCATTACCAGTCACTTTATACTTTACCACTATAAAGTAACCACACAAATGAGTCTGCATAATAACCAGCTAACCACAATATCAATGCTAAAAGCCTCAATTATAAGCTGGATAAAGAAGCAAGACCCAACGGCTTGCCGTCTTCAAGAGACCCATCTTACATGCAATGACACCCAAAGGCTCAAAATAAAGGGTTGGAGAAAAATCTATCAAGCAAATGGAAAACAGAAAAAAAGCAGAGGTTGCAGGCCTAATTTCAGACAAAACAGACATTAAACCAACAAAGATCAAAAAAGACAAAGAAGGGCATTATGTAGTTGTAAAGGGTTCAATTCAACGAGAAGACTTAACTATCTTAAATACATACGCACCCAACACGGGAGTTCCCAGATTCATAAAGCAAGTTCTTAGAGATGTTTAAAGAGACTTACACTCCCACACAATAACAGTGAGAGACTTCAACATCCAACTGAAAGTATTAGACAGATCACTGAGGCATAAAATTAACAAAGATATTCAGGACCTGAACTCAACACTGGATCAAATGGAGCTGAGAGACATCTACAGAACTCTTCACCCAAAAATAACAGAATATACACTCTTCTCATCTCTGCATGGCACATACTCTAAAATCAGCCAATCAGAAATAAAACAATGCTCAGAAAATGCAAAAGAACCAAAATCATACCAACCACTCTCTCAGACCATAACAATAAAATTGGAAATCGAGATTAAGAAAATATTTCAAAACCATACAATTGCATGGATATTAAACAACCTGCTCCTGAATGAATTGTGGGTGAATAATGAAATTAAGGCAAAAATCAAGAAGTTCTTTGAAACTAATGAGAACAAAGATACAACATACCAGAATCTCTGGGACATAGCTAAGGCAATGTGAAGAGGGAAATGTATAGCACTAAACACCCACATTGAAAAGTTGAAAAGATCTTGACTGGGCACGGTGGCTCACACCTGTAATGCCAGTACTTTGGGAGGCTGAGGCGGGTGGATTACCTGAGGTCAGGAGTTCGAGACCAGCCTGGCCAACATGGTGAAACCTTGTGTCTACTAAAAATACAAAAATTAGCTGGGTGTGGTGGTGGGTGCCTGTAATCCCAGCTACTCGGGAGGCTGAGGCAGGAGAATTGCTTGAACCTGGGAGGTGGAGTGAGCCGAGATCACGCCACTGCCCTCCAGCCTGGGCAACAGAGACTCTTGTCTCAAAAAAAAAAAAAAAGAAGAGTTATAAAGATCTCAAATTAATTAACAACCTAACGTCACAACTAAAAGAACTAGTGAAGCAAGAGCAAACCAACCTCAAAGCTAGCAGAAGACGAGAAATAACCAAAATCAGAGCTGAACTAAAGGAGACAGAGACATGAAAAACCATTCAAAAGATCAATGAATCCAGGAGCTGTTTTTTTGAAAAAATTAATAAGATAGACTGCCAGGTAGGCTAATAAAGAAGTAAAGACAGAGGATCCAATAAATTTAATTAGAAATTACAAAAGGAATGTTACCACTAACCCCACAGAAATACAAATAACCATCAGAAAATACTATCAACACCTCTATGCACACAAACTAGAAAATTTAGAATAAATGGATAAATTACTGGACACATACACCCTCCCAAGACTAAACCAGGAAGAAATTGATTCCCTGAACAGACCAATAAGAAACTCTGAAATGGAAATAGCCTACACCAAAAAAAGGCCCAAGACCAGATGGATTCACAGCTAAATTCTACTAGAAGTACAAAGAAGAGCTGGTACCATTCCTACTGAAACTATTCCAAAAAATTGAGGAGGGACTCCTCCCCAACTCATTCTATAAGGCCAGTATTATTCTGATACCAAAACATAGCAGAGACATGACAAAAGAAGGCTTCAGGCCAATATCTTCGATGAACATTGATGCAAAAATCCTCAACAAAATACTAGCAAACCAAATCCAGCAGCACATCAAAAAGTTAATCTACCGTGATCAAGCAGGCTTTACCCCTGGGATGCAAGGTAGGTTCAACACATGCAAATCAATAAACACCATTTATTACATAAAGAGAATTAAAGACAAAAACCACATGATCAACTCAATAGATACAGAAAAGGCTTTCGATAAAATACAACATCCTTTCATGTTAAAAACTCTCAATAAACTAGGCATTGAGGGAACAGACCTCAAAATAGTAAGAGTCATCTATGACAAACTCATAGCCAACATCATACTGAATGGGTAAAAGCTGGAAGCATTTTCCTTGACATCAGGCACAAGACAAAGATGCCCTCTCTCACCACTCCTATTCAACATGGTATTGGAAGTCCTGGTCAGAGCAATCAAGTAAGAGAAAGAAATAAAGGGCACCCAAATAGGAAGAGAGGCAGTCAAACTATCCCTGTTTGCAGACAACATGATTATATATCTAGAAAACCCCATACTCTCTGCCTGAAAGCTCCTTGAGCTGATAAGCAACTTCAGCAAAGTTTTGGGATACAAAATCAACATATAAAAATCACTAGCGGCTGGGCATGGTGGCTTACTCCTGTAATTCCAGCACTTTGGGAGGCCAAGGTGGGAGGATCACTTAAGGTCAGGAGTTTGAGAGCAGCCTGGCCAACATGGTGAAATTCCACCTCTACTAAAAAAAAAAAAAAATACAAAAATTAGCTGGACATGGTGGCAGGTGCCTGTAATCCCAGCTACTCAGGAGGCTGAGGCAGGAGAACTGCTTGAACCTGGGAGGCAGAGGTTGCAATGAGCCAAGACTGTACAACTGCACTCCAGCCTGGATGATGGGACGGGGCGGAGGGCAGGGGGACAGTGCAATCTCATAGGAATACAGCTAACCAGGCAGGTGAATGATCTCTACAATGAGAAAACACTGCTCAAAGAAATCAGAGATGACACACACAAATGGAAAGATGTTCCATGTTTGGCCGGGCGTGGTGGCTCATGCATGTAATCCCAGCACTTTGGGAGGCCAAGGTTGGCGCATCATGAGGTCAAGAGATCGAGACCATCCTGGCTAGCACAGTGAAACCCCGTCTGTACTAAAAAAAAAAAAATACAAAACATTAGCCGGGCATGGTGGTGGGTGCCTGTAGTCCCAGCTACTCAGGAGGCTGAGACAGGAGAATGGCGTGAACCCGGGAGGCAGAGGTTGCAGTGAGTGGAGATTGCGCCACTGCACTCCAGCCTGGGTGACACAGTGAGACTCCATCTCAAAAAACAGAAACAAGAAAGATGTTCCATGCTCATGCATATGAAGAATTAATACTGTTAAAATGGCCCTGCTGCCCAAAGCAGTTTACAGATTCAATGCTATTCCTATTAAGCTACCAATGACATTTTTCACAAAACTAAAAAATACTATTTTAAAATTCATATGGACCCAGAAGAGAGCCTGAGTAGCCAAGGCAATCCTAACCAAAATGAACAAAGCTGGAGGCATCACACTACCTGACTTCAAACTATACCACAGAGCTATAGTAACCAAAACAGCTTGGTACTGGTTAAAAAAAGACAGACACACAGACCAGTGGAACAGAATAGAGAGCCCAGAAATATGGGTGCACACCTATAATAATTTGGTTTTTAATAAAGTTGACAAAAACAAACAATGGGGAAAAGACTCCCTATTCAATAAATGGTGCTAGAATAACTGGCTAGCCATATGCAGAAGATTGAAACTGGACCCTATGCTTACATCATACACAAAAATCAACTCAAGATGGATTAAAGAGTTAAATGTAAAACTTAAAACTATGAAAACCCTGGAAGACAACCTAGACAATACCATTCTGGACGTAGGATAGGTGACGATTTCATGACAAAGTTGCCAAAAGCAATCGCAACAAAAGCAAAAATTGACAAATAGGATCTAACTAAAGAGTTTCCGCACAGCAAAAGAAACTATCAACAGAGTAAAAAGACAACCTATGGAATGGGAGAAAATATTTGCAAGCTATGCATCTGACAAAGGTCTAATATCCGGCGTCTATAAGGAACTTAAACAAATTTACAAGAAAAAAACAAAAAAAAAATTTTTAAGTGGGCAAAGGACATGACCAGACACTTTTCAAAGGAAGACATACATACGGCCAACGAACATATTTTAAAAAGTTCAATATCATTGATCACCAGAGAAATGCAAATCAAAACCACAATGAGATACCATCTCACACCAGTCAGAATGGCTATTATTAAAGCCATTAATGGCTATTATTAAGCCAAAAAATTAACAGATGCTGGCAAGGTTGTGGAGAAAAGGGAATGCTTATACACTGCTGGTGGGAGTACAAATTGGTTCAACCATTGTGGAAAGCAATTCCTCCAAGAGCTGAAAACAGAACTACCACTTGACACAGCAATCCCATTACTGGGTATATACCCAAAGGAATATAAACCGTTCTATCATAAAGACACACGCACACATATGTTCATTGCAGCACCATTCACATTGCCAAAGATATGGAATCAACCTAAATTCCCATCAATGGTAGACTGGATAAAGAAAATGTGGTAGATATACATCATGGAATAATATGCAGACATAAAAAAGGAGATCGTGTCCTTTGCAGGGACATGGATGGAGCTGGAAAACATTTTCCTTAGCAAACACAGGAACAGAAAACCAAATACCGCATATTCTCACTTATAAGGGGGAGCTAAATGATGAGAAAATGGACACAAAGAGGGGAACAGCGGACACAAAGAGGGGAACAGCGGACACAAAGAGGGGAACAGTGGACACAAAGAGGGGAACAGCGGA
>NW_012102188.1:344994-346423 GCF_000951045.1 Mandrillus leucophaeus
CACCTCGCCCGGCTATTTTTTTTGTATTTCTTAGTAGAGACGGGGTTTCACCGTGTTAGCCAGGATGGTCTCGATCTCCTGACCTCGTGATCCGCGCATCTCGGCCTCCCAAAGTGCTGGGATTACAGGCTTGAGCCACCGCGCCCGGCCTGCGCCAGGGCTTTTAAAAATTCATTGAGGGGTACACTGATGTGTACTTTTCTGTGTTTATTATATTTCAACACATTTTAAAGAGAACTCCTTTAAAACTTTTACTAAAGACACTCTTACTTCAGAATTTACAAAAGAATAAAAAATAAATTTAAATGCCCCATAATCTCACTACCCACGGGTGACTGCTGGGTTTTTGTTTTTTTGAGACCAAGTCTCACTCTTGTCCCTGAGTCTGGAGTACAATGGTGCGATCTCGGCTCACTGCAACCTCTGCCTCATGGGTTCAAGTGATTCTCCTGCCTCAGGCTCCCAAGTAGCTGGGATTACAGGTGCACACCACCACGCCCAGCTAATTTTTTGTATTTTAAGTAGAGACGGGGTTTCACCATGTTGGCTAGGCTGGTCTAGAACTCCTGACCTCAAGTGATCCACCCACCTCAGCCTCCCAAGGTGCTGGGATTACAGGCTGAGCCACCACGCCCAGCCGACTGCTGTTAATCATTTTAGAATCTAAGCTCCCACACTGGGAGGGAGAAAAGGCATAAAGGAGGAGGTAGTGTTGACGTGTGTCAAATGCTGGTAAGTCAAGACTTTCGGTAAGAGGAACAGACCATTGGATTTAACAACATGGAAGTCACTGTGAGCTGTTTTGATGGGATGATGGATGCAAAGGTCTGACTGCAGCTGACAGAAGGAAGAGTGAGAGATAAATTGGAGGTAGCAGATATAAAAGACCCTTGCAAGGATGTTGCCAAAATAAGTTGCAAGGAAATGGAACAATGGTATCAGTATCCTATCTTTTTTTTTTTGAGATGGAGTCTCGCTCTGTCGCCCAGGCTGGAGTGCAGTGGCGCAATCATGGCTCAATGCAACCTCCTCCTCACAGGTTCAAGCAATTCTCATGCCTCAGCCACTCGAGTAGCTGGGACTACGGGCACACGCCACCACACCCAGCTAATTTTTGCATTTTTAGTAGAGATGGGCTTTCACCAGGCTGGTCTCAAACTCCTGACCTCAGGTAATCCACCCACCTCAGTCTCCCAAAGTGCTGGGATTACAGCTGTGAGCCACTGCGCCCAGCCAACTATCTTACTTCTTATGTACTACTATACACACAAACTAAACCTAAAAATTTACAAGTTAACCACCTTTATCAAAATCCTGAAAAACAGTACTTCCGTTGATACTTGTATTCACTGGGAATAAAATAAACTTTATTTTAACATGGCAAGTCAGATACCACCTTTATCAAAATTCTGATAAAACATTACTTCAG
>NW_012102188.1:346822-347426 GCF_000951045.1 Mandrillus leucophaeus
GGACACAAAGAGGGGAACAGCGGACACAAAGAGGGGAACAGTGGACACAAAGAGGGGAACAGCGGATACAGAGGGGGGAACAGCAGACACAAAGGGGGCCTACTTAAGGGTGAAGGTTGGGAGGAGGTAGAGGAGCAGAAAAAATAACTATTGGGTACTAAATTTAGTACCTAGGTCACGTAAATATGTACAACAAATTCCTGGGACATGAGTTTATGATATAATAAACCTGCACATATACCCCTGAAAATAAAAGTTAAAAAATAAAAATAAAACTTACTCCTTAATGAGGATAATGTTGCCACTGGCAGGGAAAGTGTTAGGAACTAAAAGAGAGTTCTAGGTGCTAAAATGTTCTACAATTCATCAGGGTCTACATGGATGTGCTCACTTTTCTGTTGTTCATTTTTTTGAGACATAGTCTCGCTCTGTGGCCCAGGCTGGAGTACAGCTGCGCGATCTCGGCTCACTGCAAGCTCCGCCTCCCGGGTTCACGCCATTCTCCGGCCTCAGCCTCCCGAGTAGCTGGGACTACAGGCGCCCGCCACCTCGCCCGGCTATTTTTTTTGTATTTCTTAGTAGAGACGGGGTTTCACCGTGTTAG
>NW_012102188.1:349411-384841 GCF_000951045.1 Mandrillus leucophaeus
AACATGGCAAGTCAGATACCACCTTTATCAAAATTCTGATAAAACATTACTTCAGCTGATACTTGTATTCACTGGGAATAAAATAAACTTTATTTCAACATGGCAAGTCAGATACTCACATTCAAAGAGGGAAACACCTGTGAATCACTGTTGCAATCTAAATTTTCATTTTTTGTTGTCCAACAGTTGTCATTCTTCAAATAATGACAAAAGTCTTCATCAACACTAAGTTTATGTTTTTGGGACAGCTCCTATATAAGGTAAAATTCTATGTTATAATTTATTCCCACACTTCTTATCCTAGAATATATATAAAAGTTAATGTCTAAATAATACCAAAAGTTATATTCAGTTTGAAATACCTGGAAATATGAGGTAGAATAAAATACCAAATAAAAACTGTTTTGAATATAATTTTAATATAATTGAGATAATCATAATCTTTTAGCCATTCCAGTGTGTTCAGATACAGTAACACATGACACAAGCATACTCACAGTAAGAAAATTGACTAAGATACTACAAGGAAATAGTTCCCAGAGAAATAAAACATACTTTGTTCTGGGGCTACTTGTATTTTATCCCATGTGTAAGAGATTTTACAGAGAAAGAAAGCAGCCTTCAACTACAAAAAAGAGAAAGCAAACAGTAAGATACAGCAAAGGTAGCTGAGTGCAGAGGAGATGCTCATTTACACAACTACCTGAGGTTCCTGGCATCCTTGAAGGGATGAATGAACCAGGCTCCTTAATGGCAGCTCCCAGTCATCAAAAAAAGTGGAGTTGGCTCCCACAGACCAAATATGGGACAATTTGAGCCAAATAAATAAAAACAGTAATAGATTATAACCTATATAACAAAGTAAAAATCAACGAGTCCAACCTGATGACTGACAGGTAAGACAGATTGGTTAGGGGAGCAGAGGGAGTGCATCCTTATAGTAGAATGTTAATAAATGAAGAAGAAAGTATGGAACTAGAAAATCACCATTCAGCAATCAGCACAGTAATGACTGACTCATCAGGCAAGAATCATGAAAGGATGCTAAAACAAGTGGCTGAAGGTTTGATGAAAACTACAAGATATTTACATAGTTTCAAAAGTATTTCCTCAAAAGTTGTTGTTAATAACAAAGAGAAAAGTAGTAACTTTGGAATGGAAAAATCTTGCAGACACCTCCTTGACCAACTGACCAAATTAACATCACCAAAAATGAGACAAATCACTATTCTGTGGTGTTCCTGCCAAAAATATGTAACTTGAATCTGATCATGAGTAAACATCAGAAATATTCAAACTGAGGGGCATTTTGCAAAAATAAATGGTTCGTACACTTCAAAACTATCAATGCCATGACACACCAAAAAGGGGGGAAATCCAGATTATCAGGAACTAAAAACAAAAACAAGGAAAGGAAATGAAATGTGAACCTGAATTGGTTCCTGTACGGGGGGTGGGGTGTGTGTGCAGGGGGGCCTGCTAAAAAAGACAATATTGGGCCTGGTGCGGTGGCTCACACCTGTAATCCCAGCACTTTGGGAGGCGGAGGCGGGTGGATCACCTGAGGTCAGGAGTTCAAGACCAGCCTGGGAAACATGCTGACACCCCATCTCTACTACAAATACAAAAATTAGCTGGGAGTGGTGGCACGTGCTTGTAATCCCAGCTTCTCAGGAGGATGAGGCAGGAGAATCACTTGAGCCCGGGAGGCGGAGGTTGCAGTGAGCTGAGATCACGCCACTGCACTCCAGCCTGGGTGACAGAGCGAGACTCTGTCTGGGGAAAAAAAAAAAAAAAAAACAAAATTGGGACACTGGGGATTTTTTTTTTTTTTTTTTTTGAAGACAAGGTCTCACTGTCTCCCACGCTGGAGTGCAGTGGTGCAATCACAGCACGCTGCAACTTTGAACTCCCAGACTCAAGGGATCCTCTGGCCTGAGCCTCCCGAACAGCTGGGACTATAGGCACATGCCACTGTGCCTGGCTAATTTTTTAATTTTTTGTAGAGACAGGGTCTCACTTGTTGCCCAGGCTGGTCTTTAACTCCTGGGCTCAAGTAATCCTCTCACTTCAGCTTCCCAAAGTGCAGGAGTTACAGGAGTGAGCCACCCTGCCCCGCTGCAAAATTTTAATAAGGTTTATATATAATAGCATCATATCAATGTTAAATTTGAATTCTCTAATTATGCTGTGAAAAACATAAATGAGTATCTCTGTTCTTAGGAAATTTACACTGAAGTATTTAGTGTGAAGGTGTAAAATATTTAGAGATAAAGCCAAAAAGGCAGTGTTCAAGGAAAATGGCATGGTTCAATCCAAAGAGAAATATAATACTAATGAAAATATAGAAACCAGCCACAATGGCTCACGTCTATAATCCCAGAGACTCTGGAGGCTACCTGAGGCAACCTGCCAGGAGGGTCGCCTGAGCCCAGGAGTTCAAGGCTGGAGTGAGCCATGATTGCACCACTGTACTCCAGCCTGGGTGACAAAGAGAGATCTCATATTTATATGTATATGCATATACATGTACAGGTATATGTACATATATGTATGTATATGTATAGGTATATGCATATATACATATATAATTTTAAAAAATAAAAATATGGAAACCCATATATTATTCAAGGTGGAAGCCAAACAGGTAACAGAGAATCTGAAAAGGAAACAATCCCAAGCAACCATCATGAGAATCATGAAGAGAAACACCTTGCTGAGAGCCCAGTGCACATCCCAGGAGGAAGAAACCCAGGCTTCAGAGGCAGGTGCAGGAAAAGCCTTCCTCAGCACAGCCACTTTCTCCTTCTCTCTCAGTCTCCTCTGCCTTTCCCCAGATACCTCCTTTCTTCTCCTCACCTCTTTCTGCGATCTACTTGTGCTCACTAAATCTACTTGTACTCAATACAGTTCTAGGTTCCCTATAATTTTTTTTTTAAGTGAAACATTTACACTTCTTTCGCAAATTAAGCATTTATTCGTATGTACAGCATCTTTATCAATGACTCCTACGAGCCTGAATTTAAACATTTACTAACATTTTTCATAACACACAAGGCAACTAAACGCTTGTAGTCTTCTCAGCACGTAACTTGGTTTATTGCCATAAGTCCCAAAATTAATCTGTGGCACTTCTAAAACTATAATCTCTATTTCTAGCCTCCTCACTTGATGAGCTAATAAATCTTTATACTCATAATTTTCCTTCATAGCTTTATATACGTTAAAAACTTGTGTTTTACTTACTTCCAGATTAGAATACTCATTGTGACAGGTATGATACTTCAAATGCCACATTATGGTAAACTTCACAGGCCCAGAACAATGGAATGACTTAACTGTTTAGAAAAAGAAAGTCTCGTTTTACATGAATAATACATACACTCTAATATAAACTTAAGGTTTTGAGAATGCAATTAAAAACAGGCTACTTTAATGTAACAATGAATAAAACATTACCTAATTTCTCCAAAAAGTCAGTGTAAAATGAGACAGATAAAATTCATTAAATTGTTATAGTTAACCAAAAGCTGCTGTAATTCTGCTCATTTCATCTATAAGTCTAATATTAAATAAACTGAGTGGCCTGATATGCTAAGTCACTGCTTATTTCACTCTCAAACATTTTTCTCGCTTCCATATTCATTCAAAATATACTGAGTGAGCCCCATCCTGCGTGCCAGGAACAGCTATGATGGTAAATGAGAACAATGCCTGTCTCTGACTTAAGAGGTACTGGAGGAGAGTTTTCACAACTAAACAGGCACTTTCAGTAGTCGCAGAGGCTGTGAACTGTCAAGGCAGCACTGAGCAGGTCACCTATCATAGCCCAGGAGAGCATGAAGAATGGGTTCTGGGTAAGCTAGGCGGAGGAGGAGACTTGTAACTTGAAGGAAGAGCAGGAGTTAGCCAGGTGAAGACAAGGGTGGACCATACACGTAAATGCCCAGGCTGAGGGAAGGCATGGCATGAGTGTGACCCCTGAAAATAGTCTGCTATGCTTAGAACACAGGCTGGGGAAAGGAGAAAGAGTTGAAGCTGGAGAAGAGGTGCCGGGGAAAATTCATGAGGTCTTATGCCCTGCTGAGGAGTTTGGCCTTTCTTTCGAATGATCCAGGTAAGAGGGTGATATGAATAGGCCGAGTGAAAAGCATTAAGTCTGGAGTTAAGGAGAGCTCTGTTGGGAACGTCCTCACGACATGGCAGCTGGCTTACCCCAGAGTGAGTGACTAGAGAGAGAGCAAAGATGCAGCCACAGTATCTTTTATAACTTAACCTCAGAAGGGATGTGCCATTTTTCCACCACGCTCTATCAGTCACTCAGACCAACTCTGATTAAAATGTGTTAGAGGACTACACAAGATCATGAATAATAGGAAGCAAGGATCATTGGGAGTCATCTCAAAGGCTGATAATGACAAAGAGCGAAACCAAACTGAGACCAGAGATTCAAGTTCAAGAGACTGAGGCTGGTAGATTTTCTGGGGGACAGTACCCAAGAGATGGAAGCTACATAGAGAAAGAGAAAGAGAAGTCTGCTTAGTGATACCCTGGAGCTTCTGGCTGAAGGGCAGTCTGCCCATGCGTGGGAAGCCCAACAATTCTCAGAGCTCACACAGAGCTGGGAACTATTGGAGTTTCCACTAGCCAGATTGGAGAGGCCTCAGTAAATATACCAGGTATTTGGAAGACAAGCAGAAAGACCACACCACAGAAGTACTGCTAAGCTTGCCCTAGACAAAAGGCTACTGCAAAAGAACTTAACAAGAAAACTGGAAAGCATCAAACAGACCCACGAGGAACTTAAATGTCTGCTAGAACAAAGCTGTTCAAGGACTACAACGTCCTCCAGCACTCGAGAATGTAAAATTCACGATCTTGACCGACCAAACAAACAAGAAGCCTGCTTGGATTTTGATTGGGATTAAACTGAATTTATAGATCAATCTGGGGAGAACTGACAGTATGATGTTTGCTACAGATTTTTCATAGATGCCCTTTCTCAGGTTGAGGAAGTTTCCTTCTACTTCTAACTTTCTTAGAGTTTCTATCATGAATGGGTGTTGAATTTTTTTCAAATGCTTTTTCTGTATACTTTGAGATGATCATATGGTACATGTCTTATATTCTGTTAATATGGTGAATTACATTGAGAGATTTTTTTAGCACAGGCTCATGACTTGAATGAGACAGCAGAAAAGAGGTTGCCTTTAAAAAGCCAGATATCTGATCTCCCAAATGGCATGGACATATATCCAAGGGACCAGTCCTTAGCTTTATAAGCACTAAAATCTGGCTCTGTGAAAACACAGATTCTCATCTCACCCTTTCCCGATGGCAGATGTACAAATGAGAATGCTCAATTACTCACTTCCAATGAACAGAAACTGTAAACTGGACTAGTAATGATCAACTCTTTCCCTTCAACATGCCTCCCTGGAGGCCCAATACGGATGAGAAGGTGATTTGGTGAGCATGGCACCAGAACAAAGAGGCTCAGGTGGATGCTATATCCACACCTGCCAGTCCCGTGCCATAGCTGTGGTCACGGTTCAAGAAAACCTCTCTCCCAATAATGCTGATGGACATGACCAGCATTTGCCTGACTAAACCCTAGTTTTATTATGCTCTTAAATCCCTCATGCTGTCCCATCCTTTCTTTAGATAAGTTAATAACAATGTCTTGATTGTAGTCTACCCATAGGTTGATCTCAGGCATTTATAACGATTTTTAAAAATCAAATTCTGTGTCAGTGGCTGACATTACTTTTTTTTTCCCACATAACTTTTTGTCAGCACCAGACTGAGATTCTTTTAAATCCTCTTTGTCTAGACTTTGAGACATGAATTCATTAAATAAACAGATGCCAAAATTTTTTTCTTACTCACCTTGGACTTCAGTTTCCTCTTACCAAGCTCTTATCACCACTGATGATTGATATTACAGAGCTGCTTTAAACCACCTCTGCTTTCTAGCTGCTGGCTAGCCTGACTTCCCTCAGGAAAGACCCGTAACAGGCAGAATCGCCCCCAACAACTGAGGAGAGCATGATCTGTTGCATGAAAGAGGAAAGAGGTATGGCTTTGGATCCTGTAGAAGCCAGTTTGCTCTAGCCAGCAAAAAACTGCTCCTTATCCTGAGACTTTAACTCTGGCAACCAATTTTCCTAGTTAGGTTACTGGAAACGATAAGAGGAATTGGGCCACAGTGAATATGAACCAATGTAAATCCAGTGAAATTCCTAAAAAACCCTGGTAGTTCTGGTATATCAGTACTGACACAGAAAAGACAGTCCCTACCTAATGAATATTTTAACTTTTATCAACCTTAAAACTCTAATGAAAATGTTATCCAGCAATTTTTACTTCTTACAAGGATATGTACATTTTGAAAATTTTCAAGGCCATAATGGGTTTATCATAATCATGACATTTCATATATTCATAAAAACAATTTATCCAGTTTTAAAAATCTGAGACTTAAAGTCAAATTTCACAAAAACCAAATGCTTTTTTGCTTATTAGACTTTAATTATAATTTTCATAAAATGATTCATATTACGTTTTCTGAAAGAGGATCAGAAAAATCCATTCTTGTGGGCCACGCACAGTGGCTCATGCCTGTAATCCCAGCACTTTGGGAGGCTGAGGTGGGTGGATTACCTGGGGTCAGCAGTTCAAGACCAGCCTGGCCAACACGGTGAAACCCCATCTCTACTAAAAATACAAAAATTAGCCGGGTGTGGTGGCGTTCAGCTGTAATCTCAGCTACTACGGAGGCTGAGGCAGGAGAATCACTTGAACCTGGGAGGCGGGGGTTGCAGTGAGCCAAGATCGTGCCATTGCACTCCAGCCTGGGTGACAGAGAAAGACTCCGTCTCAAGGAAAAAAAAAAGAAAAATCCATTATTGTATTTTGTTTTGTTTTGTTTTGTTTTTGTTTTTTGTGAGACAGAGTCTCACTGTTGCCCAGGCTGGAGTGCAGTGGCGCGATCTCGGTTCACCGCAAGCTCCACCTCACGGGCTCATACCATTCTCCTGCCTCAGCCTCCCAAGTAGCTGGGACTACAGGCACCCGCCACCAGGCCCGGCTAATTTTTTATATTTTTAGTAGAGATGGGGTTTCACCATGTTAGCCAGGATGGTCTCGATCTCCTGACCTCGTGATCCGCCTGCCTCGGCCTCCCAAAGTGCTGGGATTACAGGCGTAAGCCACCGCGCCCGGCCTCCATTATTGTAAAGAACCAAGTCCTGACTGAAACAAAACAAAACCTTAAAATGTTAGAACTACTTAAAAACAAAACATTTGCTTAGTTTATTATATATGTTATATTCATTTACATGAATGCATTTGTTTATATTACATGTTATTTGTTTTTATATATATATATATACATATATAAGTATTTTATTATTCCTCTTCATTTGTTTTTGAGACAGAGTCTCACTGTGTCACCCAGGCTGGAGTGCAGTGGTGCAATCTCAGTTCACTGCAACCTCTGTCTCCCAGGTTCAAGTGATTTTCCTGCCTCAGCCTCCCAAGTAGCTGGGACTACAGGCGCCCACCACCACGCCCGGCTAACTTTTTTTGTATTTTTAATAGAGACGGGTTTTCACTATGTTGGCCAGGCTGGTCCTGAACTCCTGACCTTGTGATCTACCCACCTTGGCCTCCCAAAGTGCCAGGATTACAGGCGTGAGCCACCTCCCCCAGTCTAGTATTTTATTGTTTCATTATACTTACCAGATAACTTGATATCTGTAGAGTTAAACATAGTTTTCCTAAATATCAAAGGTCCTGATTTCTAAGATGAAAAACAAACACAGGAAGATCTTGTTAGAAAGTTTTTTTCGCAAGTGTTTTACCCCACAACATATAGAGTTCTAATCCTTGCACTCCTCTCTCTGACAAGAGTATTTTTTTAATGTAAATCTGATCACATCACTAACTTGCTTAAAACCTTGTCATGATTCTACTTCCTGCAGTTACCCTGAGGATCAGGAGAGCTCCGGCCTCTAGCAGACTTAGGGCCAGTGACACATACGAGGTAAAAGATGCTGCCATTGCAGGATTAGTACTGCTCAGACATGACATGAACTGCCTGCATTTGCATGCTGCTCTCCTGGTGTCAATTTGAATGTACTTTTGATAAGGAACTGTCCCCCTCTCCCAGCTCCAAGTCGTTATGGTTTACCAGTGCAATTACAACAGACCAGAATTCATACTGTAGCCTACAGGATCCTGAATAATCAAGGCCCCACCCACCTCTCAACTTTCCAGTTCCTGAAAAGCATGATATTCTTTCCTGCCCTCAAGATTAGTGGTCAACCTGAAAAACTTACTTAAAAATCCTTCCTTTCACTCTTTGTTCATCTAGTTGGCTCCTTCTCACCCTTCAAAGCCCAGCTCAAAAGCCTGTTCTGCAGGAATTCTTCCACTGTGGCCCATATCAGGCCAGGCCCTCCCTTATATAATCCCCAGCACCCTTTCTTCTTCACAACCTTTCCACAACTTAAATCAAATAATTGATTACTTGTTTAATGTCTTCTCTCCTCAAGAATAAAAATTCTGCAGTTAGAGACTATGTTAAATGTACAAGTGATTAGGAATTTTTTTAAAAAAAACACTGACAGGATAAGTGGTAACCCCTTCCCCCTGCCCAACACAGTTTCAACAACAACAATAAAATTCCCAACTTGCATCCCTCCTTTGAGCTCCACATCCAAATACCCAACTGCCTAAAGGACATGTACACTAGGGGATGTCCAACAGACAAGCCTGTTTTAAACCAGACACACTCCTCTCTGCTCACCAACTTTTCCTAAGCCATCCACCTTGTTTGGAGGTGGTACCATCTACAGTCACCTAAGCCATGGCTCCTTCCAGTTCCCCACTTTCATCACCCAATCCCCAAGGCATGCCTACTTTATCTCACAAACACTTACCAAATTCAGTTCTTCCTCTCCATCTCTGTCACCACTGCCCCAATTTAGGTTCTCTGCATTTCTTGCCTAATTTCCACAATAGCTTAACTGGTACTTCTACCTCCAGATCTGATTCTATAATTCATCTTTAGATAGCAGCCATAGTGATTAGCATTATGTCTAAGATCTTTCAATGGCTCCCTCATTTACATCCTAAAGTAGCTACTGGGAGTCTGGAGGCCTAATCCAACCTACAAATAGGATTTATTGAGTCCTCAAGAGGCCTTTTTAAAACTTTTTAATTGACATAATAAAAATATGGACTCCAGTTTCACTTAAAAAAACAAGGAGCTGTGGCAATTCTATGCCCACTCTGTTAAGAGTGTATGCATAGAGTAAGCTGAAGCCAAATGGCACTTGCCCTCTTCAGAATGGGCATGCAATCTGTAGTCCACAACATTCCTCACTACCCCCTCCAGTCCTGAACCTAGCTCAAGGTACTCAATGACATGACTTGCCTTGGCCAACACATGTCCTTGAGTTTGAGGCTTCTGGCCTTAGGCTCAAGGCCAAGCTCAGGCATGGAAGGCTTGTGGTGACCTAAGTCCCCTCTAACAACCCTGCCAGAAACTTGATGTAGCAGAAACACCACTAATTTCCTGCACTGCTGCTGCACTGCTCCCCTCCTCTTCTTCATTAAGGTAGTACTTATTCATCTTTCAAGACTGAGGCAGGTCTCTCCTCCAGGAAGCAGGGTTAGGTGACCCTCTTGGTGCTCCAGTAATATCTCAAGTATACCACAGTGTATATGACTATCTACTCATAAATCTGTTATTCCTATTACTGTATGAGCATCTTGGGAGAAGGGGCTATGGCTAAAATTTATCTTTGCAACAGCAATGACCAGTCTAACATATGACACACAGTGGTGCTTCAATGATTTGCTCCCTTGTACACTCAAAAGAACCATTTCTTGGCCAGGTGTAGTGGCTCATGCCTGTAATCCCAATACTTTGGGAGGCTGAGGCAGGAGGATGGCTTGAGGCCAGGAGTTCAAGACCAGCCTTGACAATATAGTGAGACCCCCCCCACCACCTCTACAAAAAATTTAAAAATTAGTTGGGTGTGTGGCATGTGCCTACAAGCCCTTGCTACTCGGGAGGCTGAGGCTAGAGGACTGCTTGAGCCCAGGAGTTTGAGGCTGCAGTGAGCTATGACTGTGCCACTGCACTCCAGCTTAGGTAACAGAGCAAGACTCTGTCCCAAACATACAAACAAAAACAAAGAAACAAAATTTCTTGATAAATCTGCAGTACAAATGAAAGCCAGCCCCACTCTCCTTTCCTGTTTCTGACAACCTGAAATGAGGAAAATAATAAGTCCACTCGTGGGAGAGAAGTGCTTTTAGACTTCTAGTGGCCCAGGGTCGCACAGGAGTAAAATGAGCCCAAAGATCATGCAGCACTCAAGGAGCAAACTTCTATTCCTCATACAGGAAGAAGTACACTTGGCAAAGATCTTTGCAGGTGTGTTCAAAGTACACTTGGCAAAGATCTATACAGATATGTTCAAGTAATCTCACAACACGCATGCGGCTGAGTCACTTCCAATATAGTTATATTGACTATTCACTATTGTCGCAGCAGGAAGCCATGAGAGTAGTTCACTGAGTTCTACTTTTTCCCGTTCAGGAAATTAAATAATGGAGATGTGCAGACTATATAACTGGCACACAAATTAGGTCACCAACCCAGAAGAATCCTGGAGGAAATGGCCGCAATAGGTCTTCATATACCTATGAAATATACACGCTGGGTATATTTCTGGGTATAAGAAATATACCCAGCGCGTTCCTCCGAGTAGCTTTGCTGTTGTGGGAAGTATTTGTAGTCTTTGGAACTACTTTCTTTTTCTGGTTAAGGAAATCAAAATATAAGTCCATGCATGTGGAAAACACCCATCCCAAACAGTGCTGGATTAGTCATCTGACCCCAGAGAAGCCGGAGATAATGCCTCTTCCAGACTTCCTGTCTCTCTTTTGCAAGACTTTCCATAATTCTGCCCCTGTATCTCTCCCACATCATCTCCTCTAATTACTGGATGCCAAGTTTTCTAATAGCCTGCCTTGGAAAGAAGAGTTTCCACCCACTCATGCCTCCAGATTCGCCTTTCGAGCACTCTCTAATAACTAGTCCCGCCCCACCTACACACACACACCCGGAACTGTGATAGGAACTGTAGAGAAATTCAGGAACTCAAGAAGAGAGAAAGAGAGAGAGGGTGACTACTGCACGTTTCCTCCTCATTTAAATTTTTTTTTTTTTTTCCTTTTAAAAAGGAAGCGGCAGACGCGCTTTCTAAGTTTACGCAGAAACTGAAGCGCTGGCAAGTCCTCCCTGCGGCCTCAGGGGTGTGGCCCACTGTGGCTGCATCCGGACAGGAAGAGTCGAATCCCAAAGATGCTGCTAGATGTGCAGAGATTCCTGATCCAGCCAAAACATATCAGAACAAAATGAGGGCCACGGCGTCGGGAATGGTGACCTTCAGTAACAGTCCGAGCGCTCGGACCGGAGGGCCGTCCCATGCGCAATCCTGACGGCTCTTCCCTGCAGCCTAGGTCGGGCCGGAGGAGGGGCCGCTCCCGGCTCCCCGCTCGTAACAGACAAAAAGCTCCGGGAGGGTATCAGGGGACCCGGTGCTGACCCGGCAGAGGCCAAGTGAACAAGCCCGGGGTCCAGCGAGGCCCCGTGACAGCCCTGAGGGCCCGAGACGTGCCACGCCTCGGTCCCGACACTCCACTTACGTCGTTGACTGTCTCTAACCAGAGCCCGAGCTCAGGGACCGCGCGCACAGCCGCCGGGGCCCAGCACAGAAGGCAGAGGGCGACGCGCAGCAGCGGGGCCCGGGCGGGAAGGCAGAGGAGGCGGCGGCACGGCAGGGGCCCCGCTACGGCGCGGCAGGCGGCGACCATCTTGACCCGGAAGCTGCACCTGGCGCTCCGAGACGCCTGCCACACCCGCACCTGGTGCAGCACCGCCCCAGGCAGGCGGGTCCGAATCCGGGACGCGGGGCTTGGACTCGGGTGTGGAGGAGGGGCTTGGGCTTGGGCTTGGGCTTGGGCCTGGGCGGAGAGGCGCGGTGCAGTTCTGGCAAACCGGGCCAGGACCGGGAGGGCTTAGGGCTCTGAGCCGGGCCCAAGCGTGCAGCTGGGCGAAGCCTGGAAGGCAGAGATAGGAGCCAGGACGTGGAGTTGGCGCCGAGACGTGGAGGCGGGGCTCAGGGCCTGGCGTGAGCGTGAAGATGGAGGAGGAGCCAGAGCGTGGAAGGGAGGGCTGGCAGCCGGAGCGCGGAGGCGGGACCGGGTAGGGAGGTGCCTCCGGAGTGTGGAGACAAGGCGGGGCTCGGGATGGTGGGGGCGGGGCAGGGTGGAGGCAGGAGGGGAGGCTCGGGACCAGGTGGAGCGACGAGACAGAGCGGGGATGTAGGCGGGGCTCGGGAGTGTGAAGGCGGGGTGGGAGGCAGGGCTCGGGAGAGTGGAAAGCGGGGCGCGGTGGGAGGTGGGGCTCGGGGCCAGGCTGGGTGTGGGAGACAGGGCGGGGTTGGAGGCGGGCTCCGGCCTGGGGAGGCGGGGCGGGGCTCAGTACCAGGCCACAGTGCTGAGACAGGGTGCCGCAGGAAGGAAGAGCTTGGGGCCAGGCCGAGCGTGGAGGCGGGGCCGTGTGGAGGCGTGGCGTGGGACAAGGCCAGAATTTGGAGGCAAGACCGGGCGGGGAGGCGGAGCCTGAGCATAAAAGCCGGGCTGGTCAAGGAGATGGGGTCGGAGTGGGGAGGTGGAGTTGAGGACCAGGCGGTAGTGTGGAGACGGGGCCGGACGAGGAGAAGGGCTTGGGGTTAGGCCGTAGTGGGGAGGCCAGGTTGGGCGAGGAAGCAGGGCTTGGAGTAAGCCCTAGTTCGGAGACTGGACTGGGCGGGGAGGCGTGTCCTAAATGTGGAGGCGTGGCCTGAGTGAGGAGACGGGGACCCGAATGGGGAGACGGGACTTGTTTGGTAGATGAGGCAGGGTGGGGAGGCGGGGCTGGGTTGGGGAGGTGGAGCCGGAATGGGGAGGCGGGGCTCGCCACCAGCGAGTGCAAGTGTCAAGGTCCTGAACTCGAATGCCTAGTAAGTGCTAAGGTTGGAGTGCAGTCTAGAGTTCTTTTGCCCGGGGTGTCTCCATTTCTTGCATTCTCTACACTTGCCCCTGCCTCGACCCTCTCAGCTCTATGGAAACCGTTCTTTAAATTTAGGGAATGTGCCAGGAAAGTGCTTTGAGGCCAAGGCCGGTTGAACACAAGGCATTGTGTTGTGAAGGTTAACGTTAATAGGACAGTTAATACTTTTCAGAACAAATAGTTACCTGACTGCTTAAAGCTCGGAGGGGTCAGGGCTTGGATCCGTCTTATTGTGTACCTTGCCTTGCATTTTCGACTGTAAGCTGAATACATGTTTTGCTGTCAAAGAGAATTAGTTCATTCATTATCAAATGTAAATAATATCCAGCAGGGGAATAGAATCCTGTGCTAATATTGTTATTAACGTAGAATAAGATCGATTTATAGTCAAAAGGGCTTGGCTGCTTTACCAGTCACCAATAATAATTGAGGACCTACTATATACACTAGAGATCGCATGTGCATCTTCCCAGCAAGCAATGTGATCAGTTCTGTTTAGGTCAGAATAACAGTGTAACAGGACAACAGGGGAACATCCACCAGAGATTTAGGAAGTGAGTCAGGGACAGAAGGAGAGAACAATACATGAAATTTGAGTTCTACAAGAAGAGTTAAGGGTGAGTTACCGGTGGGAGTGAGGGTTAAGTCTGAAGTTGTTTTAATTATGAGAGAAATGGAGGAATGGAAAGATCTTCCAGATGACTGGATGTTGGTGTGAAACAGGGAGTGGCAAAGCTGGGAATATTTAAGCAGTACGGAAACATACAGGCATTCCTAAATTAAGTTAGGCAGATGGCCCCTTTAGTGTAAGAACACTGGAGAGGCAATGATGGTTTTTTTGGTTTTGGTGGTTTTTGTTTTTGTTTTTGTTTTTTTTTGAGACGGAGTCTCGCTCTGTCGCCCAGGCTGGAGTGCAGTGGCACGAACTCGGCTCACTGCAAGCTTCGCCTCCCGGGTTCAGGCCATTCTCCTGCCTCCGCCGCCGGAGTAGCTGGGACTACAGGCACCCGCCACCACGCCCGGCTAAATTTTTTACATTTTTTAGTAGAGACTGGGTTTCACCGTGTTAACCAGGATGGTCTCGATTTCCTGACTTCATGATCTGCCCGCGTCGGCCTCCCAAAGTGCTGGGATTACGGGCGTGAGCCACCGTGCCCGGCCGGTTTTTAAGTAAGGTTGAGCTAATCAGAAAGATCACGTTGGTTGTCAAATTGGGAAACAAGAGCATAGGAGAGCCAGGGTGACACCATTTTAAGAATAACTCCATCTTAAAACTAGTAAGGCACATTCTTGCCAGTCACTACTCATGGTCGTAAGATCTTTACGGCGGTCGGGCACACCTGTAATCCCAGCACTTTGGGAGGTCAAGGCAGGCGGATAGTTCGAGCTCAGGAGTTCGAGACCAGCCTGGACAACGTGGCGAAATCCTGTCTCTACACAAAATACAAAAAATTAGCCAGGTGTGTTGGCGTGCCTGTGGTCCTGGCTACTCAGAGAAACTGAAGTGGGAGGATCACTTGGGCCTGGGAGGCGGAAGTTGCAGTGAGCCCTGCACTCCAGCCTGTGTGACAGAGCAGACCCTGTCACAAACAAAGAAAAAAAAAGAGAAAGCAAGAAAAGGGAAAAAAAAAAAAAAAAAGGGAAAATGAGGAAGGTTAGAATGAACCCTATAATGCTGGCTTGCAACTGAAGGTATCAGTGTGAACTCATTCTTAAAATTTAGATTTATAAATAGATGTAAATTGTGTGTGTGTGTGTGTGTGTGTGTGTGTGTGTGTATTTATATTTTCTTGCACTGATTCCCAGAAGGACCTAGAAGCAGCGACACCCCAGTAGTAATTGGTACATCTAGCACTAGATCTTGCTTATAAATATCATTCTCCACTAAAATAAACCAGGGATCCTTGGAGAAGTGACTGAACCCAGGAATGGAATAGAGAAATTCATGATGAACTTGACAATCTTGTTTTGCCAGAAAGTAAGGAAGTGGGTAAAAAATTACGAGGACATGTCAAAAAGGCATAGGAGCCAGTTTGAAGGAGCTCCCTCCCACTGACCAGATCTGGGACAATTTGGTCACCAAAATGATAGTAGTGGATTGTAACTCATTGACTCAAATAAGAATCCATGAGTCTATACTAACATAAATGAATACATTATTACATAAATAGGAAAGAAAGTCACTTTCTTACAGTTGGAAAACTAATAAATGCAGAAGGCATAACAAATTTAAAATATCACCATTTGGAAACTATCACAATTAAAATTGGTTCAGAAAGAATCATCAATTCTGTTCTAAAGTTAGTTGGCAAAAGCTTCATGAGGAAATATCTTCCAAAAATTACTTATTAATTTAAAAGAGAAAAACAGTAATTGTACAGTGGAGATACCTGGCAGACACCAACTTAATGATCAAGGTTAATCCCACAAGGATTGGGACAAACAGACATGATGTGTATCATGATTTGATTAACTGAAAAGAAACAGCATCATTTCTGTGATATTCCTGCCAAAAATGCATGCCCAAAATGCAAAAATGCATCTAATCAAGGTATTCAAGGAAATGAGGAAAAGATTCACATACTTAAATCTAATCACAAGGAAACATTAGACAAACCCAAATTGAGAGACATTCTACAAAGTAACTAGCTGGTATACTTTACCAAAAAATATATATATACACATACATATATGTATATATACATATATACATACATATATATACACACATATATGTGTGTGTGTGTGTATATATATATGTGCCAGGATCATGAAACAGCTGAGGAACAGTTAGAGGTTAAAGGAGACCCAAGGGACATGATAACTAAATGTGACATATAGGCCTAGCAATCTGGAGCCTACAGCAGAAAGATTGATTTTGCTGTAAAAATTCTTTAGACATGGTCGAGCGCGGTGGCTCACGCCTGTAATCCCAGCACTTTGGGAGGCCGAGGCGGGTGGATCACCTGAGGTCAGGAGTTCGAGACCACCCTGACCAACATGGAGAAACCCTGTCTCTACTAAAAATACAAAATTAGCTGGGCGTGGTGGCACATGCCTATAATCCCAGCTACTAGGGAGGCTGAGGCAGGAGAATTGCTTGAACCTGGGAGGCGGAGGTTGCGGTGAGCCGAGATCGTGCCATGGCACTCCAGCCTGGGCAACAAGAGTGAAACTCTGTCTCAAAAAAAAAAAAAAAAAAAAAATTCTTTAGACAATTGGTGAAATTTGAACAAAGGACATTAAATAAGAAAATGGTATTGTCAATGTGAATTTCCCGAATGTGAACACAGCACCGTTATCACACTAAGAGAATGTCTCTTTTTCTAGAGAAAAGCACACTAAAGTATTTAAAGGTAAATGGGCACCACATCTGAACTTACTCTTCGGTGGTTACAAAAAACTTTTTATATATTATATATATAAGGTTTATATATGTATAACATGTATATTATCTAGCTATTAAGATAATCTAATAAAACTAATTTGAATGAAGAGTATGCAGGAGTTCTTTGTATTCTTCTTGCAACTTTTCTTTGAGTCCGAAATCATTTCTAAAGAAAAATTTCCAAAACTAAGAAAGAAGGACGTAATCACTCTGTGGTTCTCCCTGTATATATGTTAAGAAAATTTGTATGCCTTTCTAAGAAGGAGGAGGAGGAGGAAGGAAGAAGGAAGGAAGTATCTCACACCTCTCACATCCCATACAGGGATCCAACCTGGTGTCCTCCACAGCAGATGGAAAATTTATGATTACTTGGTAAAAATAGATTGATAGTTGACTGATTGCCAGAGTGCTTTTACTCATTCTCTTTTGAGTCTTACGGGATTTAGGTTAAAAACAAACAAACAAACAAAAAAAACGCTCCCATATAATTTTTAATTTAAAACATTAAATTCTGGGGCAAACAAAAATTGCCCAAAGAACACATAAGGAAAAATTTGTCAATAGTTGACTGTAAGCTACAACGGAAAGACCCCTATCAATAGACCAGTCCTTCCTCTAGGGGAGTTGATTGCAGATGCTATAGAACTGAATCACAGTTCAGAGGTTGCTGTGCGGGGAAATGAAAAGGCATTTGAGAACATGAAGTGTCATAAGATCCTGAGTTCAGTGTTTATATTAAGGAGAGACTTTGGGGTGTGGCTAACACCAAAAATGAATAGATGCTATTTTTGCATAAAAAGCTGTACATTGGATTTATTGCTTTTACTTAAAATATTGGATTGTATGAGAAATATTGAGAGAGTATCATATAAAGCTCCTTTTCCACATACTTCCATTTGCCTTCATTTAACTTTTTCTTCCCTAAATCAAAACTAATTTTAGTTTCGAGTTGAGGCTTACGGGTATGTAAATGTAAAGGTTGTTTATCTGATAGTTCCTCTTCATGTGCAACTTATATATCACATAAATATTAATACTTTTTCTATTTGGTCGAATTCGTGTTTACTAATACTTCCTACAGAACATTTGTTATATAACCATCAAAATTCAAGAGCACTAAGAAATGGATAGAATTGGCCGGGCGCAGTGGCTCACGCCTGTAATCCCAGCACTTTGGGAGGCCGAGACGGGCGGATCACGAAGTCGGGAGATCGAGACCACCCTGGCTAACACGGTGAAACCCCGCTCAACTAAAAATATATATATATATACGAAAAAATTAGCCGGGTGCGGTGGCTCACGCCTGTAATCCCAGCACTTTGGGAGGCCGAGACGGGCGGATCACGAAGTCGGGAGATCGAGACCACCCTGGCTAACACGGTGAAACCCCGCTCAACTAAAAATATATATATATATACGAAAAAATTAGCCGGGCGCGGTGGTGGGTGCCTGTAGTCCCAGCTACTCGGGAGGCTGCGGCAGGAGAATGGCGTGAACCCGGGGAGGCGGAGCTTGCAGTGAGTGGAGATCAGGCCACTGCACTCCAGCCTGGGCGACAGAGCGAGACTCCGAGACTCCGTCTCAAAAAAAAAAAAGAAAGAAAAAGAAATGGATAGAATTGTTTCCACAGCAGTGGCCAATTTTCACCAGTAGGTGACACTAGCAGATTGATGATATTTTATATAAAAGTGTCTTTCCTAAAGGTCTTTTAAATCTAGTCTAGTTTTCAGTTTCTAACTTTAATTGGTGACACTGTATTTCTAATCTTATTTATTTTCAAATTAATAAACTTTATTTTTCAAGCAGTTTTAGGTTCACAGCAAAATTGTGTGGAAAAGTACAGACAGTACCCATATACTCCCTGTCCCCCTGCAACCTCTCCCCACTGTCAACATCGAACATCACAGTGAGTAGCCCTCATTTAAGCCATAAAAACTTTATTTGGAAGACACTATGTCCCTGAGTGCTAGATATTGCACAGATAGCTAGTAATGCAGGCAGCAGGGATTTTTTACATTATTAAGGAGCAATTTTATTTGTTATTTAGGTTTTTTTTTTTTTTTTTTTGTATTTGACTGTAACCAAGTTTCCAAGGAAGATTAGAACTCATGGCATTTAGTTAAGCAAATCAAGCAGCGTTTGGTATCTCCTATATCCCAGGAACTGCCTAGATAAGAAGATCCATAAAATGTAGTCCTTGCCGTCACCGGAGGGGATGTGCATGTAAACAGCACAGTGGGCAAGTCCTTAAGTGTGGATATGAGGAGTGCTTTTGGGGAAATGTGGTTCCTTTTTTCAAAAAAGTACTTACATTTTAGAGGTTGCCTTCATTTGGATTTTCCTAAAAGTAGATCCTGAAATAAGGGCTTGAGTGGCAGTAGCTGATTTGGGAGGTAGAGTAAATGCCAGTAGGGGAGTATTACGGGCTACCCCTGTCCCCTCCACCTCCCAAGTTCATATGTTGGAGTCCTAACCTCCAGTACCTCTAAATGTGTATTTAGAGATAAGGCCTTTAAAGAGGTAATTACGGTAAAATGAGGTCATTAGGGTAGGCCCTAATCCAATGAGACTGGCATCCTTACAAGAAGAGGAGATTAGGACACAGAAATATGCAGAGGGGAGGGCCATGTGAAGATACAGGGAGAAAACAGCCATCTACAAGCCCGGGGGAGAGGAAACCAACCCTTATGATACCTTCATCTAGGACTTCTGGCCTCCAAAACTGTGAGAAAATACATTTCTATTGCCTAAATCAACCTATCTTCTGGTACTTTGTTTTGGCAGCACTAGCTAACAAATCCAAGGAAAGAGCAAATGTGACAGAGAAAGGAATGCAGACATAAAGGGGACATTATCAAGTCAGCTAGCACTGTGGGCGAATGGAACGCAATCCCACAGAGAAACTTAGGGAAAGGTGTGAGACAAATGCCAGAGTTATCTCACACAAGGGTGAGGGAGGTGGGATGTGGAGGGCTGCGCCGGGGGGAGCACCAATCACACTGGCAGTTCCAGCCCACCATCCGCAGGGCAGGGTGGCTTTTCTGAGCTTTGAGGAAAGCCTTCAAGCAAAGAGATGCAGATCATGACAGCTAGAAGTCAGCTCAGGCACACTGAAATGAAAACGCAGGATAGACACAGGTGGAGCACTGACAGGGACCCCTACAGAAACTCACCCTGAAATATTTACAGATGAGCTTACATGATGTCTGGGATTTCCTTCAAAATGCAAGAGAGAGGCTGGGCGCAGTGGCTCATGCCTGTTATCCCAGCACTTTGGGAGACTGAGGCAGGCAGATCGCTTGAGGCCAGGAGTTCAAGACCAGCCTGGCCAATATGGAGAAACCCCGTCTCTACTAAAAATACAAACATTAGCCAGGTGTGATGGCATGCACTTGTAATCCCAGCTACTCAAGAGGCTTAGGCAGGAGAATTGCTTGAACCTGGGAGGTGGAGGTTGCAGTGAGCCAAGATTGTGCCACTGCACTCCAGCCTGGATGACAGAGTGAGACTCTGTCTCAAAGTAAATAAATTAATTAATAATAAATGAATAAATAAAAAAGCAAGAGGGAGATAAGTGAGTGGGCGCACAGATAAAACAAGATTGGCACTGATTTGATCATTTTTAAAGCCTAGAGATGAAGACATAGGCAGTCACACAACTATTCTGCCCACTTATATAAGCTTGAAGTTTTCCCCAGTAAGACATTTGTTAACAAGTACATTCAAGACTTCTGCTAGATGTAATAATGGGGACCAAATTTACCCTCCTGCCTAAAACAACAACACAAAAGCAGACCAAATAGACGAAATGACAGTTCTCAAGACACCAGATATCAGGCAATGAAAAACAGTTACCCCTGAGTGAAGGAAAAAAAAGAAAGTTGAGTCCTATGATTACCTCAACTTACTGGCTTGAGAGGATGTTCAGACCACAGCATGTGGGGGAATAACTCTAGCAGAGCCGGGCAGATTCCCTGAGTTGAGAAGACAAAGCTGGGAGTTCAGTGTGAGCAAAGCAGCAGTGGTTCACAGGACAATATATATGGAGAGGTGAGAGTGGTACAGAGAGAGTTCCTGAGATCTGCAAAAGGTCCCCTTTAAGTCTTCAGCAGAGAAATTATCAGCCATTGTATGTGAAGAAACTACATGAAGTAGAGGAAAGAGAGAAGAAGGAGGAGGAGGAGGAGACAAGAGAGAAGAGGAAGATGAAGAAGAAGAAGGAGGAGGAGGAGGAGAAGGAGGAAGGAGGAAGGAAGAAGGAGAAGGAGAAGAAGAAGAAGAAAAGAAGAAGAATAGAAGAAGAAGAAGAAGAAAAGAAAAGAAGAAGAAGAAGAAGAAGAGGAAGAAGAAGGAAGAAGAAGGAAGAAGAAGAAAGAAGAAGACAGTATCAGAAAGGGCTGGAAAAAAGGCCTGTTCTCACCAGCTAACCTAGAAAACTTCCTAATTCACAAGGCGTTGGTAGAATACTGAAAAAGGTCTTGCCCCAACAGTACAGAGTAATTTAGCTTTAGACTAAACACAGCTTGAGTCTCTTTTAATTTTTTCACGAGCCTCAACAAACAAATATTTAAAGCAAAACTCAAATGAACCAAACAGTTTCCAAGTAACTTAATTATGTCCTAGAACAAAGCCCAAGAATTTTATAGGAGTACAAAAATCTCTAACACTCAACTAGTAAAATTGTAGTGTCTGACATCAGTTGGAGATTACTAGACATGCAAATAATCAGAATACTTTGAGACATAAGGAGGAGAAAAATAATCAGTTGAAACTAACCAGAACTGCCACATATGTTAGAATGAACAAAAAACGTCATTAAAAATTATAACTGTATCCCATGTGTTCAAAAATTAAGTAGAAATATTAAAAGTAGAAAAAAACATGAAATCCAAATTTCTAAAGATGAAAAATGCAATGCCTGAAATAAATACACTGAATAGGCTTAATATAGCACATTGGCTACTGCAGAAGATAAGATTAGTGAAACTGAAGACATAAGGATAGAAAATAACCAAAATCTTGGGAAAAAACTTAAAAAATTAACAGACTATTAGTATTCAAATGGCCTAATATATGTGTAATTGGCGCCAAAAAAGAGTGGAGAAATGGAAAAAAATATTTGAAGGAAGAATGGTTGAAATGTTTTGAAACTTAATGAAACAATAAAACCATAGATGCAAGAAGTTCAATTAAAGCTAAACAAAAGAAACATGAAGAAAACTACTTCAAGGCACATCATAAGCAAATTGCACAAATCAGTGAAAAGAGAAACTCCTAAAAGCAGTCAGAGGAGAAAAACAGACATGTTTGGTACAAGGGAAAGAAAAAAGAGAAGGATGACATCAATTTGTTAGAAACAATGTAAGCAAAGAAGACAGTAGGGGGCCAGGCACAGTGGCTTATGCCTATAATCCCAGCAGTTTGGAAGGCCAAGGCAGGGGGATTGCTTGAGGCCAGGAGCTTCAGACCAGCCTGGCCAACACAGTAAAACTCTGTCTCTACCAAAACTACAAAAATTAGCCAGATGCAGTGACACATGCCTGTAAGCCCAGCTACTTGGGAGGCTGAGGTACAAGAATCACTTGAACTCGGGAGGCAGAGGTTGCAGTGAGCCAAGATTGTGCCCTTCCCATTTTATGGGAGCTCTTTCTTCACGCTATTAACTCTTGCAACTGCACACTCTTCTGGTCGGTGTTTGTTACGGCTCAAGCTGAACTTTCACTCGCCATCCACCACTGCTGTCTGCTGCATCACAGACCCATCACTGACTTCCACCCCTCTGGATCCAGCAGGCTGTCTGCTGTGCTTCTAATGCAGTGAGGTGCCCATTGCCACTCCCAATTGGGTTAAAGGCTCGCCATTGTTCCTGCATGGCTAAGTGCTTGGGTTTGTCCTAATTGAGCTGAACACTAGTCACTGGGTTCCATGGTTCTCTTCTGTGACCCACGGCTTCTAATAGAGCTATCACACTCACCGCGTGGCCCAAGATTCCATTCCTTGGAATCTGTGAAGCCAAGAATCCCAGGTCAGAGAACCAGAGGCTTGCCACCATCTTGGAAGTGGCCTGCCGCCATTTTGGGAGCTCTAAGAACAAGGACCCCCCGTGACCCCTGGTACCATTTTGGTGACCACGAAGGGACCTCCAAAGCGGTGACTAATATTGGACCGCTTTCGCTTGCTATCCTTCCTTAGAATTGGAGGAAAATACCGGGCACCTATCGGCCGGTTAAAAACGATTAGCATGGCTGCTGGACTTAAGACTCAGGTGTGAGGCTGTCTGGGAAAGGGCTTTCTAACAACGCCAACCCTTCTGGGTTGGAAGCATTGGTCTGCCTGGAACCAGCTTCCACTTTCAGTTTTCCTGGGAAAGCCGAGGGCTGACTTGAGGCAGAAAGCTGTCGTCCCAAACTCCTGCATTAGTTGGTTGAGATCGTGGGGCAGAAGTCTGTATTCGACAGTCGCCGATGTGTGCACCCTTACCTTTCTTTCTGACCCATACCTCCTGGGTCCCAACCACAACTTTCTTGAAAGTGTAGCCCCAAAATTCTCCTTACCTCTGAATCTACTTCCTCTGATCCCTGCCTCCTAGGTAATAATGGTTCAGACTTTCATTTCCTCTCCCAAGTATTAGAGCAAGTTGTACCTCCAAAGGGATCTAAGGAAGCTCTACACTGTGTCCTTAGCCATCTAGGCTATGAACCCAGGGAGTCTTGTCCCTGGTGTCCCTCCCAATTTAGGCATATAACTCTTGACATGGGCAGTTATGTCAGCCCCGTTCCCCACCACCCTTGCCAGGGCCCCAAGTTTGTAAATGGCTAGGAGGATTGCTCTCCCATTGTGTAAGATACTCTCTTCCCCCGATTTCTACCCAGCTTACCCCTCTGGAATACAATCTCCAAGCCTTGGCTCCTTGGCCAGGGCCTTAGAACTGTAACCCAGTACTTTAACTACTGGAACTGAGTCTACGGCAACATAATAGATCAGGATGAAAGTGAATTGAGTAAGTCAAGGAGAGAAGAGATAGAGAGAGAGAGACAGAGAGAGAGAGACAGAGAAAAGACAGGGAGAGAGAGAGAAAAGAGAGAAGTAGTAAAGAAAAAACAGTGTGCCCTATTCCCTTAAAAGCCAGGGTAAATTTAAAACCTATAATTGATAATTGAAGAGCTTCTCCATGACCCTATAACACCTCAATACTACCTTGTTGGCAGTGTAAACAAGGGCGTAGCCTGAAAACAGTGAGACCACTGACAACCAGTAACCTTCCTATCAAAAATCCTTAACCCCGGAACCCACGGATGGCCCAAATGCATTCAAGCTGTAGCGGCAACTGCTTTGCTAACAGAAGAGTCGAAAAGTAACTTTTAGAGGAAACCTCATTGTGAGCACACCTCACCAATTCAGAATTATTCTAAGTCAAAAAAGCAAAAAGGTAGCTTACTAATTCAAAAATCTTAAAGTATAGGGCTGTTCTGTTAAAAAAAAAAAACCAAACAAACATAATTTAACATTAATGACTGAAAATTCTCTTAACCCAGCAGATTTCCTAACAGGGGATTTAAATATTAATTACCATACAAAGGTCCAGCCAGACCTAGGAGGAACTCCCTTCAGGCCAGGACAATAGCTGGTTCCTCCCGGGGTATGGAGGGGGAAAAAAAAAAACCACAATGGGTATTCAGTAATTGATAGGGAGACTCTTGTGGAAACAGAGTTAGGAAAATTGCCTAATAATTGGTCTGCTCAACCTTGCGAGCTGTTTGCACTCAGCCAAGCCTTAAAGTACTTACAGAATCAAAAAAATTCTATCTCAATCCTGACTCAAAAGGTTACCTACACCCTCTGAAACGAATTTGCATAAGAACTATTGTTCATAGGAATGCATCTTGATGGGGCCGCTGGGTTGTTACGAAATACTCAGGAACCCAGCCCAGCTTTAGGACTCACCCCTGAGCACAAAGGCAGTGTTGGGCACGCTGGTAAAGGACCACTAGAATCCAGCAGCCTGGACCCCTTTCTTTGTGGTCAAGAAAGGCAGGAAAACAGGTGCAGGACTGCTACACTGGTGAGCGTAACTAATCCGATAAGCAGAAGTCCATGGGTGATTACGCACCCTGGAAAAGAATAAGCATTAGGACCGTAGAGGATGCTCTAGGACTAATGCTTATCGGAAAATGAGTGGGGGTGCTGGCATCCCTATGTGTTTTTTTTGTTTTGTTTTGTTTTTCAGATGGGAAACATTCCCCGCAAGGCAAAAACACCCGTAAGATGTATTCTAGAGAATTCAGCCCAGTCAGAGTATGTGTACCTTTTCCCCTCAGACTTGAAGCAAATTAAAATAGACATAGGTAAATGATCGGATAACCCTGATGGCTATATTGATGTGTTACAACGGTTAGGACAATCCTTTGATCTGACATGGAGAGATGTAATGTTACTGCTAGATCAGACACTAACCCCAAATGAGAGAAATGCCACCATAAGTGCCGCCCAAAAGTTTAGCGATCTCTGGTATCTCAGTCAGGTCAATGATAGGATGACAACAGAGGAAAGAGAACAATTCCACACAGGCCAGCAGGCAATTCCCAGTGTAGACCCTCACTGGGACACAGAATCAGAACATGGAGATTGGTGCCGCAGATATTTACTAACTTGAGTGCTAGAAGGACTAAGGAAAACTAGGAAGAAGCCTATGAAGTATTCAACGATGTCCACTATAACACAGGCAAAGGAAGAAAATCCTACTGCCTTTCTGGAGAGACTAAAGGAGGCATTGAGTAAGCATACTTCTCTGTCACCTGACTCTATTGAAGGCCAACAAATCTTAAAGGATAAGTGTATCACTCAGTCAGCTGCAGACATTAGGAAAAAAAAACTTCAAAGGTCCGCCTTAGGCCCAGATCAAAACTTAGAAACCCTATTGAACTTGGCAACCTTGGTTTTTTATAATAGAGATCAGGAGGAGCAGGCAGAACAGGACAAATGAGATAGGAAAAAGGCCACCACTTTAGTCATGGCCTCAGGCAAGCGGACTTTGGAGGCTCTGGAACACGGAAAGGCTGGGAAAAGCCTAATAGGGCTTGCTTCCAGTGCGATCTACAAGGACACTTGAAAAAAGATCGTCTGAATAGAAATAAGCCACCCCCTCATCTATGCCCCTTATGTCAAGGGAATCATGGAAGGACCAGTGTCCCAGGGGACTAAGGTCCTCTGAGTCAGAAGCCACTAACCAGATGATCCAGCAGCAGGACTGAGGGTGCCTGGGGCAAGCACCAGCCCATGCCATCACCCTCACAGAGCCCCGGGTATGTTTGACCATTGACGGTCAGGAGGTTAACTGTCTCCTGGACACTGGCGTGGCCTTCTCAGTCTTACTGTCCTGTCCTAGACAACTGTCCTCCAGATCTGTCACTATCTGAGGGGTCCTAGGACATGCAGTCACTAGATACTGCTCCCAGCTGCTAAGCTGCGACTGGGGGCCTTTACTTTTTTCACATGGCTTTCTAATTATGCCTGAAAGCCCCACTCCTTTGTTAGGGAGAGACATCCTAGCAAAAGCAAGGGCCATTGTACAGTAGAATTAGGAGAAGGAAAAAGGGTAAATATATATACAGACTCTAAGTATGCTTACCTAGTCCTCCATGCCCACGCAGCAATATGGAAAGAAAGGAAATTCCTAACTTCTGCGGGAACACCAATCAAACATCAGGAAGCCATTAGGAGATTATTATTGGCTGTGCTGAAACCTAAAGAGGTGGCAGTCTTACACTGTCGGGGTCATCAGAAAGGAAAGGAAAGGGAAATAGAAGGGAACCGCCAAGTGGATATTGAAGCCAAAAGAGCCACAAGGCGGGACCCTCCATTAGAAATGCTTCTAGAAGGACCCCTAGTATGGGGTAATCCCCTCTGGGAAACCAAGCCCCACTACTCAGCAGGAGAAATAGATGGTTTTCTTTTTTTTTCTTTTTTTTGAGATAGAGTCCTGCTCTGTCGCCCAGGCTGGGGTGCAGTGGCGCAATCTCTGCTCACTGCAAGCTCCGCCTCCTGGGTTCACGCCATTCTCCTGCCTCAGCCTCCCGAGTAGCTGGGACTACAGGTGCCCGCCACCACGCCCGGCTAGTTTTCTGTATTTTTAGTAGAGACAGGGTTTCACCGTGTTAGCCAGGATGGTCTTGATCTCCTGACCTCGTGATCTGCCCGCCTCGGCCTCCCAAAGTGCCGGGACCACGCCCGGCCATAGATGGTTTTCACTCATGTCTGTGAGAAGAGACCACCAAAAAGGCTTTGTATGAGCAACAAGGCTGTTTATTTCACCTGAGTGCAGGCGGGCTGAGTCCAAAAAGAGAGTCAGCAAAGGGAGATGGAGTGGGGTCATTTTTTAAGATTTGGGTAGGTAAAGGAAAATTACAGTCAAAGGGGGGTTGTTCTCTGGCAGACAGGGGTTGGGGGTCACAAGGAGCTCAGTGGGGGAGCTTTTGAGCCAGGATGAGCCAGGAGAAGGAATTTCACAAGGTAATGTCATGAGTTAAGGCAGGGACTGGCCATTTTCACTTCTTTTGTGGTGGAATGTCATCAGTTAAAGCAGGAACAGGCCATTTTCACTTCTTTTGTGATTCTTCGCTTGCTTCAGGCCATCTGGATGTATACGTGCAGGTCACAGGGGATATGATGGCTTAGCTTGGGCTCAGAGGCCTGACAATGGGGAACCTCACGAGGACACAGTTTCCTCCCCTCAGAATGGCCAGCCAGCAAAGAAGGAAAAATACTTTTGCCTGCAGCTAACCAGTGAAAATTACTTAAAACTCTTCACCAAACCTTTCACTTAGGCATTGATAGCACCCATCAGATGGCTGAACCATTATTTACTGTACCAGGCCTTTTCAAAACTAGCAAGCAGATAGTCAGGGCCTGTGAAGTGTGCCAAAGAAATAATCCCCTGCACTGCAGGCCATACATTTCAATCCCTGTGTCTTTAACCTCCTCGTTAAGTTTGCCTCTTCCAGAATCGAAGCAGTAAAATTACAAATGGTTCTTCAAATGCATCCCCAGATGCAGTCCATGACTAAGATCTACCGTGGACCCCTGGACTGGCCTGCTGGCCCATGCTCTGATGTTGATGACATCGAAGGCACCCCTCCTGAGGAAATCTCAACCGCACGACCCCTATTATGCCCCAATTCAGCAGGAAGCAGTTAGAGCGGTCATCAGCCAGCCTCCCCAGCAGCACTTGGAATTTCCTGTTGAGAGCGGGGACTGAGAGACAGGAATAGCTGGATTTCCTAGGCCGACTAAGAATCCCTAAGCCTAGCTGGGAAGGTGACCACATCCATCTTTAAACACAGGGCTTGCAACTTAGCTCACACCTGACCAATCAGGTAGTAAAGAGAGCTCACTAGAATGCTAATCAGGCAAAAACAGGAGGTACGGAAGTAGTCAATCATCTATCGCCTGAGAGCAGAGGGGGAGGGACAATGATTGGGATATAAACCCAGGCATTCGAGCTGGCAACAGCAACCCCCTTTGCATCCCCTCCCATTTTGTGGGAGCTCTGTTTTCACTCTATTAAATCTTGCAACTGCAAAAAAAAAAAAAAAAAAAAAAAAGCATTGACATAAAAAAATTCTTTCAACCTGCAATTCTATACCCAGCAGAAATATCTTTCTTTCTAAAGCAGATAGTGATGTCAACAAAATGGCAGACTAGAAAAATCAAAGGTTTGTTCTTCACTTCAGAACATTGAAAAACCAGCAGGAACTGTCTGAACAAACTTTGTTGGTGCTCTGGAAAACAATCCAATGTTAACAGCAACCAAGCAAATGCCCAATCAAGAAAAAGACATCTTGACTGGGCATGGTGGCTAATGCGTGTAATCCTAGCACTTTGGGAGGCCAAGATGGGAGGATCACTTGAGGCCAGGAGTTCAAGATAAGCCTGGTCAACATAGTGACACCCTATCTGATTTAAAAAAGGAAAAGAAAAGAAAAAGACATCTTCGAAGTAGTTGAAAAGTTTCATAGTGATTTTATCTTTGCCCAGCATGACTCCACCCCCACCCACTGCTGCAGTGGCAGTCTCAGTCTTGAAACTGCAGAAGTTGGATTCCCAGTTCTCTCTCTCAAAGCAGAGGGGACACAGCAAACTTTATTTACAAATTTTTTTTTGAGGTGGAGTCTCGCTCTGTCGCCCAGGCTGGAGTGCAGTGGCATGATCTTGGCTCACTGCAAGCTACGCCTCCCGGGTTCATGCTATTCTTCTGCTTCAGCCTCCCGAGTAGCTGGGACTACAGGTGCCTGCTACCACGCCTGGCTAATTTTTTGTATTTTTAGTAGAGACAGGGTTTCACTGTGTTAGCCGGGATGGTCTCGATCTCCTGACTTCATGATCGATATCCTTCAGATATCCTGTAGAGAGGTTAGAACAGGTGTACATAATGAACACAAGGTGCTTCTTTCTGTTTTCCCTAACTTGGAGCTCAGGAAGAAAAATGGTGGGTTTCACTCATAAAAACTGCAAGGTGACTACAGACCCATGGATGCCTAAGGCAAGAGATTATGGGTAGAGACGTACGATAGACCATCAAAGGCCTAAAGGAGAATCTGGGGTGAGATTTATTTTGGAACTTAGGACATGCAAAAGCAGCAATATATACCAAGGAATTTAGAAAGCCACATACACACCCAGGCAAAATCCGTGCTTAGAAAAGACTTGAGAAGATACTAAGCATTCACTTAAGGTTGACCCTAGGCTCAGGGTGAGCCTTGCTAAGTGCTGAAGGTGCGTCCCAGCATAGAGCTAACTTGCAAAGATTGCGAGAGGTGGTTGATTTTTGGTTTTGTTGTTTATTTTGAGTTTTATTTGTTCGTTTCAGCTCCAAGCATTAAAGGAACTCTCTGTCAAAACATATACATTTAGGTTTGTGAGAATTTTTATTATGAATGAATGCTGATTTTTACAGATATTTTTCTGTATCTACTGAGATAATCATGTGGGTTCTTCTCCCCTTTATGCTATTTGTTTGGTGTGATTCATTATTTTTTACAGTGACTTAATTAAGATATAATTCACATAAAATTCACTCTTTTTTATTTGTGGTAAAATATACACAACATAACATTTATCATCTTAGCGATTTTTAAGTGTACAGTTTTATAGCGTTAAGGAAGTTCACACTGCTGTGCAACTATAACCACTATTCATCTCCAGAACTTTTTCATCTTCCCCAGCTAAAAGTCTATACTCATTAAACATTAACTCCGCATTCCTTCCTCTCCACAGCCCCTGGCAGTCACCATTCTATAAATCTAATTACTCTGTGAACCTCATATATGTGGAATCATGCAATATTTACTCTTTCCTGACTGGCTTCTTTCACTTAGCATACTATCTTCAAGGTTCATCCATGTTGTAGCATGTGTCAGAATTTCCTTCCTCTTCAAGGCTGAATAATATTCCATTGTACATATATACCACATTTTGTTTTATCCATTCATCTGTTGGATGAATGTTTTATCCATTTCTATCTTTTGGCTATTGTGAATAGTGCTGCTATGAACATTTACGTACAAGTTTTTGTTTGAAGACATGCTTCAATTCTTTTGGCTATATAACTAACAGTGGAATTGCTGGGTCATATGGTAATTCTATGTTTAACTTTTTGAGGAACTGCCAAACTGTTTTGCAAAGCAGCTGTACCATTTTACATTCCCATGAGCTGCCTTAATAAAATAGCGTAGACTAGGTGGTGTAACCAACAGAAATGCAGTTCTGGAGACTGAAAGTCTAAGATCAAGGTGCCAGCAAGGTTGGTGTCTGGTGAGGGTTCTCTCCTTGGATTGCAGATGGCCACCTTCTCAATGTGTGCTCTCATGACCTATTCTTTGTGCATGCATGCAGAAAGAATGCAATTGAGCTCTTTGGTGTTTCTTCTTATTAAGGACACTAATCCTATCAGATTGGAGCCCCACCCTTATGACCTTATTTAACCTTATTTATTTAGAGGTCCCATCTAATACAAATACAGCTGGGGTTCAGAGCTTCAACATGTAAATTTTGGAATTTAGCATAATTGGAATAATTATTCTAATTATAATTTGGAATAAACATTCAGTTCCTAATTCAGCCATGAATGAGGGTTCCAATTATTCTACCTCCTTTCCAACCCTTGTTGTTGCCTGTCTTTTAGATTATATCCATCCTAGTGGGTGTGAAGTGGTATCTTGTGGTTATAATTTGAATTTCCTTAATGACTAATGATGTTGAGCATCTTTTCATGTGCTTATTGGCAACTTATAAACCTTCTTAGGAGAAACATATATTTGAATCTTTTGCCTATTTTTAAATTGGGTTATTTGTCCTTTCATTGTTGAGTTGCAAGTGTTCTTTATATATTCAGAAGATACATATCTTTTTATCTAGCGTGACAATCTCTGTCTTTTGACTGGAATGATTAATCCTTTTACATTTACTGCATTATTTACTCCTGAATAAACAAGAAACTTCCTGAACTTGGACTATATTCTGCAAGCCATGGAAAGATCCATAAGCAAAATGTGGAAATCATACTGGCTCAAGATGTTTAAGCACAACATCTAACCAATCAATTGGCTTAGTACTAAACTATGTTGATCCAGGGGTGCCTTGTTGAAAGTCAGGCTTAAACATTTAAAAAAGTATAATTTTTAAAAAGCAACTAAGCAGAGACATTAGTGTTGAAACACTACAGGAGAAACACAATCTATAGCATTAATTGAGGCAAATTGCTAAACAAACAACAAAAATAACCACCTCTGGGAGAGGGGTACTTTAGATTCCAGAGTTTCTGAAATCTATGATCTGAAATATCCAGTTTCAATAAAAACATACAAAATATACAAGTAAACAAGAAAGTTATCTCATATGGAGGAAAAAAAGCCAATGAACTGTCCCTGGCAAGGCCTAGATATTGAACTTAGCAGATAAATACAGTAATGTGCTGCATAGCAAGGTTTTGGCCAAAGTCAAACCACATATCCAACCGTGTTCTGAGAAGATCGTAACACAGTATTTTTACTGTAATTTTTCTATGTTTAGGTATATAAATACTTGCCATTGTGTTACAATTGTCTGTAGTATTCAGTAGAGTAACATGCTGTACAGGTTTGTATAGGAGCAATAGGCTCAAGTGTGTAGCCCAAGTGTGTAGTCGGCTATGCCATCTAGGTTTGTGTAAGTACACTCTACGATGTTCTCACAATGATGGAATTGCCTAACAATGCATTTCTTAGAATGTATACCTATTGTTAAGTGACACATGACTGTACTTCATTATAGAAAAGCATCTATTTGTAGGCCGGGTGTGGTGGCTCATGCCTGTAATCCCAGCACTTTGGGAAGCTGAGGCAGGCGGATCACCTAGGGTTGGGAGTTCGAGACCAGCCTGACCAACATGGAGAAACCCCAGCCTCACTAAAAATACAAAATTAGGTAGGCATGGTGGCACATGCCTGTAATCCCAGCTATTCAGGAGGCTGAAGCAGGAGAATTGCTTGAACCTGGGAGGTGGAGGTTGTGGTGAGCTGAGATTGCACCACTGCACTCCAGCCTGGGCAACAAGAGCAAAACTCCGTCTCAAAAAAAAAAAAAAAAAAAAAAGAAAAGAAAAGCATCTATTTGTAAATATGTTCAGAAAACTAAAGATACCAGAAACTAAATATACCATGTTGTATATTTTTGGATTTAAAATTAAACAGAGAATATCAATTAAGAGATAGAAGTGATTAAAATAACTGAATGGAATTTCTGGAGTTGAAAAAGTACAATAACTGAAATGAAAAACTCACTAGAGGGCCTCAACAGTAGCTGAGAGAAGAATAATTAGCAAACTTGAAGACAGATCATTAGAGATAATCTAATATGAAGTACGGATGAAAAAATTGGCAAATTACACATTTTTATGATGAGAAACTATGTTTGTTACAACAAGCCATTAGTACTTGTGAAGTTAAATCAGCAGCCTGCATTCCCTTGAACTGCTCAGACTGTGGTATAAAGGGATTTTGATTTTTAAGCCCCAGCTGATGGCCCTTTAATTTTAAGTCACGTGGGGCAGGGCCTTGGAGCTTGCTTCCAGGAAAGGCATTCTGTCCCTTTTCTGGAAATTTCTTGTAAAGTCTCTAAATAGCATCTGCAGGTGTGGCTGCTCTGCTTCACTATGGACTTCAACAAAATAAGCGAGTCAGAGTATTCTGAAGAATATTCTTTAAAAGAAAATGATTCATTCAAAGCCACCTGTTCCCTCCTTTGGACTGTTATTCAAGACAGAAAGGCCTAGACTGCCTTTCTTTGCAAGATCCCAATGCCCAGAACAGGGCCTTCCTCTCAGTAAATATTTGCAAATGGATGAGTGGGTTATAGGTGACTGTATGACTGTATGACTCATATAACCTCATATGGCTGTCGTTCGAAAACACTTTCTTCATTAGAATGTTTAAGTGTATAGTCTCAATAAATCCATTAATTAAAAATTATCATGTCCTTAAGAGGTAGAAAGAGTTAATATATATAATTCTCTAGTTTCTCTTTCATATATCTGTACATGGAATCCTATTTAAATAAGAGAGATTGTATGTAAAAAGATTCTAAAATAGTGGTCCACAGGTTACAGTTTCTAGAAATAATTATTACATTTATTTTTTGAGACAGGGTCTCTGTTGCCCAGGCTGAAGTGTAGTGGTGTGATTATGACTCACTGCTGCCTCGACCTCTGTGGCTCAAGTGATCCTCCCACCTCAGCCTCTGAAGTTGCTGAGACTGCAGGCATGTGGCACCATGCCCAGCTAATTTTTGTGTTTTTCATAGAGATGGGATTGGATCATGTTGCCCAGGCTGGTCTTGAATTCCTGGGCTCAAGCAGTCCTCCCACCTCTGCCTTCCAAAGTGCTGATATTACAGGCATGAGCCGCCATGCCCAGAATTATTGCATTTAATACCAAAAAATTAAGTAATTATACATGCCTTTTAAAGTTAAACAGAATGGGAGTTTTGCTGCTATTCTCAGAGCTTTGAAAGAAAGAAAATAAAATCTAACGATAGGAAGTTGTGCATCACTGAGACATTTATTAAAGAAAACAAAACTTCCTGTTTTCTCATTTGTCACTCAGTTACTAAACATCTTTAGAGAAGTTAAGTTGCTGTTGTAGCTAGTCTATTATTGGGTCAGTTTACTTTCCCATGGACTCAGCAGAAGTTCCAACTTGCTTTTGCCATTGACCAGGAAAAGTTACAAAAGTCTTGACTTTAATTAATCAGAACTGGTCTGGCTAGAATCAGCCTGCTCTGTAAAAGAAGAGACTGTGGTTTGGCCCATTTCCCAAGTGGGGAACCTCTGCTAGGTCTGGCAGACATGCAGGCAGAGAGGGAATCTCCCCTTCCTGGGATAGCGTTCTGACCCACCGCATGTCCCCAAATGCTCCTGATAAAGCAAGCCACCATTGCTTGTCATAACCACATATTGGGGAGAGGCGCACGGAGGCTTGTATCATCAGTAGCTAAACCCCAGGATAGACAGGAGGAAGGTAGTTCCAGCTCCCGAGCCCAGTGGCTGTTTTAGGTGAGGACTGAGGGCCTCCTCCTTCACTCTGAACTTCCCAACTGTGCATTTCTGGCTAAGGTGAAATACTATCTCCTCCTCTTTTCAAATTATGAAGGAGTGTGTTTATTTTGGAGGGAGTTGATGAAACAATCAGGGAAAATGTGTCTTTTTCTTTTTTTTTTTGAGATGGAGTCTTGCTCTGTCGCCCCATCTAGAGTGCCATGGTGTGACTACGGCCCAGTGCAGCCTTGAGTTTCGAGGCTCAAGTGATCCTCCCACCTCAGCTTCCTGAGCAGCTGGGACCACGATTGCATGCCACCATCCCTGGCTAATTTCTTTTTAATTTTTTATAGAGACAGGGTCTCCCTATGTTGCCCAGGCTGGTCTTGAACTACCGGGTTCAAACAATCCTCTCTCCTCAGTCACCCAAAATGCTGGGATTACAGGCGTGAGCCACCACGCCTGGCTGAAAATATTTCGAATATGACAAATGTTGCTGGGTTTGCACTGCATAAGGAATGATGCCACGACTTCAGAACAGCCTCTTGTGAGCATAACATTCTTTCAAAGACCTTGCCTCCTCCCCTTCTTACACAGAAAAACGCATTGGTATGTTTACTGCACACTTGAGAAAACTGGGGCTCAGGGAAAGTCACGTGACCTGCCCATGAGTGCCCAAGGACATCTGGCAGGGTGAGCTCCTATCCAGCCCACTTCTGACCATACGGCCTGGCTCACAATGAAGAGTGCTTTGGTTTTTTTATTTTTATTTTTTTCAACAGTTGCCCTGATGCTTGATTCTCCTTTCTACTCATTAAGAAAAGCAACAGAAAGGAAAAAAAAAAAAAAAAAAAAACAACGAAAAAGAAAGAAAATCCTCACAACGGAGGGCAAGTCTCAACGTGCCAGTCACGAGTGCTCCTGGCATATGTCTGTTCCCTTGTCCTTTCGACCTCCTGATCCTGAGCCTCAGCATGGTTAAGACAATTACCCGACTTGTTTCTTCCTGTTTTCCTCTCTCCCTCTGTTTGCCTGTAAGAGCCACTTACAAAAGTAATTTGAGTTTCCATGAAAGAGAATTTGAAAGGCTGTTTTCAGTTTATGCTCAGAAGACAGTATGAGAGTTTGCCAATGATTGGATCATCTGAAAAAGTTCTTTCCGCCGGGCGCGGTGGCTCAAGCCTGTAATCCCAGCACTTTGGGAGGCCGAGAAGGGCGGATCACGAGGTCAGGAGATCGAGACCATCCTGGCGAACACGGTGAAACCCCATCTCTACTAAAAAATACAAAAAAACTAGCCGGTCGAGGTGGCGGGCGCCTGTAGTCCCAGCTACTCGGGAG
>NW_012102188.1:385711-394278 GCF_000951045.1 Mandrillus leucophaeus
AACTGGGACTACAGGCGCCCGCCACCTCGCACGGCTAGTTTTTTGTATTTTTTAGTAGATACGGGGTTTCACTGGGTTAGCCAGGATGGTCTTGATCTCCTGACCTCGTGATCCGCCCGTCTCGGCCTCCCAAAGTGGTGGGATTACAGGCTTGAGCCACCGCGCCCGGCCAATCTTTTTTATTTTTTAAGGACAATTCAAAAATTTTCAACAGTATAAGTAATCTTTATAGGAGCTACAGCTTGTTTTATTTCATGAATAAAATGTAATGGTGGCATTTTACAGATTCTTTTCAAACCCTCAGAACTTTTTTTTTAATTTAATTGTTTAGAGACACAGTCTCGCTCTGTCATCCAGGCTAGAGTGCAGTGGCACAGTCATATCTCATTGTAATCTCAAACTCCTGGGCTCAAGTGATTCTCCTGCCTCAGCCTGCAGAGTAGCTAGGACTGCAGGCACGCATCACCATTTCTGGCTACTTTTTTTCTTGTAGATATAGGGTCTCACTATGTTGTCCAGGCTGGTCTTGAACTCCTGGGCTCAAGTGATCCTCCTGCCTTGCCTCCTGAAGTGTTGGGATTACAGGTGTGAATTCCCACATCTGGACAGAACTTTTTCATATGGAGCATTTCACAGTAACAGAGGAGCCGGCTCACCCTGGAGATTGGGTGCCTGGGTGGGCAGCTGGGACCAGAACCTGGGTGAGAGCCACACTGTTGGACCCCATGTAGATTCCGAGTCTTGAAGGCTGTGGGAGAGGCCTGGGTGAGGCTGCTCATTGGTGGGGAGTAAACGGGCCTGAAGATGCCAGTGGCCTGCTCAGCTGCCCTGAAGGCTGGGAAATCAAGAATTCAACTGACTGCATCAGTCTGCTGCCCTGACTGGCAGCATAAGTTAGCCTTTTCCTGCCTCAGTCTGCCCATCTGTGAAGTGGAGATAGTAGTAGTACTTATCTGGTGGGGTTGTTATGAACATTAAATGAGTGCCATGCCTGGCACAGAGTAAGTGATATATGTTTATTAAATAAAGTACAAAGGTTGAGAAGCTCTGGAGTAGATCTCTAATGTGGTCTGGATCTGTGTCCCCACCCAAATTTCTTGTTCAGTTGTAATCTCCAGTGTTGAAGGTGGGGCCTGGAGGGAGGTGATTGGATCATGGGGGTGGATTTCTCATGAATGATTTAGCATCAACCCCTTGGTGCTGTTCTCATGATAGTGAGTGAGTTCTCGTGAGATCTGGTCATTGAGAAATGTGTAGTATCTCCCCTTTTCCTCTTGCTCCTGCTCCTGCATGTGAGACATCTGCTCCCCTTTTGCCTTCTGCCATGATGGGAAGCCTCCTGAGGCCTCCCCAGAAGCTGAGCAGATGCCAGCACTGTGCCTCCTATATGACCTGCAGAATCGTGAGCCAATTAAACTTCTTTATAAATTACACAGTCCCAAGTATTTCTTTATAGCAATGCAAGAATGGACTAATACAACCCCCAAATCACATTCATAGAACTAACCAGAATCAGATGTTCTAAATTCTGGCTCCCCCACTGTTTAGATGTGGGCTGCAAGCAGGGTTATTCAGCCTCTCTAAGCCTGGATTTCTTGGCTCATACATGATGATGGCACTGGTACCCATGTTATAATGACATAAAGATTAAATAGGACGGTTCACATAAAGTTCCTGAAAAATAACAAGTATTCTACAAATGATGGCTATTACAAAGTAGCAGAGGCAGGACGTGAGCTCAGCTCTGCCCTGCCTCACTCCCATGCCTACCTCCCATGAGCTACGCCTCCCAAACAGAGAAGTGCTTCACCTGCCAGATTCTCTTCTTCAGCTGATTTTAAATCTTTCCATTCAGATTTGTATTTTTCAATCCTTTAATATTTTTTGTTCCTTATCTAAGACCCTGGTGTGGTTTTACCATATCTCTAGAAAGCAATGCCAAGAATGGTCAGAGCAATTGCCCCAAGAGCCAGGCATTAAGAGAATTCCATTGCAAAGGCCGCCGCCGACCACTGTCTTTCAAGTCAAGTAAGTTCAACATATCCTTCCTTATTCATATTTTATTAGGAAGCCGTATCAGAAAATTAATCCATTATAAAACTTTAAACATTGAATGAATCATTGTCATCAAATACATCAAGACCAGAAGCCAAGTTAAACATGGCATTTCATTTTACAAATATTTTTACATTTCATAGTCATGAAAAAGAAAAGAACTTGAAAAAGCAACTTCGACTCCGTACAAGTGTTACTATCAAGGAGCGGCTGAAGCTTCATTTTAAGATATGCAAGATAAGTGAAATAAGTAATGTTTTATTAAAATATCCTTGTCTTTTTCCATGATATACACATATTTGTTTCTCTTTAAATAAATATATATTATGTATTTTTAATGACAGCTTACTTGACAACATTCATCTGGTGCTTTGGGGCCATGGAGTTCACTTGGTAAGGAAGACAAACACCAAAAACATCAGGTACAACTGGATTCTCCTAGAGCAGAAGAATTGGCTTGAGTTTTGGAATGTCTCCCCGCAACTCTCCTCACATCAGGACTTCTGAGCTTTCTGAGGAGTCGTCAGCAAACAAAAGTTCATCAGGCAGTGAGCTCCCCAAGGGCAGCGTGCTCGAGTGGGACCAGGGGACCCCATTCCTAACAAGTCTCTCCCCGGGTAAAACACTGTTCTTTTCAGCTGTGACTGCAGCAGAGGCGGCAGAAGTCAGATCTTCCCACTCCTCACTGCCCCCATTCAGGATGTACCGTCCTTCATGAGGTTTGCTGTCATGAATTTCTGCTGTGACCACGCTGATGGCAGCGCGGGGACTGCAGGAGGCAATTATAGAGTCAGGGTCAATGTTCAAGTCCAGTGGAGCAAGCGTGGAGCCCTCGGCCAGGCCCTCAGAGCTCTCCAGCAACTGTGTGTTGATGTAAATGACGTCTGCCTGGTTCCGAACGTCGGGCAAACTTTCTAAGAGTTTTTCTAGCTGCAGCCTCAATACTGAAAAGGTGGGGCGGTCCAGGGGATCGGTTCTCCAGCAAGAGTACATTATTTCATACCTGAAAAGTTAAAAAGAAGTGGATTATCTCCCAGCACAGCACCCATCTCTTTGTGCAATCCACATGCCTTTGTTTTTACAGAATCTTTATATTTTAATCAGCATTCATTCTACTTTTTATAAAAATTATTGAGACTTTTTTGGTGGCCTCATATTTATACAACTTTTGTAAATCTTCCATGGTATTTGACAAAAAAGTGACTCTCTTCCTAGGAAGAGAGCACATATGTGGCAATTATATCTAACTTTGCAGACAAGGAGTATTTAGGTCTCTTTCTTTATACAGCGGCTGGCAAACTATGGCTCACGAGCCAAATCCACCCCACTGTCTGCTTTGTAAATAAAGTTTTATTGGAACGCGGCTATCCTTATTTGTTTACACGTTGTCTATGACTTCTTATGTCACAATGGCAGAGTTGAGCAGGTGCTAAAAGGCCTGCAAAGCCAAAAATATTTGCTATTTGGCACTTTATAGGAAAAGCTTGCTGACCGCTGTCCTATGCCATCAAACTGAGTTGTTACCAGGACAGCTGAGTTAGTTGGGGCCCTGGGGCTAGGGCTAAGAAGGTCAGGAGTAGGGGTAAGGGCAGGGGGTAGTTGTGTGCTGTGTATCACTCCATCTAGTCTTCTCAACAACCCTGTTATTGTCACTTTGTAATAAAGATGACAGTGGGCTCAGGGACATTACAGAACGTGCCATGGCCATGTGGGTAGCCAGGGATTCAGATTCAGATTGGACAACTCCTGCATCCAAGTGCTCCTCACAACCCCCTCCACTTTGTTTTATAGGGGACAGCTCTCTTCTGGGTGGTTTTTCATCCCAGTGTCTAATATAGTCAATAATTCCAATGGAGGGACATTTAATGGAGCACAGTAAGACAGATGACAAATAGGAATCAATAGGCTGAGATGAAGAGTAAGTTATACCATCATTTCATTAAAAATGTTTCTTTTCTTAAAATTGATAGACCAATATGGGACACACACACATATATGGCATATATATATACACACACACATATATATGACATATATATACACACACACACATATACGGTGCATATATATACACATACACATATATGGCATATATATACACACACACACATATACGGTGCATATATATACACATACACATATATGGCATATATATATACACACACACATATATATATGCATGCCAATTAATATGCCTGGCCCTGAAATGTGAGGACTATCAATTATAATATATACATATACATATAGATATACACACACATACACATATATATGCATGCCAATTAATATGCCTGGCCCTGAAATGTCAGGACTATCAATTATAATATATACATATACATATAGATATACACACACACATACACATACATGCCAATTAATGTGCCTGGCCCTGAAATGTGTGTGTGTGTACACATATATATATGCATGTGTGTGTGTGTGTATATGTGTATATATGTAAATGTGCATATATATATATGCACACACACATGCACATATATAATTTTTAAAATATATATATATATATATTTTTTTAATACAACAAAGTCTTGCTATTTTGCCCAGGCTGGTCGAGAATCCCTGAACTCCTGGGCTCAAGTGATCTTCTGCCTCAGCCTCCAGAGTAGCTGGAATTACAAGTGCACACCAGCATGCCTAGGCATCATTTCATTTTGATTCCTTTCTGTTTTGAGAAACTGATAATTCAAATGTCACTGGACAAAAAAATGACCCAAATTTAAATCATCTGACCCATGCAATCAATGACTGGCATCTCATGAACAGAAATATGCAATTTCCATATTGACATTTAGTTACAACCTAGAGAACCTTTGACGAATTCTACGAACATGGTACTTCACACACAACATGCAGCTCTCATTCACGTAGATGTATAATATCTTTTCATCTGCCCACTGGACCAGCCTTTATCAACACTTGCACATGCATCCGGAAGGTGGAGGCTGGCAAAGTGCCATGCATGTAAAGAGCTTGATCCTGAATGTAGGCTGAGACAATGGCACGGCGCACTTCCCTGCCTCACAATCCTTGTTCTCATCTCAGGCTTGGGGGTTCTTTCTTGTTTCCCTGTCTTACCTTCTTTAGATGGTCACTTAGACTTGACGGACAGTTTCTGTTTTTATTTTTGAGGTTTTCAGGCATAAGTCAATTTGCATGACTCCGTTTTCCACAGAGCCTCCTTGATCGTTTGCCATCTGAGATGAGCTTTGAGACATTCTGTTCTCAGGGACATAATCTCCTTTTCATTATTTCATCAAGAGGCTGTGGTATTTAACTTACTTTCATTTATTTCATGTCTTAGGAGAAAGTGTTTAAATAATTTATCTTTATTTCCAAGTAGAATAGTATCAATATCACTTTGAAACTTCTTTTCCTTTTATATTCAATATCTTATCAAATGTATAAAAATATAAATATGACTTTTAAAGACACGGTGAACACGTATGCTGTCTAACCTACTCCCACAAAAGGGCAATTTCATAGTCGTAGACCAAAGAGATTAACAAGAAGCCCCCATCTGATAAGTAATAGGAAGGCTGTGATATTTAGTGATTTAGATTTTATAAAATTGTATGGATGCAAAGAAAAATAAGTTTGGTAATTGCTTTTGTAAATGGTTATTTGTATTTTTCTGTTGAGATTTTATAAAAGATGTGATCATATAGGTTGCCAGGGGCTGTGGGGAGGAAAGAATGGGATTAGTTTAATGGGTAGAGAGTTTCAGTTTTACAAGATAAGAAGAGTTTTGGAGATAGATGGTGGTGATGGTTATACAACAGTGTGAATGTACTTCACGCCACTGAGTTGTACCCACTGGTTAGGAGAGTCTATTTTATGTTATGTATATTTTATCACAATTAAATGCAATGATGTGAATTTACAAAATTTGTAAATGTATGACTTTACTCATATTTTTCAAGCACCTGCTTTGCTCCTGGCCCTGAGGATGGCCGAGTGCGGGGCTGCAATTCTGCACAGGGAAATGATGCCCGTCTCCTATCAGCTGTGCCTCCACTGTGCTAGCCAGTATCTACCCAGCTCTGCCACTCAGCCCACCGTGACTCCCACCTTGTCCCTTCTCCAGGTCTCAGATGCCTCAGGTGGCAGTGGAGGGAGGGATAGGTCAATGGATAGAAGAGGGTTTCTGAGATGGAGAAGGTGGGTGTAAGCTGGGGTCCTTGGGGCAGACAGGCAGCAGGCAAGAGGCAGGGCCAGTTCTGTGCCAGCCAACACGCCAGGTCCTGGGTGCCAGGATGAATAAGAGTATGAGGGCAATGCTAGGCTGGTCATGTGTGTGAAGCGCGAGGGTGGTGCTGGGATGGGCACCAGGTGAGTCCTGGAGAGGAGCCCCTGAGTCTGCGCAACTGCAGCTTCACAGTGACTGATGCAGGTGGAACGTGACCAGCAAAGTGCCAGCTGTGTGTGGGCTGATGGGCCCTAACCGTTTACTCCTCACTGCAGCCCCACGAAGGAAGAGATGCAGTTCCACTCACAGACAGGGCAGCTGAGGCCTGGAGAGGAGAGGAACTGACTGAAGTCACGCCGACAGTCGGCGGCAGTGCCAGTCCATCTGACACATGGCCCCTGCTCTCATCTGTGACCTCTGCCTCCTTCACCAAGAAGAAGAGTCACTGACCTTTCCCTCATGCTTACTATTTCAGCCATCAAGTGAAACACTTTAGGTTTGTTTTTAGGGTTTTTTGTTGTTGTTGTTTCTTTTTTTTGAGACAGGATCTTGCTCTGTTTCCCAGGCTGGAGTGTGGTGGCACAGTCATAGCTTACTGCAGCCTCCATCTCCTAAACTCAAGTGATCCTCCCACCTCCTGAGCAGCTGGGACTACAGGCATGCCCTGCAACACCCAGCTAATTTTGTTTATTTTTTGTAGAGATGGGGTCTCACTATGTTGCCCAGGCTGATTTCAAATTCCTGGCCTCAAGCAATCCTCCTGCCTTGGCCTCCCAAAGTGTTAGGATTACAGGCATGAGTCACTGCACTCAGCCTGAGTTTATTTTTCTTTCTTTTTTTTTTTTTGAGATGGAGTCTCACTCTGTCGCCCAGGCTGGAGTGCGGTGGTGTGATCTCCGCTCACTGCAAGCTCCACTGCCTCCCAGGTTCACGCTATTCTCCTGCCTCAGCCTCCCGAGAAGCTGGGACTACAGGTGCCCGCCACCAAGCCCGGTGAATTTTTTTGTATTTTCAGTAGAGACGGTTTCACTGTGTTCACCAGGATGGTCTCAATCTCCTGACCTCGTGATCCGCCCACCTTGGCCTCCCAAAGTGCTGGGATTACGGGCATGAGCCACTGCACTCAGCCTGAGTTCATTTTTCAAAGGAAATGTCTCAGAAATGGAACAGAGGCCTCTTTGGGGGATGCTGTTGTTACCCAGCATGTAGATTCGAGAGGAGATGGAAGAAAGCCTGGCTCATGAGGGCCCGAGGCCACAGCACAGCCACACCCCCTTAGCACACCCAGTGCATGGGCCCCACAGGAGGCGGGGGTAGGGGCAGATTTGCCCCTCTCTGCCTGACTTCCCTAGCCACACGGCGTGTGCTGACTCTGCGGCTTTGTCCCCTAAAATGTCTCACAGAAAACCTACTCAGCATGCCCTTGTTTTGGCTCTAAAAACCACAACGTGACACAGCTTAGACCTTGCTAAGACCCAACATAATCACTGCAAATATCAACTACTTTTCGGTGGGCAAGGAAAGCCAAGAAAGAAACTGCAACAAAACTCTTTCCATAGTCAATACTGTTTGACTGAAACGCTTCCTTATTTTCAGAAGCAGGCACTTCATAAACATGGCACTTTTAAAAACTACCATGAAACCCTAGAACTAATTGTATTAGCATTTCAGGATGTTTTAAAGGATTTACAGTGCTTGTTTCTCTTCTTAATGTTATACATCTACCACCACAATAAAAACCACCAACCACTACCAACAGCACGAGGCTCTGATTAAAACAGTTTCCTTCTTTTCGGCTTAGAAGGGACCTGGGAGGCCTGTGGGCAAATGGATCCAGGCTCTCTCCCCTATGTGAGGCAGCAGGGCCTGTGTGTGTGTGTGTGTGTGTGTGTGTGTGTGTGTGTGTGTGTGTGTGTGTGTAGGGAGGGTGCTGTCCACACTCACCTGTTCCAGCCCAGGCATGGCACTCCATGACAGAGCCAGCGCAGGCCCACAGTCCTGAAATGTTCTCACTAAATATGGTGAGAATGCCCCTCTCCAAGCCCATGGCCCTTATTATACAGGGAGGAGACTCCCCATTAGGAAGGTTCAAATCCCCATCACCCAGCTACCGGAATTGCCACAAGAAATTATTTTAATAAGGTCAGCAAAGTGCTTGGGGGAGATTAATTGCCATGGCCACTCACAGGGCCAGTTAGGAAGCAGAGCCTGCGGTGGCTCAAGCCTGTAATCCCAGCACTTTGGGAGGCCGAGACGGGCGGATCACAAGGTCAGGAGATCGAGACCATCCTGGCTAACACGGTGAAAC
>NW_012102188.1:394448-416312 GCF_000951045.1 Mandrillus leucophaeus
AAAAAAAAAAAAAAAAAAAAAAAAAAAAGGAAGCAGAGCCTGGCTTATTAACTCCGAGGCCTGGGTCTCCTCCCCATACTGCTTGGCCTTGAAGATGGGGGCTCTGTTAGGATGGGATGTGTGCTGTGTGTGTGTCACAGCTGGTGGTTCTTTCTCCTGTCTAAACACATGATCTCTCAGGGACTATTTTATTTTATTATTTTTTAATAAAGACAGGGTCTCACTATGTTTCCCAGGCTGGTCTTGAACTCCTGGGCTCAAACGATCCTCTCTCTTTGGCCTCCCAAAGTGCTGGGATAACAGGCATGAGTCACTGCGCCCAGCCCCAGGGAGCATTCCAAAACACATACCTCTGGGCCCACTTTGTACCGAAAGCATCATAATTTCCGGGAACAGGGTCGAGGAATTGTATTGTTAGACTATCTCCCAGGAGATTCTGATGAGCAGCCTGATCCCAAAGTCACTGGTTTAGATTTCTCAGTTTCCTGATGAAGGATACTACTGTGAGTGGAGTGTCTGAAATCCTACATAGAAGGAAAAGGATAACTGGACCAAAAGAGGGTGAGGAATCATTCAAGGACCTGAGGCACTATAAGGCAAACCTATTCTCTGTGGATATATTTCCTAGAGGTGTGTAAGGAATTTTAGGACCGGTGCCGTTGCCTTATCTTGACAGTGCCCGTCCTTCGAGGCTGAGGCCCTTTGGATGAGTGAGCCTCAGTGGGCTCACTGGAGATACCACACACTGTCTCCCGCACCAGGAATGGCTCCTGGCCTGGGGTGTCTGCGGGTACCACCCCCTGCACATGCCCATCTGGCTAACAGCAGTCCCGTTCCCCTCCCATGGCTGTGTTTCCGAGGTCACTGCAGAGCCAAGTGGCTGCCCCATGCAGAGTATGGAAGGGAGACAGAGAAGCCCACTCACAGTTCATCCAGGCAGTCCTCGGGCTGCTTCAGCCTGTGTCCATGGAGAAGATAGTCATACATCTCATGGTTCTGGACCCCAGGATAGGGAGTCATTCCCCGCGTAGCTATTTCCCACATGGTCACGCCAAATGCCCACTGGGAACAAAGCAACAAGTTAGGATGCAAGCCTTTCCACAAAGCCTGAATGGACCTTTTCACTGGCAAAGGCCATTTCCCTAAACACTGATGATCATGCACAAAGCTGGCAATTATGTGTGAGACGCACTGCTCTCCCAACGCCACAATAACGTGGGGTTGGAGTGTCACAGCTCCCCACTTCTACAAAAGCTGTTCTGGGAAATCCGGCAAAGGCAGAAACAGCCTCGTCACACGTCGTCTTAATGCTCTCTTCCACTGTGGTTGTGAGGTGCTTTCTTTCCCTAATCTCGGGTCAAGGGCGTAATTACACAGCACCTTTCACATAGCATCTAGGTTTCAAGAGCCACCGGATGAACCCATTCAATTTAATGTGACTATGAAATATCCTCGCTGTGGGCCATGACTCATCCTTCGACAGCAAGGAAAAATGGGAAGAAACTAACGGCTTTTGCAAAGCACCCATCTTCTGAATGTCAGGACACTTCACCAGAGCCTCTGTTTCACCTGCATTAAAGTATCTGGTAAGACAGAAAAGACAGGTCTGAGCAAGCTCCCAATCCTCAGTTTATCAAAGAGTAAAATGTCTTGCCACACCAGCCGAAGTCATTTCTTTCAATGGGCCCTCCTCTTTGCACCGTGGGGCCCCTGAATCAAAGCTGCGTACGCACCACGTCACTTTTACTCGTGTAGACTCGGTCTGCAAGACTTTCTATGGCGATCCATTTAACAGGCATCTTAGCAATGCGGCCTTGGCGGTAGTAATCGCCGCTGTAAATCTTCTTAGAGAGGCCGAAGTCCGCAACACAGACAGTCATGTCATCTCGCAACCTACAGAGAGCAGGTTATGTCTTCAGCAGCATCAGAGGCAATGCCTTAAATTACTGGTCTGTATCAGACACAGGTGAAAACACTTACGATAATTGACCAAAAGAACACAGAGACACCATCAGCCTGTGAGCATGCTGCTTTGGGACCAATGGCAGAGCAAGAGCAAGAGCAAGAGCAAGAGTAAGAGCAAGTGATGCAATTTTTTCTTTTCCTTTTTTTTTTTTTTTTTTTTGAGACTTTTGAGATAGAGTCTCGCCCTGTCACCCAGGCTGGAATGCAGTGGCACGACCTCGGCTCACAGCAACCTCCGCCTCCCGGGTTCAAGCGATTCTCCTGCCTCAGTCTCCCGAGTAGCTGGGATTACAGGTACACACTACCAACACCCGGCAATTTTTTTTTTTTTTTTTTTTTTTTTTAAGTAGAGATGGAGTTTCACCATGTTGGCCAGGCTGGTCTCGGACTCCTGACCTCAAGTGATCTGCCCGCCTTGGCCTTCCAAAGTGCTGGGATTACAGGTGTGAGCCACCATGCCTGGCCTCAAGTGATGCAATCTTGCATCACTCTGATCTGTGTGGGATGCGGACCAGCAAGGGCACCTGTGCACAGCGGATAGAAACAGCTGGAGAACATGGAGACACAGCATAGCAGGAGCAGAAAGCAGTAGCTCAAAACCAGGGCCCTCTGGTGGACTGATGGAGGACCCCAGCAGCCTTCCTCCCAGAGGTCTAGAAGCGGCACTGACCCTGTGGACTAAGTAAGCCCCCTGAGAGTTTGGAGAAGATGGGGAATTACATGCAGTAAGAACAAGATGCTGGGCTTCTTGCTAAGATGGTCAGGTGGGTGTTTGAGGAACTAACTGAGAAATGAAAGAGCTACAATTGCATTTGTAGCCCAAGCTATTAAAACAGCTCCTACACAAGAAGAAGGAGGAGGAGAAGAAAGAATACAAGCAAGAGAAGGAAAAGAAATAGACATAAAGTGGTCTGGGGAAGGTGACTAACTTGTCCCTGTTTGCCTGACACTGACTTTTTACACTGAAAATTCGTTGTCCTGAGAAACCCCTCAGGCCAGGGTAAACTACAAAGCTGGTCACCCTGCCTGCTGGGAAAACATGAAAGAAATAGTAAGGGAAAAAGACTTTTCATGATTTGCCTTCCACGGTGGAAAAATTAAGTTAAATAAAAACAATAATGAAACCAAAACCCCTTTAGGGTTTTCAAAAATGAGGTGAAAGGGGTAGGAGCCCTAGGGGCAGGGCTGGCTGGGAGGTGGGAGGGGGCAGGCCCTATTGTCACATCTCTGACCAAGAAAAACAAATGACAAAATCCATTGAAGGACCACTCCCTCTTCTTGCAATAAAAAACTTAAAATCAAGACCCAGTTACAGTTTTTGAAGATTTACAGCAGACAATGGCTCTGCTGAAGCAGGGCGAAGAAATGGGGCGAACTTAAGTCCACATTTCTTGTATAATGAAGCCATTGTCTGCTGTGAAAGGACAGCTTCCACGTATTCAAAGTACAAAACTTCTTCCTAAGGAAGTGTTGTGTAAACGTAGGGAAAAGCCTTTACGATTTTCACTCCTGTCTTTAAGAGGAGCTGCTGTGCACATAACTCTAGGTCCAAAGCTACCTGATGGCATGGGGAAGGATCACAGGGGTCACACCTCGCATTCCTACCTGAGTGAGAGAGTGAAGGTAAACTGGAGTCATAAGGGAAAGCTTTGGAAGCCAACCAGACTCTCAGATGCAGAGGCAGTGAAAACTCCCAAACACCCAGCCATATTTCCATCTTCGGAGCAAGCCACACCATAACCCTTCTGACTGCAGCTTCCTTCCCTATCTAAACAGGAACAGGTCATCTCCTTATCCCTGCAAAGACCAGACACCATGAGGGCCCAATCCTTCCAGGATAGCCGAGGACTCTTACATGCAGTTTCGAGCAGCTAAATCTCGATGAAGAAAATTCCTGTTGCTCAGATACTCCATTCCCAGGGCAATATCCATCATGAACTTCAGTAGTGTCTGCAGAGGAATATGCTAGATGATAGAGGAGACAAGAAGAAAGACTATCTTTTAAAAAGGAAAACTTGCAAGCAGTTTCGCCTGAAGGGGAAAGGATGCTTTAATTTATGATGGTGTAGTGATGAAATAAGGAAACAAATCTTTTATTTCCATATCACTAATATCACAAATAAGGTTTTTAAAAAGGAATGAAAAAAAAACGTTAAACTTCTTGGCAAACATCATATTCTCTTTCCTCATCTTTAAAAGTATTTACAGTGAATGACATTTTTTCTTTTCATAAGGTAGAGGTTGAATGTGATCCTTCCCTGTGTCCTTCAGAGTGGGACAGAGCACACACATTGCACAGAGGAGGGAAAGGGACAGGTGATCTGGCTTCAGCAGCGGCGAGGTGCGTGTGTGTGGCAGGGGTCTAATGTTTGGGAGGGGAAAAGTCCACTTAGGATGAACTGTTTCCAATGAGGCACCCCTATCTGCTACCATTTTCCTTTGAAATGTTTTGAAAGATACTTGTTTCTTCTAAACAGAAGTTAGGCGAGTCTTCAGCTCTTATCACAGGACCAAAGCACTACAAGTACATATTCAGGAATTTTCATTTTGTTTCTGTAGGGCCTGCCTATAAGTTTCAACAGTCTAGTATTTTCTCTAGCTTATAAAAATCAAACTAGATTGCTGTATTAGAAAAACCAGTCACTGTTGGAATCAGTTATGACGATGACTGCTGATAAAACTTCAATGTAGTAATGAAGTGTTTTAGTGCAACCATGGCCCTGCAGAAAAGGATTTGCACAAGTCCCTGGCAGTCATGAATAGGTCCATCCATTATGTACCCTCCCCGAGGCACTGGATTTGCCATGGCTTGCTTTCCATACATGAGTTTTACAAAATGGTACTCATGGCCGGGCGCGGTGGCTCAAGCCTGTAATCCCAGCACTTTGGGAGGCCGAGGCGGGTGGATCACGAGGTCAGGAGATCGAGACCATCCTGGCTAACATGGTGAAACCCCGTCTCTACTAAAAATACAAAAAAACTAGCCGGGCGTGGTGGCGGGCGCCTGTAGTCCCAGCTACTCGGAGGCTGAGGCAGGAGAATGGCGTGAACCTGGGAGGCGGAGCTTGCAGTGAGCCGAGATCGCGCCACTGCACTCCAGTCTGGGTGACACAGCGCGAGACTCCGTCTCAAAAAAAAAAAAAAAAAAAAAAATGGTACTCATGAAGACATTGTATTTTTTAATGATTTTTATTTTCCAACCAAGACACATATCAATTATATACTGTATAAATAAATGAACTGTCTTAATCTTTATCTTTAAGTAAGGGAATTGTTTAAAAATCAGGCATGGACATTTTCTGCCTCTATTCTGTATTATTTGGGTATTTGGTTTTCTGGATACTAATTTCCAGGAAAGGATTTGGGTCCTAAGAAATATTGCATCGTACTGTCATTCATGAAGGTGCAATGAGTATCAGGTACTATTCCTTTGTGCTGTTTTATTCCTAGAACACTTCTGTTATTCCTGGAGACTGTGACCAAAAGTCACTTAAAAAATAATTGTGTAGCACAATTAATAAATGAGTTCAGCAAGGTTGTAGGATACATGATGGACACACAAAAATCAACTGTATTTTTATGTACTGGTGATGAATAATCTGAAAATGAAATTAAGAAAATTTCATTTACAATAGAATTAAAATACTTAGAAATAAAGTTAACAAGGAATTGTAAAAATTGTATTTTGAAAACTGTAAAATATTGAAAGAAATTAAAGAAGATCTAAATAAATGGAAAGATATCCTGTGTTCATGGATAGGAAGACTTAATACTGTTATGATAGCAATACTCCCCAAATTGATCTAGAGATTCAACATAAGCTCTATCAGAATACCAGATGGCTTCTTTGTAGAAATTGATAAGCTGATCCTAAAAGTCATATGGCAACTCAAGGAACTGAGAATAGCCAAAACTAGCTTGAATATGTACAAAGCTGGAGGACTCAAACTTACCAACTTAAAAACTTACTACAAAGCAACTATAATTACGACAGTATGGTACTGGGATAAAAATACAGATCAATGGAAAAAAATAGAAAGTTTAAGAATAAAGCCATGTATGGTCAACTGACTTTTAGGAAGGATGTCAAGACCATTGACAATAAGGGAAAAATAGTCTTTTCAACAAATGTTACTGAGACAAGTGAATGGCCACCTGCAAAGGAATGAAATTGAACCTCTACCTCAAACCATATACAGAAATTAACTCAAATGATCAAAAGATGAATCAAAGACCTAGATGTAAGATCACAAACTATAAAATTCTTAGGAGAAAACATAAGGGCAAATCTTTGCGACTTTAGATTAGGGAATGGTTTCTTAGATATGACACCAAAAGCACAAGCAACCAAAGGAAAAAAAGAAAACTGGACTTCACCAAAAATAAAAATGTTTGTGCCTCAAAGAATACCACAAAGAAAGTGAACAGGAAACCCACAAAACGAAGAAAATATTTACAAATCACCCATCTAATAGGAACTCATATCTAGAATACATACAGAACTCAGGCCAGGTGTGGTGGCTCACGCCTGTAATCCTAGCACTTTGGAAGGCTGGGGTGGGTGGATCATCTGAGGTCAGGAGTTCGAGACCAGCCCGGCCAACATAATGAAACCCAATCTCTATTAAAAATACAAAATTTGCCAGGAATGGTGGTGCATGCCTGAAATCCCAGCTATGTGGGAGGCTGAGGCAGAAGAATCACTTGAACCTGGGAAGCAGAGGTTGCAGTGAACCGAGATTACACCAATGCACTCCAGCCTGGGTGACAGAGTGAGACTCCATCTCAAAAAAATAAACAAATAAATAAAAATAAATAGAATATATACAGAACTCTTATAGCCCAATAATAAAAAGACAGTCACATTAAAAATGGGTAAAAGGTCAGATAGACATTTCTTCAAAGAAGACATACAAATGGCCAATAAGCACATACAAATATGTTCAATGTTATTAGTCATTAGAGAAATGCAAATCAAAATCATAGTGAGATACCACTTCACACTCACTGGAATGGCTAGAATTTAAAAGTCAGATAATAAGAAGTGTTGGTGAGGACATGGAGAAACTAGAACCCTCACACGTTGCTGGTAAGAACGAAAAATGATGTGGTTACATTAGAAAACTATCTGGTAGTTTCTCAGAGAGTTAAACATTGAAGTTAACATACGACCCAGCAATTCTACAATTAGTATATACCCAAGAAAATGTAAAGCATATATAAACACAAAAATTTGTACCAAATATTCATAGAGCATTACTCATAAAAGCCCCAAAGTAAATAACCCAACTGTCCATCAACAGATAAATAACCAAAACATGGTATATCTATTCAACAGACTATTATTCAGTCATAAATAAGAATAAAATACTGTCACATGCTATCACATGGAAGAACCCTGAAAACATTATGCTAAGTAGAAGAAGTGAGTCATAAAAGATTACAAATGTATATGATTCTATTAAAATGAAATGTCCAAAATAGGGAGAGAGAGAGACTGAGACAGAGAAGTTTAATGGTTCCTTAGGGCTGGGAACAAGGACGGTAAAAGGGATTAGGAGCTGACAGCTGAAGAGTATGGGGTCGGTTTTGTTTTCTTTTTGTTTTTAGGTGATGAAAGTGTTCTAAAATTGATTGTGGTAATAGTTGCACAACTCTGTGACCATACTGAAAACCACTGAATTGAATACTTTAAATGGGAGAATTGTATCTCAATAAAGCTGTCATCTTCAAAAAAAAAAAAAGCACTGTTCCAGGAAAAGAGAGGGGAGAGAGAGAGAAAGAAACAAAAAAGACAAAAGGCAGGCCTCTCTCTTTTATCTCTGGAGACGGGTGTGTGAGGACATGATGCTGGAGAAGCTGCTATCTTGTAACCATGTGGAGCACCGGCTGCAGAAGAACAGAAAAAGGTGGAACACTTTGGGGCACTTGATGATGTTGAGGACAAAATGGCCAACTCTGGAGCTGTGCTACCTCTGGGCTTTATTGCATGAGATTCTGTATCTCCGCTGAAAGTTATTTTGAGTTGGGTTTTGTATTACATGCTGGTGAAGTCATTCTACTTGTTGTGGAACCTAAACATTGACCCCAACTTCTCTTTCCTGTTTTATCACCCCTTCTCCCATCCTTCCACTGCTTTGCTGTTGCCATGTGAGACAATCTACTTCTCTCAAAACATGGGTATGTTCCCAGATCATTTGGTCTTTGCTCATTCTGATCCTGACTGTGTGCTTCTCTTAATTTTCCACTATACTCCTCCTACCACTCTTTTGAGGAAATACATGATGGCAGTGTGGAATTTATTTTTTATTTTTTGAGATGAAGTCTTGCTCTGTCACCCAGGCTGGAGTGGTACAGTGACACGATCTGAGCTCACTGCAACCTCTGCCTCCTGGGTTAAAGTGATTCTCCTGCCTCAGCATCCCAAGTAGCTGGGATTACAGGCATGCACCACCATGTCCCGCTAATTTTTATGTTTTTAGTAGAGATGGGGTTTCGCCATGTTGGTCAGGCCAGTCTCAAACTCCTTGAGAGGTGAAGCCAGCTGGACTTCCTGGGTCGAGTGGGGACTTGGAGAACTCTTCTGTCTAGCTACAGGATTGTAAACGCACCAGTCAGTGCTCCGTGTCTAGCTAAACGATTGTAAATGCACCAATCAGCACTCTGTAAAAATGCATCAATCAGGGCTCTGTGTCCAGCAAAAGGATTGTAAATGCACCAATCAGCACTCTGTAAAAATGCACCAATCAGCACTCTGTGTCTAGCTAGCAGATTGTAAATGCACCAATCAGCACTCTGTAAAATGGACCAATCAGCACTCTGTAAAATGGACTAATTAGCAGGATGTGGACAGGGACAAATCAGGGAATAAAAGCTGGCCACCCCCAGCCAGCAGTGGCAACCTTCTTGAGTCCCCTTCTGTGCTGTAGAAGCTTTGTTCTTTCGCTCTTCACAATAAATCTTGCTGCTGCTCACTCTTTGGGTCCGTGCCACCTTTAAGAGCTGTAACACTCACTGCGAAGGTCTGTGGCTTCATTCTTGAAGTCAGCAAGACCAAGAACCCACCCGAAGGAACCAACTCCAGACACATCCTGACGTCAGGTGATCCACCCACCTTTGGCGTCCCAAAGGTGGCTTACAGGCGTGAGCCACCATGCCCGGTCAGCAGTGTGGAATATTTTAAACATTTCTCCAGTAAGAACTCGTTTCTTCCCTGAAGCTCTAGCAGGCTGCTCACATCGCTGTGTGATGCATATGTTATTACAGACTATCTCCCTTTGTACTATCGATCTCCATGAGACCTGGGGTCGTGTCTCACCATCTGCCTGTCTGCCCTGCACAGCTCCAGCGGTGATGTCTGCCCTGGGTAGAGTGGCACTATGGGTCCAGCACCCAAGCCCTCCTGGAGAAGCACATTTAAATACACTGATATTGGGCCATCACAGTATCAAATACACTGATAATAGTCTTGTGCTGCTCTAGCAGGAACACGAGATATTTGTTCCAGGCAGCAAAGAAAAGATCTGAATAAAAGCTTGATTTTTCTGTTTGTCTATGCACTTTGTGTCTTCCATCTTATCTGTGGCTACTAAGTAACAAAATAGGAAACTACATTCCTTTTTATCTTTTTAATACTTGAAAGTTATTTTCCATCATTGAAAATACACTTGTATTTTTTTGCAAATGGAAACTATTCATCAGTCAGTAAAGTCTGTGTACTTGTTTCCCTTACTTGTTATTTTGTTCAAAAGGATATAAGATTACAGCAGAACTTTTGCCAGACACAGATAAGCTGATTCTAAAGTTTCAGTGGAAGGGCAATGAAACCAGAACAGTTAAAACAATTCTGAAAAAGTAGAACAAAGTAGGAGGAATCACACAGGGTGATTTTAAGATTTATAACAAAGCTTCAGTAATCAAGACAATGTGGTAGGGGCAAAGGATGGGAACACAGTTTATCGAAACAGAACCCAGGACTCAGAAATGTACAACCAACTGCTTTTAGACAAAGGTACAAAAGCAACTCAGTGGATTAAGGACAGTCTTTTCACAAATGCTATTGGTCATCTATATGCAAAAAAAGCAACCCTTAAACTAAATCTCAAACCCTATACAAAAAATAACTCAGAATTGGTCATATACTTAAATGTAAAATGTAAAACCACACTATCTTTAGAAAAGAAATAGGAGAAAATCTTTTGACTAGAGGTTAGGCAAAGAGTTCTTAGACATGAGAGCAAAAGCATGATTCATTAAAAAATAAAACTGATAAACTGGGCTTTATCAAAATGTACATTTTTTGGCCTGTGTTAAGAGAATGCAATGACAAGCCACAAACTTGGAAAACAAGCTTTGAAAATCACATATCCAACAAAAGAATTGTATCTGGAATATATAAAGAACTCTCAAAATTTGTCAATAAGAAAATCAACAACTCCATTAAAAAATGAACAAAATACTTGAACAGCAGACACTCATCAGAGAGGATATAAGGATGGCAAATAAGCACATGGCAAGATGCTCAACATCATTAGTCATTCAGGAAATGCAAATAAAAACCACGGTGAGCTATCACTCTACATCAATCAGGACAGCTATAAGCAAAAACCAGAAAAGCCACCAAAAATACCAAGTCCTAATAAGAATAAGGAGTACTGCATTTTTCACACACTGCTGGTGAGAATGTAAAATGGAGGGGCCTCTCTGGAAAACAGTTTCTTATAAGGTTAAATATGCCCTTACCATATGACCCAGCAACCTACTCTTGGGCATTTACTTTAGAAAAATGAAGACTTCATCCAAAAATCTGTATGTGAATTTTACAGCAGTCTCATTCATGATTGCTAAAACCTAGAAACAACCCATATGTCTCTAAACAGGTGAACAGATACACTGTGGTATAAGCATACAATGGAATACTACACAGCAATAAAGAAGGAATGAACTATTGATATACACACCTTGGCTGGATTTCAAAGAAATAATGCTGAGTGAAGAAAGCCAGTCTCAAAAGGTTATAAACTGGCTGGGCACAGTGGCTTACACCTGTAATCCCAGCACCTTGGGAGGCTGAGGCGGGTGGATCACTTAAGGTCAGGGGTTTGAGACCAGCCTGACCAACATGGTGAAACCCCATCTCTAGAACAAATACAAAAAAAAATTGGCCTGGCACCTATAGTCCCAGATACTCAGGAGGCTAAGGCAGGAGAATCACTTGAACCCAGGAGGCGGAGGTGGCGGTGAGTCGAGATTGCGCCCTTGCACTCCAGCCTGGGTGACAGAACAAGACTCTGTCTCAAAAAGAAAAAAAAAAAAATTATACACATATGATAGACAAAACTATCAGGGGAGAAAAAAGATGAGTGGTTACATGGGTCAGTCACGGGGGTAGAAGGTGTATACAGGGGTAGCAGGAGGGAATTTTGTTGGGTGATAGAACTGTTCCATATCCTGATTAGGATTATGGGTACATTAAACTATATAAGTGTTAAAATTCCTAGACTTACGTAACAAAAAGGGAAAACAGGTCAATTTTACTGTATGGTAATTTAAAAGAATATAAATTGTTCCTCTATTTCTCCTCTATAAAGATTCAAGAAAGAGATCCTACATGAGGCTCACCATATTTACACAGGTGTCCAAAACAGGGAGGAGAGTTAAGCTTCACAAATAAAGACAGGCAATTTTGGGCCACCAAATAGCCCTGTGTATTTTTAATCTTTTTGCTACAAAATGCACTCTTGTACAATAACATGAAATTCCCAGACCCGCAATAAATTATTAGAAAAATTGTACAACGTACCAGCTAGGCGTGGTGGCCTGTAATCTCAGCACTTTGGGAGGCCAAGGCGGGCGGATCACCTGAGGTTGGGGAGTTTGAGACCAGTCTGACCAACATGGAGAAACCCGTCTCTACTAAAAATACAAAATTTGCTGGGCATGGGAGCGCATGCCTGTAATCCCAGCTACTCGGGAGGCTAAGGCAGGAGAATCGCTTGAACCCAGCAGGCGGAGGTTGTGGTGAGCTGAGATTGTGCCATTGCACTCCAGCCTGGGCAACAAGAGCGAAACTCCATCTCTCTCTCTCTCTCTCTCTCTCTCTCTCTCACACACACACACACACACACGGATAATGATTTTCTAGAGCTGTGACCATAGGACCTTCTCTCTCTCTCTCTCACACACACACACACACACACACACACAAAATTATACGACACACCATAAATTAAATGTAAGTAAAATCACCCATCAACATGAAACAAAACCCACTGAAGAAGATGTGGTGCCACCACTCATAGGGATCTGTCTGGGCGCTGCCCTGCTGGGGAGGGGTGCACACAGAATGGGGCAGTCAGAAGAGCATTGAAGGCACACAGTGTGCAGCCTGAGGGCCAATCCTGCTTTCACCATGGCCCTCTGTGCCTCAGTTTCCTCACCTTAGATTCCACTAGTAACTACTTTCTAGGGTTGTTGTGCCATTGGTGCATTAATACATACAAAATACAGGCTGGCCTACGCTACATGCTTGAGAAAGGTTAGCCACTATCATCCCAGGGGCAGGAGTGTATGTAGTGACGTGAAGGCCATGAGAAATATAGGCATGGAGTGAACAATGAGAGCTGAATGTCTGAAATCACCAACAATTGTACTAAGGTGTTGGGAATTGTGGGTAATTTTTAAATCCCTTACAGATTTCGTATAATGCAATCATCTTTCTTGGGGGTAAAAGAGGAGGAAAATACTCAGCCCTGTCTATAATATTTTCTGCGTTGGACTAGGCCCCTCACCTCTTTGGAAGAGTCTTGGTGATTTTTTAACAGCTTCCTGTGTCTACGGTTAGTACTCATGCTGGTGAAGGATAAGTGCATTCTCATGGAAGAGAACAGGAGTACGTGTGGGCGTGGGGCCAGGGGGGAACTGGAAAAAAGAAACGGGGCCATGCTCCTGGTCACTTAGACTGTCCCTAGGAAGAAGAGAAAGAGTAAAAGGGGGAAAAAAAGCAAAAGTCCCCTCCCCTGCATCACACACAGGCATAAGATACCAAGAACGTCAGCTGGAAGTAGAAGAGCAGGCTCCGGCATGTGCTGACCCTAAATTGCATCTCACATTTTTGCCTGTTTGTTTCAGCTTTCCCAAATTTTAAACAAAGGGCTGTTTCTACACATGGACCTGTCTCTTGGGATGAGGACTAGTGTTTTTTTTTTTTTTTTTTTTGAGACGGAGTCTTGCTCTGTCTCCCAGGCTGGAGTGCAGTGGCGCGGCGCAATCTCGGCTCACTGCAAGCTCCGCCTCCCAGGTTCACGCCATTCTCCTGCCTCAGCCTCCGAGTAGCTGGGACTACAGGCGCCCGCCACCACGCCCGGCTAGTTTTTTGTATTTTTAGTAGAGACGGGGGTTTCACCATGTTAGCCAGGATGGTCTCGATCTCCTGACCTCGTGATCCACCCGCCTCGGCCTCCCAAAGTGCTGGGATTACAGGCTTGAGCCACCGCGCCCGGCCAGGGGACTAGTGTTTTTCTAAGCCGACTTCCCCCAGGAAGGCCCTCAGTTGTCATTCTTGTCATCACGGCTCACTGTAACTCCATCAGTCACCTGTGACCTGTGGTTATTAAGTTCATAAGTTACTGGAGGTCGGCGCACTTCTGTCTGAGGCTCTGCTTCTCTCTAGTTTCTCTGTGCTGGAAGGATTCAGGGCAGGGGTTGCTGCCCCTCTTAGGGGCACTGCTGAGGCAAGCATGCTGGCCTGCCAATTCCCAACACGTCTTCTGATCCTGAGGATGGACAGACTCATGATAAAGAGAAGATGAATGGAGTGAGCAAGTTGACCCTCAGTGAACAACTAGAAAGCAACTCCATGCAGCCCCCACCGGGGAACTGAAAGGCACCCTGCATCCAGAGATGTTATAAGGAACAAGCCAAAAAGAGGGGACTCCAAAAACAAGAAGCTTCGCTGACAGCACACGGGGCCCAAACATCTTTTAGAAGGAATGTGGCTTCACTGACAAGAAGATGCTCAATGACTGAGTGTGGGGGCTGGGGGGAAAGGGAACTCACATTTCTCTGCAGCAATCCCTCCTTCTAAGCGGCAGAGCCCGCAGCATATTCCAATCACCATCTCTGATCTATCTGCCAACCTTCTCCAGGTTACTGAAACAAAGAAGTCCTGGTCCTGCCACCATGAGGTTCTGCATCTGTGCACGGACACCACACCCTCCAGTCTAGTTACCTTGCACACTTCCTGCCCCATGCCCCCGCTGGGCTCTGCCTGGCCCACTGGGCATTTGAGCCCCTGTGCTCCTGGTGCCCATGGCTCCCTCACTGTGAATAACCAATTGTCTGTCTCCTGTTCTCCCCTCACTCACCACCAGCAGGTCAGCTCCATGGGGCAGGAACCACATCTGTCATGTTCCCTCCAGTGTCCTCAGAGCTCAGTGCCCACCTCAGAGTCAGCACTTGTTCACAGAGTGAACTAATGAACTCAATAAACCTTCTTTTTTTATTTTTTTCAGATGGAGTCTCACTCTGTCACCCAGGCTAGAGTGCAGTGGCACGATCACGGCTCACTGCAACCTCCGCCTTCCTAGTTCAAGTGATTCTCCTGCTTCAGCCTCCCAAGTAGCTGGGATTACCGGTGCCTGCCACCACACCTGGCTAATTTTTGTATTTTTTCATTAGAGATGGGGTTTCACCATGTTGGTCAGGCTGGTCTCGAACTGACCTCAAGTGATCTGCCCACCTCGGCCTCCCAATGAGCTGGGATTACAGGCATGAGCCACCTGGGCAGAACTTAATAAGCCTTCTTTGGTTAAGAGTTTGTGAGTGAGTCCCATGGCACCGCTTCACTTGGAAAAGGGACCTGGCTCACCCTAGGCCACTGTCACCCCAGGTTTGTAGATACCTTGGAGTGTGCAGATCTCCACCACACCGGTGCTGGGACATTTTCCCTCTGTGTTTTGTCTGCAGAGCCAGTGCGAGTGAGTTTTCATGGTCCCTAAGAACTCATTTCCTTGCACTTTCATCCTGTGGACTCATCAGACCATCAAATAAGAGCAGCAAGAATTCTTTCCCGCAGCCATTGCTGATGCAGTGAAGGAAGCAGTTGTTCCTAACCGCCCTACTGCACTCAGCGGTCCTGATACTGATGGCAGCTAAAGCGACAAAGGTGGGGTGTGTCTGAGAATGCCAAGGTGTAGACTGGGTGGTGCGGTTCCTTCCCAAGACCTGTGGTTTCTTACGACTGTGATTCAGGGCAGTGATGATCTGGAGTGACTTTTGCCCTTTTGCCCAGTCAGAGAATGACTGTTGACAGAGGCCAGCCACACCCTGTTCCCACATGTGTCCCAACCGGAACGCTGCAGGATCGCTGCCTTTTGCAGCAGACCGAGAAGGTGCGTGCAAGGCAGGAAGGGCGTCCTGCTTAGCCAGGCACGTAGTCAGGACACACTCACACTGCCTGCTCCCCGCAGTTCCACCGTTTGTCCACAAAACGTAACAGGAGGATACTGTTTTCGTTTCAGATAAGGAGGCCTAGGAAATGAAAGACACAACATCCCCAGTGGCTATGATTCCTTAACGCTACAACCCTCGAAGTCAATACTGAAAATTCACCCTGAAGAAAGGCGGGCGTGCCCGTGGTCCTAAATTTCCTAGATGATCTGTAACTGCCTCTACAGCTACATCCAAAATTCCCAGGGCTTCACAGTACTCACGGTGGGTAAGTCAACGTAGCGGGTAAAATGTTACAAACGTTTTTCAGAACATCGGTTGTGCAGTCCTCTTGGGTCACCAACACTTTTTCAAAGGTTGAAATCCAGAATGGGCTCTGTAAAATTTCTTTTAGGAGAGCCATCTTCAATGGCCTTCCCTTGGTCTGCGAGCTCTGGGGAGTATGCGGCCATGAGGGGTGTGAAGTGCAGAATCAGGAGCCTGGGCCACCCAACTCAAGTTGGTAAAGCTTTGTCCATAAGACTGTGCACACAGCCACTTACCCCACCATAAAGCAGGATAATAATACCTGGAGCAGGCCTGCTGTGAGGATAGACCCCACATTTCAACCCCTGGACACACAGGGAGCTCTGAACAAAGATCAGCGTCCTCTCCTTCCTGGCTTCACTTTCAAGATTAAATGATTTGGTTGTCCTAAGTCACATAAGCCCTGAGAAGCGTTCAGGGGTAACACAAAGAGATCATTACCTTTGGTCCTGTCTCCAATCGGGAATAAAGTAAGTAAGTATGCAGGTCCCCGTATTTCATGAAGGGTAAAATTACCATGGGCTTTGGGATGCCTTGAGAGCTCATTTCTATACATACACCTGAAATGACAAACACAGCATCAATTACAAAGAGCCCTTGTTACTGTGACCAGAAAAGCCCTGCAGGACCACTGGCCAAACTGAAGCCATGTGTTACCAAGTTAACAGTTTAAAAAACCCAAGAGCTCCTCACTCACACTCTGTTCTAGAAAATGGAACACACACAGGGTCCACTACTTTTTTTTTCCCCCCTTTCAGATTAATGAGGGCATGAGGGCTCTCACAAATCAAACTGTAACAACTCTAGCCATCTAGAAACCCAGGAATTCCTGTTAGACTGAGTCTGAGGGGTAGTGACCCCACAAGATTTAAGGGCGAACTAGTTTCATGTGATAGCTATTTAATCATGTGAAAAAGTCTACTGCAAATGCTTAAACTAGTAAAACAACTTTGAAGGGCTGTAGGTAAAATTCACATCCCTGAATTTTAACAGTTTTGTAAAGGAGAAGCTACAATATCATTTATCATGGAATCTGAGAGCCAGAGGCTGTCACCTGATCCCAGGCTTGCAAAGCTCCTGCACTCTGTGGTGTGATCACAAAGTGAGATTGTTCTCATAGTCGGCTAAAGCCAATAGCGGTGAATGAATAACAGTAGTGTATTTGACATAATACTGTATATAAACATTGATTTTCACATCTCTCTGCAGTGTCAATCATATAAAACTTTGAAAGATCTCAAAAGAATTTAGCGTGTAGTATATCCAGTCACAGAATGGCAAAACAAAAACAAAAAACCAAAGCTAGCAGAAAATTCAATTATTTCCAGGTTACTCTTCTGTCTTGGGACAGAGTCACTTACACAGCATCCATTCCATACTTAATCTCCTCTTTTGTAATTTTTGGGTAACAGAGCTGCAAAGCCAAATTACATTAAATCACATTCTATAGAACTGCTAAATCATATTCCATGAAATCATCAATGTACCATAATCTTAAGAAATCAGTACTTTCTTTTTTTTTAGACAAAGTGTCCCTCTTGTTCCTCAGGCTGGAGTGCAATGGTGCGATCTCGGCTCACTGCAACCTCCACCTCCTGGGTTCATGCCATTCTCCTGTCTCAGCCTCCTGAGTAGCTGCGATTACAGGCACCTGCCACCATGCTTGGCTAATTTTTTTTGTATTTTTAGCAGGGACAGGGTTTCACCATGTTGGCCAGGCTGGTCTGGAACTCCAGACCTCATGTGATCCACCTGCCTTGGCCTCCAAAAGTGCTGGGATTACAGGCGTGAGCCACCACGCCTGGCCAGAAATCAGTACTTTCAAATAGGTTAATAAATTATTTCTCAAAGATAACCTGTGGAATTTGTCTACTTTTTCAGCTTTATCCCACTGCTGTCTAACTCATGTATAACCTTAAATTCATAAAAATTGTAACACGGCCACCTCTGTGTCTTGCCTTTGAATAACCGAGGATAATTTAATTCATACTCTCCAGAATTCTGTAGAAAACTCAAATCATTCCTGAGCCCATCAGTGTCCAGAAAATGCAAGCTCATGATGACTATCGGCCTCAGAAAACATCATTGTGAAGAGAAGTCTGGGTGGAAACCTCAATGTTATAGGTTATGTTGGGGTTATACAAAGTGTAAACGTATCTACACCAGAGATCTTTCCCTTTGGCACAGAGCAGATCAGCAGAGCCCCTTGGCCACCCACTCCCACATTTCTCAGAAGTACCTAGAAGTCGAATGACATTTGGGTGGCTGAAATCTTTCATGCACGCTGCCTCACTGAGAAACTCCTCGATCTCCCGCTGTGAAAAGTTGTCCACTAAAGGAGAAAAAAGAAAAGGTTAAGTATGAATAATTCACTCAATTAAGGGGAGGGGGTGGGCAACAGCAATTCTGTTCTCTGAAATCCAGGCCAGGAAGAGATGAAACTATAGAGACAGGAAACAGATGGGTGGTTGTCACGGGCTAGTAGGGGTAGGGAAGAGAAGACGGGGGCAAACAGGCAAAGCACAGGGGACTTTTAGGGCCAAGAAATAATTCTGTAAGATACTGTAGTGGTGGATGCATGACACTACACATTTGTCAAAACCCACAGAGTTGTACAACACCAAGAGTGAGCCCTAATGTAAAATATGGACTCTGGTTAATAATAATGTATCAGGATGGGTTCATCAATTGCAAAAAATGCAGCTCAGTAATAAAAGACATTAATAATAGGAGAGACTGTGTGTGTCAGGAGGGGACCTATGGGCATTCTCTGTACTTTCTGCCCAACTTTTCTGCAAACCTGAAACTGCTCTAAAAAGTTAAAGTCTAATGGTAAAGAAAAAAAATTCCAAAAAAAAAAAAAAACCCCACCAAAACCAAGAACAATTCTAACTGGTCTGTTGCAATTATATTTGCTTTTTTTTTTTTTTTTTGAGACAGAGTCTTGCTCTGTCCCCCAGGCTGGAGTGCAGTGGCAGGATCTCGGCTCCACCTCCCAGGTTCACATCATTCTCCTGCCTTAGCCTCCCAAGTAGCTGGGACTACAGGCGCCTGCCACCACACCCGGCTAATTTTTTTTTTTTTTGTATTTTTTAGTAGAGACGGGGTTTCACCGTGTTAGCCAAGATGGTCTCGAGTTCCTGACCTCGTGATCTGCCCACCTCGGCCTCCCAAAGTGCTGGGATTACAGGCATGAGCCACCATGCCCAGCCTGTTTTTTTAAAAAAGAAAGAACCCACACCTCTCCCTTTCTGTTGGTGTGTGTCCTGCAAGTCTGGTTGCTCAACCACATCTTATAAGCCGGATGCATTTTCATACCACGTTTTTTAAATTAAATTGGCTTAAGAGAGACATTTGAAATTCTGTATTACGCTAAGTGAAATAAGCCAGTCACAAAAGGATGAACATTGCATGAAGTACCTAGAGAGTCAAAATCAGACAGAAAATAGAATAGTGCTTGCTGGGGCTGGGGAGAGAGGGTACTGGGGAGTCATTGTTCAGTAGGTGTAGAGTTTCAGTTTTGCAAGATGAAAAGTTTTGGGGCCGGGCGCAGTGGATCACGCCTGTAATCCCGGCACTTTGGGAGGCCAAGGCGGGTGGATCACGAGGTCAGGAGATCGAGACCATCCTGGCTAACAGGGTGAAACCCCGTCTCTACTAAAAATACAAAAAATTAGCTGGGCATGGTGGTGGGTGCCTGTAGTCCCAGCTACTCGGGAGGCTGAGGCAGGAGAATGGCGTGAACCCGGGAGGCGGAGCTTGCAGTGAGCCGAGATAGCACCACTGCATTCCAGCCTGGGTGACAGAGCGAGACTCTGTCTCAACATAAAAAAAAAAAAGAAAAGTTTTAGAGATGGATGGTAGTGATGGTTGTATAACATTATGAATATGGCTCTTAATATCACTGAACTGTATACTTAAAATGGTTAAGATGGTAAATTTTACATTATGTATATGTTGCCCCAATTAAAAACAAATAAATAAAACAAAAAGTCAGGTTTGCCTTCGGGAATTTGCATTAACAGTGTATAACTACTGATTAAAATCATGCACGAGGGCATCTAATGCAGTGTCTGTACCATCCTATGGGCTTAATATATATTACTCTTCTTTCTACTGAAGCAAATTTAGAAAAATTCAAAATTTCTCTAATTTAAAAAAAAAAATCTATACATCTGCAAAAATTTGCCCTCACCTATTCCTTTTGCTGCAAACAGCCAGGTGGGGGAATAGAGGTGCAGGGCTCTGCCTGCAGACTCTTCCCTGGGGGGTCCAACCTGCAAGTAAATGTAGCTGAGCCTGGGGATTTTGAAGCTAGAGATTATTCTCTCAATCTTTGACAATTAGCAGGGGTGTAATCCCTATGCAAGTTACCCTAATGAAATTAAATAACTGCAGAGCCAAGCCAGAGAAAAAGGGGGTTCCAGGCCCAGCTCCTCCCACCAGGCCTCCTAATATGCGTGCCTATATCCCTAAATAGGGATTATGGAAGGATTCCCCACAGACACACTGGGAAACTCAAATAAAATCACGGAAGAGCAGGAATGGTGCAGAATATGGCTCAGTGCTCGGTTCAGCTCCAGTTAGTATTCTGACTTCAGGGTGCTTTAGTTTCTAGGGGCTAGTTTCTGAACCTCCTTTTCAGTTATGTTCATTTTCTCTTCTTGTTGTCCTGATGAAATGCGGGAATAACTGCAATGTCCTTTGGCTAACGGTGAGTATCGCATAAATATTAGCCATTACGGTCTACTTAAAAAGCAAAAAGCATCGGTTCATGTGGCTTGTTGGTTATGGTGGTTCCTTTTCATAACCGAATTAAGCTTCAGCCTCCAGGCCAGGTGCGGTGGCTCACACCTGTAATCCCAGCACTTTGGGAGGCCAAAGTGGGCGGATTACTTGAGGCCAAGAATTCAAGACCAGCCTGGCCAACATGGTGAAATCCCATGTCTACAAAAAATACAAAAATTAACCAGACATGGTGGTGCATGCCTGTAATCCCAGCTACTTGGGAGGCTGAGGCGGGAGAATTACTCGAACCCAGAGGCAGAAGTTGCAGTGAGCCGAGATGGTGCCACTGCACTCCAGCCTAGGCGACAGAGCAATACTCTGTCTCAAAAAGAAAAAAATAAATAAACTTCAGCCTTTTCATTTAAGAGTCTCGGAACATGCTTATAATCTAACTTATGCTTTAATGTCCAGTAACTAGTGGATTTAAATTTTAGGAAGAATCCAACTTTACTTTATTCCCTGATCAAAAATAGTATTGAATAGGTACAAGGGGTTAATAAGGAAGCAACACCAAGAATATTGACAAACTGAGCACCAAATAATCTCCATCCATGATTCGTGATGAAGACTGTGGGTGAAATATCATATGACCACGGCCTATTTTCTAAGTTTCCCAGTGATAGGCCATGACCAGCCAGACACCCATAGAATCAAACTTAGACAGCTGTGTGTCCTTCCTGGGAGAAGGACATGGAGATGAAATGCTACGTTGCTCTGCCGGTGAAATCTGGTCATCTTATGGTAATGAAGAAGCCCAGCACAACCTGCCCCCTTTCTAGCTATTTCAATTAGACAAGTCAGCAAGTCACTATAGTTTCCTTACCTATATAGATTTTGGGATGGGTGCGGTGGCTCACGCCTGTTATCCCAGAACTTTGGGGGGCTGAGGCAGGTGGATTATTTGAGGTCAGGAGTTCGAGACCAGCCGGGCCAACATGGAGAAACCCCATCTTTACTAAAAATTCAAAAATTTAGCCAGGTGTGTTGGTGGGTACCTGTAATCCCAGCTACTCAGGAGACTGAGGTGGGAGAATCACTTAAACCCAGGAGGTGGAGGTTGCAGTAAGCCAAGATGGCGCCACTGCACGCCAGCCTGTGTGACACAGTGAGACTCCATCTCAATTAAAAAAAAAAAAAAAAAAGGATTTGAGAGGGCCTAGACTGCATAGATTTTAGAGTGTCCTAACTGGCATCTAGCACTATTTTTTTAAATTTCTTTTTTATTATTATACTTTAAGTTCTAGGGTACATGCGCACAATGTACAGGTTTGTTACATATGTATACATGTGCCATGTTGGTGTGCTGCACTCATTAACTCGTCATTTACATTAGGTATATCTCCTAATGCTATCCCT
>NW_012102188.1:418153-419434 GCF_000951045.1 Mandrillus leucophaeus
CCCACAAAAGAATATGTAATGCATGCACGAAGAGCTCATTATAGTAATTCCCCCTTGGTGACCAGTGTTACTCATTGCCTTCTGACCCACTGGCAACTGAGATTGTGACATATGGCCTCATGGAGCACCCAATACTGAAGCAACTGCCCACCCCAGAAGAATGGGATTCATCATTGATAACTCACACTTCATGGTCTTCACTGCCACTTTCTGAGAGGTCCCATCTTCCTGCTTAAGATTTCCTTCCATTACAGACCCAAACTCTCCTGTGAAGTGAAAGAACTCTGTAAGGACACTGTGCAAATTCTCCCCTGACCACAGAAATGTTACAGTGCCAGGGCTGCTGGCTTCACGTGGTATGAGAGCATCTCACCCACGGGTAGCCAGGCAGAGCCGGCCCAGGCCACCCGCATCGCAAACCAGGGTGATGCACCGCACTCTAGTCTCCTGCTTGTCACGAGCTTGGGTGGCTTGGGCCTACCTTTGCTCATCACTTTATTAAGCATTATAACCGATCCAAGACACTTAGAAGAGAACATGAAAAATACAATTGAAGTTTCTAAAGCACAAACTCTTAATACCATTATCATTCATCCTAAGAACAACTTAACAAGTTAAATATGTATTTTCATTTTTGTTCCTAATTAGAAAGATGCCAGGAACAATAAACTTAAAAACTAGAGGAATAATCTTAAAGTACATAGGAAACTAATCAATGAATTACATGCTTTTCAATGAAGAACGAAAATTAGTATTTTTCAAGGACCTGTATGTGCTAGGTATTGAAGAGAATCTTTCCATTTGCCAGATCTGAGTTTCAAAAATCAATAGTCTATCATTTTAAATAATAAAATATAACTATCCATAGTATAACTCAGAGTCCTAAGATGGTATTTTATTTAATAAATACATGTTAAAGAACTATTCTAAACTGCTTACCTTCTTGTCCCACATTTTATTAGAATTGCTTTAAACTGCTTACCTTCGCCCAGAATTTTTCCAAGAATTAGAAGATTCCTGTCAATCACAACATCTTCTAGTTTATTTTGTAGTTCCTCGCTGACTCCCAAGCTATGTACTGAAAAAGGAGTAATTTAGTATGTATAAAAATGGTCAGCATGCTTTCTTTCACTTAATAACTAAAATGAAATAAAGTCCTGTATAATGAACATTCCTGCCGGGCGCAGTGGCTCAAGCCTGTAATCCCAGCACTTTGGGAGGCCAAGACGGGCGGATCACGAGGTCAGGAGATCGAGACCATCCTGGCGAACACGGTGAAAC
>NW_012102188.1:419484-472970 GCF_000951045.1 Mandrillus leucophaeus
CACGGTGAAACCCCGTCTCTACTAAAAAATACAAAAAAACTAGCCGGGCGAGGTGGCGGGCGCCTGTGGTCCCAGGTACTCGGGAGGCTGAGGCAGGAGAATGGCGTAATCCCGGGAGGCGGAGCTTGCAGTGAGCCGAGATCTGGCCACTGCACTCTAGCCTGGGCGACAGAGCGAGACTCCATCTCAAAAAAAAAAAATAAAATAAAATAAATATTCCTTATTTATTTATTTATTTATTTATTTATTTATTTATTGAGCCAGAGTCTAGCTCTGTCGCCCAGGCTGGAGTACAATGGCACAGTCTTGGCTCACTGCAACCTCTGACTCCTAGGTTCAAGCGATTCTTGTGCCTCAGCCGGCACAAGTATCTGGAACTGCAGGCACGCACCACCACACCCAGCTAATTTATGTATTTTTAGTAGAGACGGGTTTCATAATGTGGGCCAGACTGGTCTCGAACTCCTGACCTCAAGTAATCTGCCCACCTCGCCCTCCCAAAGTGCTGGGATTACAGGCGTGAGCCACCACGGCCAGCCCCTTTTCTCATTTTGTATCTATTATTTCTCTCCCCAAATTGCCAGTAATGAAACTTCATACTTTATTATGATTAAACTAAGTATAATGAATCCTTCAGGGCAAGGTTAATTCTGAAGAATTACAAAAATTAGAACCGTATTTCTCTTTCTGTAGTGTGGTAGCAACAGCCGGCAATCAGATTCATGTAGGGGTGGTTTGCCTTTGACTTAAAGGGGTAAGGAAGGTAAGTAAGTCAATAGGTACTTTCTAGTGAATTCTTTACTATTAATATTATACCCTTAACTACAGTATACAAAAGAACCAAACTTCCCCTACCCTCCCATGCCATGGATGGAGTCTCACAAACCACAGAAAACATCTAGAGAACAAGCTCTTATTTTACATACTGTATATGAAACCTCATTATAACAGCATAGCTAGGGCTAAAATGAGCACTTTGAGGAACTGGAGAATAAGATTTTCTATAATAAAATATGTAATATAGTAAGGTATATAATAGATGTGTTGTGTTGGCAACAAGAGAAATTAACCAGAAGGAGACCAGTTCAACAACTCCTGGCAAATGATTCAGTCTGGACCATAGTTAAGGCATCAACAAGCTCTTGAAAGAAAAAAAAAAAAATGTGGATAATTAGGACACATTAGTTCTCCGAGAAAAAACTTTATCCAGTGGTTCTCCAATAAAGGAGAGAAAGTGGTCTAAATGACAAATTTTAAAATTTTAAATTAAAAAAAAAATTGAGGATATCTAAAAGTCAAAACTTACAGACTAGAAACGTAAAGCAACTAATAATATTCTACACCAAGCAAGTTTCTATTTCATAGCAACCTGTATTCCGTCATTTTCATAGATTTTCTTTACTGGGGGCAAACATCCAGAAGCATGAATTTGTTAATATTTGCATGTTCTTTCTATACTTTTTCTGAAATTATTCAGGAACACTAGTATCTGTTTAGTTCCACTGTTTAAACCAGAAGCCCCCACTCTCTGATTCAGCAAAGCTCAAACCATAATTACTATAAAGCATGTTGGCACATCATCCTCGGAGTTGGTTGCCAGGAAAACAGGAAATGAGGCTCGAGATTATGTCCGCTAGTTATAAGTTTTCTTTAAATCCCTGACCTCTACCCATCTTCTGTCACCCCCAGAAGGTTCCTCTTTTCTGCCCCATTTCATGACATTAGGAGTCCTTTTAACCCCAGGTTAAGCTCCTGATTCCAGTAAATTAGCCCGCAGAGCTGTGCATAGCAGTATCTACTTGTGGCTTTTAAAGACATTTTGTACATTAAAAATATCCATTCGTCTTCGACACCTTTGGCTTTTGTTAGAAATCTGTCTGTTTTTCTTTCTTTGTTCTCAACTATTTTAACTTTTGCCAAAAAGGGAAATGAAAGCCAACTTACAGGTAAGTTCAATGGCTCGCCGACAGAAGGACTTCTTTGCTACATAATTTACCACTAATTCAGAATCCTCCTCTGTGAATGCATTCCTGGGTGAATGAAAACAAAGATACTTCACTATAAAAACAGGGCTACTGGGGCAGGTGCTGATTCCACAAGGATGCTACAGAGCTTCCCCTTTTCAACGGGCTCTTTTACAACAAAAACTTTCCCCCTAGAAGAAATATGTTTCTTTCCTTTGATTTATTTTAGACTTACTTGGCAATATTGAAACTACTTTAGCTAGGTACCATCAAGAACAGAGAATAACAGACAAGCTCCCAGTGGCCAAAGCTGTAACAATCTGAGCAAGAAACTAAAGTAATACTAGACTATGGAGTATAAAATGACTATCAATGAGTTCATACTTATGAAAATATGATTGAATGAATGAATGGAACAAAACACACCAATCTCCTGTGGTGAAGGATTCCAAATATTTTATGTAGCTAGTAAGGGGTGGAGGGAGTTAAATCCTTACGCTGTGAGTATGGGCTTGCATAGGGACTTGCTTCCAAAGAACAGTAGGGAAAGGGAGAAAAAATAACTTCATGGTAGAGAAACCCAGCAAATACTACTTCCGCCAGGTGATCAATGTCAACATCAGCAGTGAAAAATCATGTTAATATGCACCTTTGATAAGAAGTGATGACAATGGCACTTTAATTCTGTGGCTCTTCCTCTCAATCACCCATAACCCCTGCTCATTATCAGCAAAACATTGAACAAATTGCAACAGAGGGGCATCCTACAAAACCCCCAACTAACACTTCTGAAAACTGGCAAGATCATCAAAGATAAGAAAGGTCTAAGAAACGGCCACAGCAAAGAGGAGCCTAAGGAGATGTGACGACTGACTAAAATGTGGCGTCCTGGATGGGATCCCAGAACAGAAAAGGGACATTAGGTGAAAATTAAGGAAATCTCAAAGTAGAGATGTTAGCTAATGGCAATGTATCAATATTGGCTCATTAACTGTAACAAATGTATTGTACTAATTGTCAGGACCCTGAGCCCAAGCTAAGCCATCATTTCCCCTGTGACCCGCTCGTATACATCCAGATGACCTGAAGCAACCGAAGATCCACAAAAGAAGTGAAAATAGTCAGTTCCTGCCTTAACTGATGATATTCCACCATTGTGATTTGTTCCTGCTCCACCCTAATTGATGAATTGACTTTGTGACAATACCCCTCCCCACCCTTGCAATAAGGCACTTTGTGATATTCCCCCCATCCTTGTGAATGTACTTTGTACAATACACCCTCTCCACCCTTGAGAAGGTACTTTGTAATATTCTCCCTGCTCTTGAGAATGTACTCTGCAAGATCCACCCCCTGCCCGCAAAAAATTGGTCCTAACTCCACCGCCTATCCCAAACCTATAAGAACTAACAATAATTCCACCACCCTTTGCTGACTCCTTTTTCGGACTCAGCCCGCCTGCACCCAGGTGATTAAAAAGCTTTACTGTGGCCAGGCACGTGGCTCACGCCTGTAATCCCAGCACTTTGGGAGGCCAAGGTGGACAGATCACGAGGTCAGGAGATCGAGACCATCCTGGTTAACATGGTGAAACCCCGTTTCTACTAAAAATACAAAAAATTAGCCGGGCGTGATGGCAGGCGCCTGTAGTCCCAGGTACTCAGGAGGCTGAGGCAGGAGAATGGCGTGTACCTGGGAGGCGGAGCTTGCAGTGAGCCGAGACAGTGCCACTGCACTCCAGCCTGGGTGATAGAGCAAGATCCCGTCCCAAAAAAAAAAAAAAAAAAAAGCTTTATTGCTCACACAAAGCCTGTTGATGGTCTCTTCACACAGATACGTGTGACACTAATAATGTAAGCTGTTAATAATAGAGGAAACTAGGTATGGAGCATATGAGAAGTTTCTGTACTATCTTCTCAATGTTTCTGTAAAATTAAAACTGTTCTAAAAAATAAGGCTGGGCGTGGTGATTCATGCCTGCAATCCCAGCACTTTGGGAGGCTGAGGCAGGAGGATCACTTGAGTCCAGGAGTTCAAGACCAGCCTGGGCAACAAGGTGAGATGCCTCATCTCTACAAAAAGTAAGAAAATTAGCCAGAAATGGTAGTGTGCGACTGCAGTCCCAGCTAATCGGGAAGCTGAGATGGGAGGATCACTTGGGTTCTGGAGGATGAGGCTGCAGTGAGCCATGACTGCACCACTGCACTCCAGCCTGGACGACAGAGCAACATCCTGTCTCAAAAAAATGAATTAATTTTAAAAATAAAAAATGAAGCCTATTTTAACAATCCATTTAGTCACTGTTTTAGACTAATTGGTGGGAAAGTATTATGAATTAGAAAGTCCAGATTACAGATTTAATCTCAATTTACCTTAGGTACATAGGTTATTTCAAAGTGATACACAATTAAAAAAAATACTGATGTACAAAAAGCAAAGCACTTGGAAAGATGTACACCAAAATAGCAACCAAGACCAACTATGGGCCTGAGATGGGTCTCACTTTCTCCTTTTGACTATTCTATGTAATCTGATTTTTAAAAAATATAATGTTATTTTTATAAGTAAAAATAAAAGTATTTTCATTTAAAAATGAGCTGGAAAGTGGTTTTACAAAAGGAACAAATGAATAGATATTGTAGTAAGGATCCATGGGAACTGACTTTGGCATAGATAAAAATAACCTGTTACAAGTCTTTGTTTTAAGCTTCTGCTGAGCTTAAGGGTTCCTGGAAATAGTTTTATTTTTAAATATTTGAAATAGTATTGTAATCTTGTTAATATATTTGCTGTGCTCAGCAGCCCCACTTTTTGGTAATGTGGCATGTGCTGCTCTTTCTGGCTGGAATGCTCTTCTTCTCTCTCATCTAATGAATACCTGCTCTTTCTTCAGATCTTAGCTCTGGTGTCAGCCACTTCTGCAAGAAGGCCTTCCTTGACTTTCTTAACGAAGCCAAATTTTTCTGACACATTCTTACCCCTTTACATAGAATTTATTACAGTTGCCATTTTTAATCTATTCTGTGAGTGCTTGACTACTGCCTGACTCCCCATGAACTGTGAACCCCATGAGGGCAGGATTTTGTTCACCACTGTATTCCAGGCTACGGCAGTGCCTAGTGCCTAGCAGGCCTTTAATACATATATATATATTTTTATTTTTTATTTTTTTATTTTTTTTGAGATGGAGTCTCACTCTGTTGCCCAGGCTGGAGTGCAGTGGCACGATCTCTGCTCACTGCAAGCTCCGCCTCCTGGGTTCACGCCATTCTCCTGCCTCAGCCTCTCAAGTAGCTGGGACTACAGGGGCCCGCCACCACACCCAGCTAATTTTTTTGTATTTTTGGTAGAGACGGGGTTTCACCATGTTAGCCAGGATGGTCTCGATCTCCTGACCTAGTGATCCGCCCGCCTTGGCCTCCCAAAGTGCTGGGATTACAGGCGTGAGCCACTGCGCCCGGCCTTTAATACATATTAATGAGCTACTCTTGCAGCTTCTGCAGAGGTTCTCCGTACTTGTTTTATGATGAGCCCACATGTCACACCAAGATCCTGGGATGTATTTTAGTCAATTATATGTTCAAGATTTAGATCAGATTTTGTCCACTTCTTTAAAATAGTCATTCTTAGAATTCACATACTAAGATATAACAATTGTAAGAATAGGCTTGTAAAGACTAAAGTAACTGACCCCTAAGACTGGGATGAACACAAATAAAGGGCAGCCTGGCTGCCAATCTTAAGCCCTTCCCACGCCTATGGCAAGTCTTGGAGCGAGTGGGATGTTCTAGTAGCATTCTGAAGGTGGAGCAATGAAAGAGGGAGGCTCAGCTCCCTCCAAAGTATAGCCATACACTCCTCACTCAATCTATCCCACTCCAACCTGCCAACAACCCTTCTGGGTTCAAGCAATTCCTGTGCCTCAACCTCTCAAGTAGCTGGGATTACAGGCATGTGTCATCATGCCCAGCCAATTTTTGCATTTTCTGTAGAGACAACGTTTTGCCCTGTTGGCCAGGCTGGTCTCAAACTCCTGACCTCAAGTGATCCGCCTGCCTTGACCTCCCAAAGTGCTGGGATTACAGGTGTGAGCCACCGCCCTCGGCCTATTTTTAAGGCTTCTAATAAAAGTCCTCACTTAACAGCAACCCAGTTTGAGTAGCGAAGGCCTACTGATACTCTTCTCTGTAAAGGAACCCTTTTCAGGGCTGGCTTTTGCTGGCAGCTGCTTCTGTAAGCCATGGCCTAAGTCAGGAAGCTGCCTGAGCCCAAGGTATGTGTAAGGTAGGGCAGCCACCTGGGAGCAATGTGAGCAGCTGGCCCAACAGGAAAGGCATAATCACTTGGTATAACAACCTGGTCAATAGCAGTGAGCAAACATTTTTAGCTGGGAGACTTACCCGAACTTTGTCTCCTGAACTCTTTTTCTGACGGCCAAGGAGATGTATAAAACCAACCCAATCAAAATAAATCCACAAAAGCAGCCAAAGATGATGAGCACAGGATCTGCGTTGCCAGGTGCTGGAGTTGAAGAGGGGGCATGATCTACCCAACCTGGTAAAATACCAATAGACTAATCATGGGTTTGAAATATATGAGAAACATTGACTTGTAACAGGGAAGAACAAATAGTCAAAGCTTTCAGAACTCAGTTAAATCTTTTGTAATCTACAAATACAGGCAGGCCTCACTTTGTGTAAGCTGACACCATGCAAAGAGATCTTAATAACTGATGGGAAACTAGCTTGATTTACTCATTCCACAACAGACATATAGATCAAAATGTCACGTTGTACTCCAGAGGTATATATAATTTTTCAATTGTTAATTAAAAATAGTAACTTAAAAATCAATGAGAAAACTCACGTCAGTTATACATGTACAAGAAAATTTTAAAAATTACAACTAATATTTACTTGCACTGTAGTTTAAAAATGTGAAAAACATGAAAAATTAAAGTGTCATTTCTTTGTAAAAAACGATCGAGAGTAGGTTGAATAGTTTACCTTCTAGTCATGTAACTTATGATACAGAGAAAACATAGTTTCTGTGTTTTGGAGAACTGTCACATTCCTAAGTTTGGATCCGCGGCTAATACTTTATCTTTTATGCTTTCAAGGTTGTAAAATATCTCTCAGTATTCCTTCAATGCTGTTTTTTGACGGTGTCGCTTTCTCTGGGACATTTTCAACATTTTTGTCACAACCTCTTCATGTATGTGCATAAGTTCACCTTCACTAAGGACCGCTGGTTCACATCCAACGTTTATCAGCGGGGGCAGTAACAACTTTCCATAGTCTTACATTCAATTCAAATTTTACGTTGAACACTATCACTTTGCATTTCTTTGCTGTGCTTTTTACCTTTGTTTACCAACTCCCTCTTTCAATTACCCATTTTTGTAAAATGGCATGTGGGTTTGTCCCTGGGAGACAAGGAGGCAACACCGCCACATGTCTCCGCTAGGTGGGCACAAAAAGAATGACAAAGGCGCAGTGACCAATCACAACAGACTTTGAAAGAAATGATGCCATTGGTCCTGAGAGTGATGTGCATCTGTTATTTCTACAGTGATTGGTGGCCTGAAGAGCCAGCCGCCCGAGTTTATGCTTTCTGCCATTATAGTTAATATAGAATGGTGACTAAAATTTGAACTATATTGTTGGGGCATGGCTGTTTTTTAACTGTGGTAATTGAAATTTGTGCATACTGGAGCCAGGCAAGGTAAGGAATGCCTGCATAGCCAACATGGCTTCACCATATTGGCCAGGTTGGTCTGGGACTCCTGACCTCAAGGGATCCGCCTGCCGCAGCCTCCCAAAGTGCTGGGATTATAGGCATGAGCCACCGCGCCCAGCCTAAACTCCGATTTTTTAAAGCTGTCCCTTTAGAATCAGAATTTCATTGTCTTTGTTCTTGTTTTGTTTTGTTTTGTTTCGTTTTGGAGATGGGGTCTCACTCTGTCACCCAGGCAGAAATACAATGGGGTGATCTTGGCTCACTGCAACCTCCACCTGCCGGGCTCAAGCAATCCTCCCAAGTAGCTGGGACCACAGGCGCATGCCACCACACCCTGCTAATTTTTGTTGTTGTTGTTGTTGTTTTTGATAGAGATGGGGTTTCACCATGTTGGCTAGGCTGGTCTTGAACTCCTGAGTTCAAGTGATCTGCCTGCCTTGGCCTCCCAAAGTGTTGGAATTACAGGCGTGAGTCACCATGTCCAGGCAGAATCTCAGTGTCTTTGAATTTCTACCAGGTAGACACATCTTGCCTCCCCATCACCAGTTACTAGTGTTTCCCAGGAACTGTGCCTATGGGCTGCAGGAACCTAATATGGTTCCATTTCAGCACCAAAAGGGAGAGCAAGTTTGAGGGTCCCTGGTAACAGACAGGTGGGAACTCAGTCATCTGCTCACAAGTTCTGTCTGCTATTGGGTACAAAGGTCATTTTTGGCAAAAACTTAATGTATAAGCACACTGATCTAGATGCCTATGCATGGACTTTATGATAGTCATTTAACATTAAACAACCTAGGGAAGGTGAGAGTCAAACAAAGTGGCTCCATTGGGTTATGCAGTGAGCACAGCACTTGGTTCACTTGGGGTACCACGGTGGCACCGTGCCAAAGGACATTCCAGCAACATGCAAAAGCCAACACGCATGGCTGGGCATTTAGCTCAGTGGGCCCAGGACAGTCTGAGGATGGCTTCCATAGGAAATATTTCATATTCTGTGCAGACAAAGCACAAGGCATGTTACCCAAGGCTTGAATGGGTAAAAACATGGCAAAGCAGTACTGTTTGAAACACAGCAAAACAAGCACCAGCAAATAAATTGCCCCAATTATAGACAGCTAAGGATTAGCTGTATCGTTTATCTAAAATTCAGTCATGTACAGTATACATCATTGCAACTAAGTTCAATAAGTAAAGCCAAAGTTGGCATCTGAAAAGACTGATCTCCCAAGTAAGTTATTATCATTAATAGTAACTACAGGAGGGACCTATGGGTATCAGCAGTTCTATAAAGCATGTTATCATATCATATCTTTATCATTGGAAAAAGTATTTTTGATTCTTATTTTTCCTTTTTTTTTTTTTTTGAGACAGGGTCTCGCTCTCTTACCTAGCTAGAGTACAGTGGTGTGATCATAGCTCACTGAAACCTCTGCCTCCTGGGTTCAAGCAATCCTCCCATCTCAGCCTCCCAAGTAGCTGGGACAACAGGCATGATCCACCATGCCCAGCAAATTTTAAAAATACGTATTTTTTTGTAGAGACAGGGTCTCACTATGCTGTCCATTGCCCAGGTTGGTCTCAAACTCCTCCTGCTTTTGACTCCTGAAGTGTTGAGATAAGCCCAGCCTTATTTTTCATTCTTTAATCAGCCATCCATCCCCCAGGTTACTTTCTGGCAATCTGTGTACTGCCTGGACCATCACACCCTATCAGCCCTTACTGGGTATAGCTCTCACCGTGCGCAGGGATAAATATTTTCACGGGGTCACTGAAGGGCCCGACTCCCCCTTTTGTGACGGCTGCAATCCTCACTGTGCACGTAGCATTGTGGACTTGAACAGAGATCTGAGCTCGGCTGTTATTCTGGCCAACTTCCTCCAAGAGCTCTTTCTGGGGACAGAGAGGAAAAGAGGAAATGAAAACACTGACGGCCAAACTGCAGGCATGTCTATAGTTCCTTCTGAGGGAAGCCGTCCTGCCCACGTCTGGGGCCAGAAGCCACACTTTCACAGCGTTCCTTCCTCACTCAGGCCACGGCCAATGCAACCAAAAGGCGGGTAGAGACAGGATGCAACCTCAAGTTTTGGGGGGTGTTGGCAAGCTAGGGCTATGAGGGCATGGCACTTACAGTGGTCCTAAAGAAGCTTCTGGAAGAGACGGAGCATGTAGTAGATGCACCCAGATGGTAGACAAGACTGACTCCTTGAGCCCTCGATCCTCAGAACCATCCACAGCACAATACACCAGTCACACTGTCCCTTGACACTGTCCACCTGCCACCCGCCCTTGAACCAGCATGAGTGGCCTCCTGTTCTTTGAAATTATAAGCAGTTTGACTAAAATCTACCTGGAAGAGGGCACTGACACTTTTTTTTTCTTTCAGTGTGACAAATGTACAACTTGCTCAATTTTCAAAACTCTGGTTTTACTTTTATTTGTATGTTATTTAAAAGTCAATGTCATTCAAACAAAGGGAAAAAAATAACCAGAACTAAGGGTTTATACGACACCTTCCTCCCCTTTTCCAAACCTCTATAATCATAATGTTCTCTGGTGTAGGAAACTAATTTTGCGTTTGGGCTGGCTTTTCAAATGGAAATTGTAGGGGTTGTGAAAGCTGAAACGAAGTTCTAGGAACATATCTTTATCTCTGAATTTTGGAAATTTGATTTCAGAGACAGAAAGAAGTCTCAGGTCATGTAGGTGACAGATGTCACAGGTCATCAATGAACAGCAAAGGCAGTTCTATTGGTAACTGTATTCCCTGGTCACTCACTCTCAAGCCAGTCATTTTGCTAGTGATGGTGAAGGATAGAACCATCTCAACTCTTAAGGAGAGAGCAGTCCATCATTCATGACCAAGGGGGCACCTGGGTTGGCCATCCAGAGACTGTTTCCAAATCTAAATAGGCAATGGACATCAGGACCCAGAAATGTCCCCTGCAGAAAAAAAACAAGCTGTTTTTTCTGCTCGTGCACCACAATAGTCAACACAGAAGGCTTCTGTGACCTCTGGTCACCAAGAAGTGTATGAGAAGTTTTCCCTACAAACAACCAGTCAGTTCCACAGCAGACACCAGCTGGGCATTCTCCAACCCAGTTCAATTCTAACGCTATCACCTGGAGATAGTGTCAGATCCCACAGGGTGAGGGCTCAGCCCCCAAGAGCCCCCCCCCAATTTCAGATGCAAATCACAAGCCCCAGGTAGTTTGACCTGTACTTCTGACCAGCTGGCTATAAATCAGGGACTCCATGACCCCCTCCTTGAGTTTGTTTAATTTGCTAGAGTGGCTCACAGAACTTAGGAAAAGACATTCACTGGTTTATTCTTTTTTTCTTTTTTTCTTTTTGAGATGGAGTCTTGCTCTGTCACCCAGGCTGGAGTGCAGTGGAGCTATCTCAGCTCACTGCAACCTCCACCTCCCGGGTTCAAGCAATTCGCCTGCCTCAGCCGCCCAAGTAACCGGGACTACAGGTGCCCACCACCATGCCCAGCTAATTTTTGTATTTTTAGTAGAGATGGGGTTTCGCCACATTGGTCAGGCTGGTCTCAAACTCCTAACCTCAGGTGATCCACCTGCCTTGGCCTTCCAAAGTGCTGAGATTATAGGCGTGAGCCACTGCGCCCGGTCTCACTGTTAAGGGTTTAATGAGTTCCTTTATGTAAAACACATAGTACATGATCTGGCATGCTGCAAGTAATCAGTGGTGGCTATGATTATCCTTAGATCATGTTCAAGGTGTTGCTACAGTTGGGTCTTCTTTCTCTATAAATAAATACAAAACCTTACAGAATTGACTTTATGGTATCTTTCAAGTCTTGGTGCGTTAGAGAAAATCATCAAGGCTGTCTAGTTCCCCAAACCAAGAAGCTTATTTGACCCATTCATGGAGTTTACCTCCATGGTAGATTTCTCCTCCAGGCAAAATGTACCTTATTTGATCAATCCCTGGGTTTCAGAAGTAGTTCAGATCTCCGGCTGGCCATGAGAGCCTTGCCTATTCCTCATACTTTAAGATCACACCAGTTCAAATGCTCTGCTCTCTTTTGACAGTGAGAAAGAGGGAGAAAAGGAGAAAGGAAGAGGCGGTGGGCACAAGCCAACATCCAGGCACACAGCTCAGCTCATTAGGGGAACTTGTCAGGAGGCCAAGGTCTTGGGCCAAGTACACTGCAGCTTCCCTGAGTCTTTAAAGAAGTTGGTTCTCCGGGAGGCAGATGTTGCAGTGAGCCGAGATTGTGCCACTGCACTCCAGCCTGAACGACAGAGTGAGACTCTGTCTCAAAAAAAAAAAAAAGTTGGTTCTACATATCATGCTGTCTCAAGGCTATAAGAATCTCTGCTATGAGATTCCTTCTAAGTCTATACCCTTTGAAAACGAAGAGTAAACTAGCATTCGAGCAATAAACCCAATGAGCTCCATAAAAACCGCACGTATAAAAATGTGTCTCTGCCTAACGTTTAGGCGATTCTGGGTCAAAGTTAAACAGATTTATTTTCTGTTGAACTTCAAAGAGCCTTGAACTTGCCAGTATACATGTTGGGCCTTCAAGGTGGTATAATATGCAATATTTTATAACTCTATTTGCTCACTGAACTCTTTTTTCACGGAAGATCCACAGACACTTTATGGGAATGAGGGTGGGGTGGGAAATACTAGTCCAACTTAATAAAAGACTGTCCCATTCACAGAGAGAAATTTTCCAGCTGGTTTAGATGGTGTAGCGGGGCCCACAGATCAAATCCATAATGCCATAAGTGCCTACAAAGCAAGGTCAAGGCCCTGTGTTCAGACAGTACAAAGACAAGCAAGACCTGCCTCCAACTTCAAAGAGAACACATTGCATTTGCTCCTTGTCTTTGGATTTTAAGCTCTGATTTGGAAGGCAAGTAATTGCAAGAAAAATAGAACAAAAAAAGTAGGTATCATCATTGAGATATAATAAATATCCATACAGTAAAGATCAAAGGATTCTTAGTCTGAAAGTGACATGACCATTGTGGGAACGAAAGCTACAGACCTGTCTGCAGTGTAACTGCAACAAGCCAAGCAAAAATGACTGCCAAGGAAGTTCTGAAATTGCATGCACACGAAGAACCCCACCCTTAATTACAGTTATAAGTGAGAAATATCTTTAAAAAGTATCCAACTGCTCTGTCCTGCATAAGGAAGTAGCTTTAGTGTCAGTTATCTAAAAATGAAAATCAAAGGATAATTTTGAGACAAGGTTTTGTCTAAGCTTTGCCCTTCTGAGATGAAGGAAATTCAAGGAAATCAAAGTGACAGATGCCAAGATCATCTCAAACTTCCTTTTGGGTGTGGATTTCAGGGCACTCCCAGGGTCCGCCTTTCTTCTCTGTTCTTATTTGCCCCCAGTTTTGGATCATAAGCTTGACACTTGGCTGCATCAGAGAATGTTTTCCAAAGTCAAGTGAGCCACTGGGTCTTTGTTGTCACAAGACTGTCATGATGCATAAAGTATAGTGCAAAGCCCAATAAATGATCTCACTGGCATGATCTGGCATCCCCAAGGAGGTAAGTGACTGGAAAGGTCACGGCCCTAACTGTGGCAGTTCTGTTCTCCCTGCAGAGGGGACCGTTCTGAACAAAGGGCAATGAGAACGCACAGCCTAGCTGAGTGCTAATGGCATTTAGTGCACAAGGCTCTCCAGCCACAGTCATTCATAAGGTTTTCATCATTGCTGCCCTTCAGAACGCCTCAGCTCAAGAGGCCCCCTTCAGAAAAGTAGCTTTCGCCCATGCCAGAAGTAGAAGGAGAAAGGATGACCTGCAGCTCTTTAAACAAACTGGCTTGTTTTAGACAGCCTAAGTGTCTGCTGGTAATCACGATTTTCTGCCAAATAGAGAAAGATAAAAATTCCTGCTGAACCTTTATGTTTAGTACAGCTCTACTAAGCATTCAGCATTGTGAACAAAAGCCTTTCTCTCAAAGAGGCATTTGATTCCTGCAACTCAGCCAATGGAGAAATGCAGTTAATCCGGAGGCACCTCGCACACATGCCTTGGGACAAAAGACGAAAGGAAAGGCTGCTTCTCTCGCAGCTGTGACTTTTAAGCGGGATTGCTATTTAAAATTAATTAATACCATGATCATTTACTATGAGGCAGAACAACATGGACTGCTAAGCCTTCTTTTTCTCTACTTCCATCACCTATTGCGTCCAACAGTCTGCTTCCTGATAGGTAAACTGAGGCAGGGAACTCAAAATAAATTTTAAGTGTCCTTTCAGAAAATGGCAGTTTTGATAAATGCTGGATGATATGTGGCTAAAAATGATTAAAACAAAGCTTGGGCATCATTGGTGGGTGCATCCGCTCACCCACTCACCCTGTTCATCTCTATATGGAGCATCTGTATGTGATGCTCCATATAGATGCCATTAAGAAGCTAAAATTTGGATCTATGATATGGTTTGGCTGTGTCCCCACCCAAACCTCATTTTGACTTTTAGTGCCATAATCCCCACATGTCATGGGAGGGTCCCGGTGGGAGGTAATTGAGTCATGGGGGCAGGGTTTTCCTGTGCTGTTCTCTTGATAGTGAATGTCTCGTGAGATCCTATGGTTTTATAAAGGGGAGTTCCCCTGCACACGCTCTCTTGCCTGCCACCATGTAAGAAGTGCCTTTGCTCCTTCTCTGCCTCCTGCCATGATTGTGAGGATTCCCCAGCCATGTGGAACTGTGAGTCCATTAAACTTATTTTTCTTTAGAATTACCTAGTCTCAGGTATGTCTTTATTAGCAGTGTGAGAACAGACTAGTACAATTTGTTACCAGGGTTAGATTGATCAGGAATACAGCAACACAGAAGAAGCATGCTTTCCATGATCACAGTAAAGAAGAGACAGACCTGATAATGAAACCAGTGCATCTGCCCTTCCATGGATGTTCTGTGTCACAAAAGGAGGCAGTATTACCCTACTCTCTTCCTTTCCCAGGTGGGAAGGGAACCTGTCTAGAAGCTGCCCACCTAACCACACTCAGGCATCATCACCCAGCTGCCTTTCCTGCTGCTGTATTGGGTCCAGGGTTCACATCATAGCAGTGGTCTTTAGACTTCATAGAAATCAAAATCAAATGTCCCTCTGGGTTTGACTGGAGTCATGCCTAACAAAGTCGTTGGAAGGGCACTGGCTGGTACGTAGGGAGGGAGCCACTATTTCACAGGTAGATTCCCTTTGCCTTTTGTTTGCCACTGTGAAATGAAACCAGTGCTTATACTAGAGAGTCTTCACTGAACTTGCCAGCTTTAGCAAAAATCTAAAGGATCTTGCCAGCTTTAGATTGATTATAAGGCAGGAATTACCTGACATATTGATGCTCCCCCACCATACCCCTACCCAGTTCCAAGCACACACAAGGTTACTCATATCAGCAAACTCAATGTAATTATCCATAAAAGAAGAATCATCTAGGTCATCATCATGATCTGTAAGTCTCAAGTTGTGCTTCTGAGTTCATGCTTATCATTGGCTCCCTTGCTATCAACCAATTTCTACCTGCCTTGGCCTCACTTTCAGGGCCCTGCATTTTAGGGTCAGAACTCCTCAATCCAGCTTCATCTCACACCTCGCTCTCACAAAAGGGTTATGTTCCAGACCTTCAAGTGAGTCAGAACTTACAGCTGCCATATTGTGCCTTCTCTCATGTTATCTTTTCCCATCTGAGACTCCTCAAACTTCATCTGCCAAGATTACTCTAAGCTGTGATGGTTAATATTATGTGTCAACTTGACTGGGTGACAGAGGTGCCCAGCTATGTGGCTGAACATGATTTCTGGGTGTGTCTGTGAAGGTGTTTTCAGTGAGATTATTATTTGAAATGGGGGACTCACTAATACAGACTGCCCTCTCCAGTGTGGCTGGGCCTCATCCAATCCACTGAGGGCCTAGAAAGAACAAAAGGTAAAGAAAGGAGGAATTCTCCCCTTTTCTTCTGCCTGAATGCTTAAGCTGAGACATCAGTATTCTCCTATCCTTGGACTGAGATCTACACCACTGCCCCTGTTCTCAGGCCTTCAGACTCACTGAATTACACCACTGGCTCCCAGGTCTCTAGCTTCCAGACGGCAGATCGTGAGAAGTCTCAGTCTCCGTAACTGCATGAGTCAATTTCTCATCATAAATCTCCTTCTATACATACGTGTTCAATTAGCTGTTTCTTTAAAGAACTTTGACTGACACATAAGTCCAATTCAAGTACCACCTTTTCTGGGACAGGCAGTCTGCCACAGGCTCTAAGCATCTTTGTTCATCCTTGCTGAGCGTGACAAAGTGCAAGGCCTAACCATCCCCAGCCCTGAGCCATGCTGGGGCTGGTCACATGGGCAATGAAGTAGGTCAAGGTGGCCACAGCATGACGACTGTGCAACTGCACAGAGGATCAGCTTGTTTGCTGCTCACTACACAGGGTGCTGAGCCCTTGACCCTGGTACCCTCAGGTGCACAATCCACCAAGTGGATACATCACATTGCCCAATGGGACTCGGTGGGGCAGGGAACCTGTGCCATCTGGCTGATGCACCTGGTTGTGTGCTATGCAGTGTCAGACTGCATGTCCTGATCCAGTAAGTCTCATGTCTAATTTCGGCTTGCCTGCAGCTGTGCCAGGCTGGCCAGTGAGCTTGCTTAGTCCCCTCCTTTGGTGTCTGCTTACCTCCTGTCATTCTCTATGAGGATGAGGTTATTCCCGGATCATCTTCTTTTGCAAAGTCCCATGAAATTTCCAAAAGACCATGAATTGCTGGACTGCTAAGCCCTGTAGCTCCCTGACCTAATGCTACAATTTGGGTAGTCCACATTGTCTTCCTATAAGAGCCTAAATTCCATGCGGGCAAAAGTCAGGTGATAACAGAGGATGAAATCTGTATCTATCTCACGAATAAGTGAATGAATGAATGAGTGAGGAAAGTTCCAAAAGACTCCTTAGAATTTTGTAACTGTTCAGTCACCCTCTAATATTTACTATATTCTTTGTGTTCCCCTGAAAGGTGTCTTGCCTAACTCAATCACACCAGGTCTTTTCAAAACCAAACGAAAGCTTCTAAAACTGAAGTAAACCAGCAAGGTAAAAGGAGATGATCAATCGTGCTCTTCTAAGGTTTAGACTTACGGAAATCCCTGCACTCTGCCACACATGGGATATCCGGTAGCCCACCAGTTCTCCAGCCTGCCGCTTGGTCAGAGGCTTCATCCATCTGATGTCCACATTATCTCTAGATTCATTCAGAAACACAGTGACGTTTAAAGGTGCTACTGATGGGGCTGCAAAAGAAAAAGGAGAGAAGAATGAAGAACCACAAAGCACACACAGATGCATTCTCATCTGGGTTTTCAAGTGTTTGTTTTTCAAATGCTCTGTGAAAAGCACTCAAGTGAGACCAAGACTTATAGCACCTTTTCACCTTCTCAACTAAGATTTTCACTGAGAAATCAATGAGTTTTAAATCAGTGAGCCCTTTTAGGTTACTGAAGCCTAGAAATCCATTTCTTAAGTAGAAAATGTCAGCCAGAACATAGCGAGACCCTCTCTACAAAACGAAACAAAAAACTAAAAAATTAGCTGACTGCTTGGTGCACATCTGTAGTCCCAGTCCCTCCGGAGATAGAGGCAGGAGGATTCCTTGAGCCCAGGAGGCTGAGGCTACAGTTAGACGGGATCATGCCACTGCACTTCAGCCTGGGCAGAAAAAGCAAGCAAGGAAGAAAAGAAGGAAAGAAAGAGAAACAGAAAAAAAGAGAAAGAGAAAGAAAATAAGAAAACGTTGGCCACATATGGTGGTTCATGCCTATAATCCCAGCACTTTGGGAGGCCAGAGGGAGAGGATTGCTTGAGGTCAAGAGTTTGAGACCAACCTGGGCAACATAGTGAGACCCCCATTGCCACTAAAAATAAAAAAATTAGCTGGGTATGATAGCACAGGTCTGTAGTCCCAGCTACTTGGGAGGCTGAGGAAAGACCACTTGACCCTGGAAAGTCAAGGCTGCAGTGAGCTGTGATTGTACCACTGCACTCTAGCCTGGGCGACAGAGAAAGACCCTATCTCAAAAGAAATTTCATGAGCACCTAAAGTAAAACAGCAAAGAAGAGGAAGGCAGGGAAGGAAGGGTGGGTGGTGCTCTGGACTCCTGGGGAAGTGAAGCAGACACAACTTGAACAATGTTCTCCACGACAAACCTGTGGGGCAGAAGGTCAACACGGCCAGTTGGAGATCAGCTTGGTGGCATCTGAGATGCACAAGGTAGGAAACACTGCTGAGCTCAGAATGCAGCCACCATTTTAAAGTCCAGAGGCAAGTTACTGACGATCTGAACAGAGCTAATCTGTCAACACATTTAAAAAGTGCGTGTGTGTGTGTGTGTGAGTGTGCGCATGTGTGTACGTGTATAAAATAATTTGGGAAACAAGTTAAGATCATTACTACAGTCTTTTTTGGGAGAGAAGAACTTAACTATATCTATTAAAATTGAAAATAATATGCTCTCTGACCAAATATTTTACCATTTCTAGGAATTTAATCTATAGGTGATATTATATTTATTGCAGCATAATAATGACAAATAGAAATAAATGCAATGCTCGGTCAATAATTACGATATAACCTGGGAGGCGGAGGTTGCAGTGAGCCGAGATCATGCCACTGCACTCCAGTCTGGGCAACAGAGTGAGATTCTGTCTCAAGTAACAATAATAATAATAATATAAATTTTGATACATTTTCCAATGGAATACTTAATCACCTGGCCACTGGAAAGAATTAGGTATATCACATGTATTGATACGAAAAAAAAATCCAATGGGGGAAAAAATCAGATTGTGAAAAGTATATAGATCCATTTTAGAAATTAAAAAAAAAAAATCTTCTATATCTAGAAAGAATAATAACAATTAGAATAATATACACCAAACTGTTGCATGTAGTTGAATGAGGGGAGGTTAAATTATATATTTCAGATATGTGTGAAAGGATACTATAACCCTCTTTTTCTCTGCTGATCCCAGAAACAGTAATCATGAAGTTAAAATGAATTTCAGCTTAGAAAATGCCACACAACTGAAGCTGCCTATGAAATCAGTCACACACTTTCAAACCTGTTGTAGAATTTGTGGATAAATATGGCCAACACAACACGTCTGTATGTCTGCCTCCTCCCAAAACCCTTCTATGATGGCAATAAAGAATTTGAAAAGATATAAACTCACAAGGCAAAGAGGAGTCAACAGTAGAAGAGAGATTTCAACACATATTTGAAAGCTGAAAAAGAGATGAAGAAGGTATCATTAACTCAGCAAGCCAATGTTCCCCCAAAGAACCACAGAGCAGCTCAGAAACTGTGGGCCCAGGTGGTAAAACAGGGACTAAAACTGGAAAGAGTGATTGGAAGTCTGATTAAGAAATAGTTGCTTCTCGGCCGGGCGCGGTGGCTCAAGCCTGTAATCCCAGCACTTTGGGAGGCCGAGGCAGGCGGATCACGAGGTCAGGAGATCGAGACCATTCTGGCTAACCTGGTGAAACCCCGTCTCTACTTAAAAAATACAAAAAACTAGCCAGGGCGTGGTGGCCGCGCCTGTAGTCCCAGCTACTCGGGAGGCTGAGGCAGGAGAATGGCAGGGACCCGGGAGGCGGAGCTTGCAGTGAGCTGAGATCCGGCCACTGCACTCCAGCCCGGGTGACAGAGCGAGACTCCGTCTCAAAAAAAAAAAAAAAGAAATAGTTGCTTCTCAAAGTCTGTCTTCTCCATGCCTACACACCTGGTAAGTATGCCCTCAAATAGCCATAGGACACAGGGTGATTTCTTCTCTGAAGCAGAAAGCCACTAAACTTAGAGCACCTGTAGAATGGAGGCATGGTAAGGAGCCAGGCTGAAACCTGGGAAAATAAGTGAAAGTTTACACACTAAATGGCAAGGACTCTACCTTCCCTTCCCACCCACCTGGCTACTAGAATATCAGCAGCGACGTTTAATTCCTGGGGCAGGAGACTTCTTTTCTAGAGGAAGTCAGCGGCTACAGAGGAAAGAAACCAATTTTGACACTTGGGAGTATCTGGATCAAAACACTTAAGGCATCTGATAGTGAAGCCTACAAGCTCTGCCCAAGTTCCAGTCAAATCAAGGACTCTTCACCCTTCCATAGGAACAGACAGCAGAAATTGGCAGAGGTCTGGGGAAGCCCCCCGACTGAATGTCAGGGACCAAAAAAACCACACAGAACAGAGGGCTTAGAGGAGACAAAGCTGGTGTAGGGAACTAGAGAAAACTAAACACAAACAAACAAAAAATAACTGAGATATCCAGAAAAGGCTGTCATGATTGAGAACCAGAAAACAATTTTCAATGAAAAAAACTTTAAATTAGCAACATGATAAGTAAAATAAAATATTTAACAGAAGAATTGGAAGACAAATCAAGTACCTCTCAAGAAGGTAGAATAAAAGGGCAAAGAAAATAGGCCAATTTGAAAAAAGAAAATTGAGGAAGCAATCAAAGAGGTCTAATTAACAATTGTCTAACACAATTTCTGGAAAAAACAGAGATTGGAACATTTCCAAAGGAAAAACAAAAGTTTAAGGACCAAAGGACTTTCCAGATTTCCAGATCAAAGGGCCCACTGAATGCCCTTGATAATGACCAAAACAAATTGCACATCACAGCTTATCACAGAACCAGGATGAAAAAGATATTTTAAAAACTAAAACTGAAAAACAGTTCACATAGAAAACTTAAGTATCAGAATTTTCCACAGCCACCCATGAAGCTAAACAGTGATACGAAAACACCTTTAAACTTCTGAGGGAAAATAATTTCCACCTAAAATTCTATATTTGGAAAAATTACTAAGCCAGTATTACATAAGGACATGCAAGTTCCCACAATCTTTACTTTTTACGTATACATTCTGTGGAAGCTAATTGAGAATGGGCTCCATGAACATGAGGGCATAAACTAAGAAAGGCAAATACCCAGGAGAAGGCACCAGAATCCTGAGGATGCCTCTAAAGGAAAACAGAAAAAGAACCACATGAAACAATTAAAGGTAATGGTATCCAGGCCTCGCACGGGACAAGGGAGTAGTGCCTGTTCCCATGAATCAGACTGAAAATCTAATGATTCAAGAAGCACTGAGTAGGGCATACAGAATGGTCTTGTGTCAGCAGTGGGTAATAACTGAGTAGGGCATACAGAATGGTCTTGTGTCAGCAGTGGGTAATGACTGAGTAGGGCATACAGAATGGTCTTGTGTCAGCAGTGGGTAATAACTGACCTGAGACTGAGCCCTGCTCGGGTTCTGCCTAATAAATCTTAAAAGCAAGACCCTACAGGATTAAACTGTTTCCCACTAGCTTAGCTGTGTCTCAAAACAAAGCTCACTACTTAGAGAAATACAAGAATATCTAGCATCTAACATTGTAAAATTCTCCATGTCTGTAATCCAGTCAAAGATTATCAGGCATGCAATGAACCTGAAAAATACCACCTACAGTGGAAACATAAACGAATCAATTGAAACCACCCACACATAACATACCTGTTAGGACAGCAAACAAAGACATTGAAACAGTTATGAAAAGGCTGGGCACGGTGGCTCATGCCTATAATCCCCGCATTTTGGGAGGCTGAGGTGGGAAGATCATTTGAGGTGAGGAGTTTGAGAGCAGCCTGGGCAAAATAGTGAGACCCTGTTTCTACAAGCAAACAAACAAAAAACACGCCAGGTATGGTGGCTCACGCCTGTAATCCCAGCACTTTGGGAGGCCAAGGCAGGCGGATCACCTGAGGTCAAGAGTTCAAGTCCAGCCTGACTAACATGGAGAAAACCCCATCTCTACTAAAAATACAAAATTAGCTGGGCGTGCTGGTGCATGCCTGTAATCCCAGCTACTCGGGAGGCTGAGGCATGAGAATTGCTTGAACCCGGGAGGCAGATGTTGCGATGAGCCGAGATTGCACCATTGCACTCCAGCCTGGGCAACAAGAGTGAAACTCCGTCTCAAAACAAACAAAGAAACAAACAACAACAACAACAACAAAAACAACAAAAAACAAAAAATACCCAACACACACACACACACATAAAAACAAAAACAAAAATTAGTTGGGTCTGGTGGCATGCACCTGTAGTACCAGCTACGCAGAAGGTGAAGGCGAAGGTAGGAGAATTGCTTAAGCCAGCAGTTCAAGACTGCAGTGAGCTGACTGGCACTGCACTCCAGCCTGTGTGACTGAATGAGACTCTGTCTCAAAAAAGGAAGATAAGAAAGAAAGAAAAAAGAAAAGAAAAGTAATTATAAGTGCATTCTGGATGGTCCAAAAGTTAGAGACGGAAAAATGCAAAAAAGAGATAAAAATTACAGTGTATGAGATGAAGTATAAACTGGATAGGACTAATGTCAGATTAGATACTGCACCAAAAAAGATGAGTGAAATTGAAGATATAGCAATAGAAACTATCCAAAATAAAATCAGACAGAAAAGAAGGGGAAAGCAATAATAGATCATCAGTGAGTTATGGGACAACTTCAAATGATCTAATATATATGTAACTGTAGTCCTTTCAAAAGAGGATAGGTGGAAACAGGAAAAAAATGTAAAGAAGTAATGGCCAAACTTTTTCCAAATTTGATGTAAACAACAAATACAGAGACCCCAGAAGTTCAATGAACTCCAAACACAAGGAATATAAATAAAATTACACCAAAGTATGTCACAATTAAATTGCTCAAAATCAGTGATGAGGGTGAAAATAGGGACAAAAGACACATTACATACAGAGGAACAAAGTTAGGATGACCACAGACTTCTTGTGGGGAAACAATGCAAGCAAGAAGATAGTGGAGAAACTTCTTTTAATGTACTGAAAGTAAAAAAAAAACAAAAACAAAAACAAAAACTAAACTAAAACTGTGAACCTACAGTTCTATACCTCAAAAAATACTTTTCAAAAATGAAGGCTAAAAATAAGAACACTTCAAAGGTAAAATAAATATTTTTCCCCAGACTACAGGAGCTGAATACCACACCAGCAGATACACACTACAAGAAATGATTTTTTAAAAAGTTCTTCAGGAAGAAGGAGAATGATGCCAGATAAAATATAAAGACCAAAAAAGGAAGACCGCTAGAAATGGTAACTATAGGCATAAACATGTGTTTTTCCTGGTTATGTAAATCTCTCTATAAAAGATTATTGACTGAACAAAAATAACAACAGTGTAGCAATGGTTTTTAAGACACATTAAAGCAAACTCTTTGACAACAGCCAAAAACATCTGAAGGAGAAAATGGAATATATATGAAGTGGTATAAATCGAAGGTACACTGTGATAAGTTAAATATGTATACTGTGAACCCTAAAGCAACCATTAAAAGAACAGAAAAAAAGCTATGGCTAATAAGCCAAACAAAGAATAAAAAAAAGAATCATAAAAATATTAGTATTAAAAATATAAAAATATTTTTAAATGAAGAAAAAGAAGAAAAGGAGAACAAATTACAGATAGAACAAATAGAAAATACGATGCAATTAAACCTATCCATTTGAATGATTCCATTACATTTTAATGGACTTGTGGGTTATTTTATATGTATATATGTGTGTATATGTACACATATATAATAACCCCCCCCCCACACACACACACACACACACAGAGGTTTTTGTCATGGTTTCTGGCTTACAACTCCCATAGCCCTGGTTACAATCTTTTGCTATGATGTTGGGGACTTTACGCCTCAGGGGCAGGCCTCAGGAAACAATCTCTCTGAGTTCTTCCTTCCCTCCTTTCACGTGCCTCGATGCAGGACTCTAATCCTCCCCATCTTTCTGACTGTGGGTCATAAGGCCCTTATTACCAAGGGGGTCCTGACCCATAACCTGGAGGAAGGAATGCTGACATCATGAAACTTCCACCAAAAAAGCAAGACAGCAGGGTTCAGAGAGCTTCCAGATAACTGAACACGTGGAGGTTCCTGGAGGGTGGTGCGCCCAGGGAGGACATGGAAGCTCCACGCCCTTTCCCTCTATACCTCATCCTCCACATCTCTTCATTTGTATCCTTTGTAATATCCTTTATGATAAACTGGTAAATGTAAGTACTTCCCTGAGGTCTGTGAACCGTTCCAGCAAATTAATGGGACACACAGCTGAGGTCATGGGAAACACTTGGTCAGTCAGAAGTTCCAGAGGTCAAGATTTGTGATTGGCATCTAAAGGCTGGGGTCGGGGACGGGAGGGAGGGGAGGCCTGGGGATCGAGCCCTCAACCTGTGGGATCTGAAGCTATCTCCATGTAGTGTCAGGCTGGAACTGGAGGACACTCAGCTGGTCTCCGCTGTAGAGCTGACTGCTTGCTGGTGGAGAGAAATCCTCACATATGTTGGGGTCACCTAAGGCTTCTGTATTGACTATCGTGTTGGTAACATGTATTGATTGTTGTGTTGTGAGAGCGCATGTTTTTTTTGTTTTTTGTTTTTTTTTTTTTTTGAGACGGAGTCTTGCTCTGTCGCCCAGGCTGGAGTGCAGTGGCCGGATCTCAGCTCACTGCAAGCTCCGCCTCCCGGGTTCCGGCCATTCTCCTGCCTCAGCCTCCCGAGTACCTGGGACTACAGGCGCCCGCCACCTCGCCCGGCTAGTTTTTTGTATTTTTTTAGTAGAGACGGGGTTTCACCATGTTAGCTAGGATGGTCTTGATCTTGTGACGTGATCCGCCCGTCTCGGCCTCCCAAAGTGCTGGGATTACAGGCTTGAGCCACCGCGCCCGGCCTAGAGCGCATGTTTTAAAGTGTGCTGCTATTATCTTCTTCTATGTACAAGAAAAGATTACCTATACATAACACGGCTAAGTTTTGTCACTAAATGCTTTTAAAGTATGGAGGAAATATCTTTGCCATTTTCATCAGTCTCCTCAATAATTTTCTCCTCCAGAGACAAAGTCCAAACAAAGCAAAGTTTCAACTCTCAGGGCACTGGGAAGGGTTTGTTGAATCACATGCCACTGGGGGCAACATACATTCTGAACCCCAGGAATTACCTCCTTCAGTCGTGCTGGCTAGAATCCAAGGGCTCACTGCAGACCAGCCTATTTCATTCATGCAGGAAACGCCAATGCTGTAATTAGCCAGGGCTTGCAGCTGCTTGATTTGATACATATGTGGTGAGGCAGAGGTGTTAAAAATCATGACTGAGCCATTACTCAGTGGATCAACTTCCTTGACCTAAACGAAGAGTAAACACGAGGACCGGGCGTTAGTAAGGAGGTGGGAATGTCAGGCATGGGGCATGCGTGTATTTGGTGCACGTGGCCCTTCCTTTACACTGAGGGGAAGGACCTGCTTCCTTTCTGGGCACACACACATTTTCCCGCCAGCATCACTGTGTGTTACTCATGCCACTCGGGCAATAACTGAACACCTGAGAAAAACACCTAAAATAACAATAAACAGTTCTCACTGTGGCAGGTAATGGAGCAAATAATTATGATGATTAGAATTCATATTATACTATAAAATAAAACCTCTCCTCTCTTAGAACTTCTTCGATTCTTGACTTCTTTCAGCTGCTTCACGGAATATGCAACAGAGATAACAGATATCATATGTGCTGACAAATCCTGAAATATTTAATATTTTGCCTTTTAAAGGAAATATTTCCCAAATTCTGCTTTTAGAGGATGGGTTTCTTTCTTTTTTTTTTTTTTGAGATGGAACTTCGCTCTCGTTGCCCAGGCTGGAGTGCAGTGGCGTGATGTCAGCTCACTGCAACCTCCGCCTCCTGGATTCAAGCAATTCTCCTGCCTCAGCCTCCTGAGTAGCTGGAATTACAGGAGTGTGCCACCACGCGCAGCTAATTTTGTATTTTTAGTAGAGACAGGGTTTCACCATGTTGGCCAGGCTGGTCTTGAACTGCTGACCTCAGGTGATCCGCCTGCCTTTGGCCTTCCAAAGTGCTGGGATTACAGTCGTGAGCCACCACGCCCAGTGTTTCTTAATCTTCCTTTTTATTATGTAACCTGAGGAACGCTGCTCTTGCCTTGAGGCTAACTTTATTTTATTTTATTGTTATTATTATTACTTTTCTTGAGATGGAGTCTCAATCTGTTGCCCAGGCTGGAGTGCAATGGTGCGATCTCAGCTCACTGCAACCTCCGTCTCCCAGGTTCAAGTGATTCTCCCACCTCAGCCTCCAGAGTAGCTGGGATCACAGGTGCCTGCCACCATGCCTGGCTTTTTTTTTTTTTTTAAGTAGAGACGGGGTTTTACCATGTTGGTCAGGCTGGTCTTGAACTCCTGATTTAAGGGATCTGCCTGCCTTGGCCTCCCAAAGTGCTAGGATTACAGGCATGAGCCAATGCACCCATCCTGAGGCTAATTTTAGTGTGGCCTTTATTCTTAACCCCTTCGACCCCAACAGAAATTCAATTCCAGAAGCACACACAGGAAATGTAGATTCTTGGCTTTTTTTTTTTCTTTTTTGTGATGGGGAGATATAGGAAAGGGTCATTTGCCCCTCCTCCAGAAAACTTTTCTCCAAATCTCCTTTAAACATACTGCCTTATCTTTCCCTCCATAACTCCACCAGTCTCTCCACATTCCTCTCCAAATCTCTGTATGCATAGGAAAGAGAGGGCGATTCCCAGCACAAATCTAGTCCTGGGTGAAACTTCCATCTCTTTCCTTGCATACCTCCTGTCTGGGTATGGGGATAAGGGAGAGTATGGGATTTTGTTTTCCACTACATGCTTTTTCAAAATTTCTATAATATGTGGCGCTTATAAAATCAGAACAGACAAAATGATATCGGGTAAAACAAGCAACTGAGAGCAATTTGGGAAAAATCCTCAGGCCACAAAATGTATTGCTGTTAATAACGGGCTTGCAGTTCTGGGCTGTGGATATACAGTACTATAATTTCAGGCTATGTGTGTTTGAATCTTAGGTCAATGAACCAGAAATAAACATTCTGGAATTCCAAATCCCCTGGCGGATAGCAGGAGCATGGTGTAGGGGCTGAGTTTCTCCTCTGACTCAGACCCCGTGGGAGACAAGAAGGTATCATTTGACCTGAGAAGCCACCAGAGGAGAAACAAGAACCCGGACACTTGTCTTGGTGGTGGCTGTTGGCAGACATCACTTTTTGTTTGTTTCACTTTAGAGTGTGCACCTACTTCCTGGTGACCACCAAAGCGAAGGTGGAGGAAACCTTTGGCTCTCCTCCCCGCCCCACTTCCGGAGACACGTGGGGAGCATTTCCAGGCACAGGGACGCTCTCTGAGAGCACGTTCCTAGAGGAAAACAGGGTTTCTATAATGGCCCTTCTCAGTCAGTGGGTCCTCAGGGAAAAGAGCGCATGAAGTGGCAAGAAGTACGTGGGAGAGCTCAAAATAGAAATGGAGTGTGTGGCCCAAAAATGGGTGAAGAAAAGAGCTAAGATCAGGACCAAAGGAAGTGAGAGGGTGTGTCCTGCTAGCGCATGGATCTGAATCTCATCCAAAACATTCATTTGGTCCCGAGTCAGAGTTTAAAATTATAATTTTACAAAGCCATACTTGGTCCCTTCAAAAAATGGGAATACACTGTTAATGACAGAATAGAAAAGATAACTTTTAGAGCTTGTGCTGATTAACCCCAGTAGGACTGCCAGAGAATATAAAGGACACCTAGTTAAGCTTGAATTTCAAAGAAACAACAAGTAACTGTTCAGTATAGGTAGGTATGTCACGAGATTATTCGTGTAGTTTAACTGGGTGTTCCGTATTCTTATTTGCCAAATCTGGAAAGCCTACCAGAGATGGAAAGGAGAAAGGATGAACGGAGGCTGAGCTAGCCAAGGGGGACAAGAACAGAATCACCACATCCAGCATCACAGAATCCAAGATGGGCAAGAAAGGACTGGAATTTGGCCGTCTCAGGATGCTTTTTCATCTGTACCATGAACACCCAAAACCATGGCAGAGACAGAGCAGGTAAAGCTTGTGTGTGATCATCTTCCATCATCAGGGGTAACCTGGTGTTTTCAGACTTTTCAACCATCCTGCCCACCTCACGTCACCCTGAGACCTGCCGTCTCAAGGTGGGGCGGTACTCTTCCTCAGAGTCTCCCTGAAGCTCACCATCCTCGTGTTTCATGTCCTCTCAGGCTCTTCAAACAACTCAGCGCTTTGGTAACAGTTTTAAAAAGGGCTGGCCCATGCTTCAGTTATGTCCCTGTTATATAAATGTCTACCTCAGCCTGGCCAACATGATGAAACTACATCTCCACTAAAAACACAAAGTTAGCCAGGCGTGGTGGCAGGTGCCTGGAGTCCCAGCTACTCAGGAGGCTGAAGCAGGAGAATTGCTTGAACCCGGGAGGTGGAGGTGGCAGTGAGTCGAGATCGCGTCATTGCACTCCAGCCTGGGCAACAAGAGCGAAACTCTGTCTCAAACAAACAAACAAATAAATAAATAAATGTCTACCTCTAGGGAAAGAGGCCTGGATATTTCTAAAAACAGAGCCCCAAAATAACATGAAGCAAAAACTGATAGAATGGAAGGGAGAAATAGACAATTCAAAATAAGAGTTGAGATCTCAATTCCCCGCTTTCAATAACAGATGGAACCATGAGACAGAGTATCAGCAAGGCAACAGAAGACCAAAGACTCTAAACCAACGAGACCTGAACAACATGCACAAAACACTTCCTCCAACAACAGCCGAATGTACATTCTTCTCAGGCGCACACAAAACTTTCTCCAGGATAGAACTTAGGTCATAAAACAAGCCTTAAGAAATTTAAAAGGATCATACTCATATGAAGTATATTCTCCAAACACAGTAGAATAACATTAGAAATTAGTAAAGGAAGAAAATTTGGGAAATTCATAATTATGTGACAATTTAAATACACACTTCTAAATAATCAAGAGTACAAAAAAAATTCACAAGGAAAATGACAGAAAACTTGAAATTAACAACAACAACAGGCCGGGCGCGGTGGCTCAAGCCTGTAATCCCAGCACTTTGGGAGGCCGAGACGGGCGGATCACGTGGATCACGAGGTCACAAGATCAAGACCATCCTGGCTAACACGGTGAAACCCCGTCTCTACTAAAAAATACAAAAAACTAGCCGGGCGAGGTGGCGGATGCCTGTAGTCCCAGCTACTCGGGAGGCTGAGGCAGGAGAATGGCGTGAACCCGGGAGGCGGAGCTTGCAGTGAGCTGAGATCCGGCCACTGCACTCCAGCCTGGGCGACAGAGCGAGACTCTGTCTCAAAAAACAACAACAACAACAACAGCAACAACAACAACAACAACAAAACCTTATGGGATGCAGCTTAAACAGTGCTTACAGGGAAATGTAGAATGTAAATGCCTATTTTTTTAAATAAAAGAACACAATCAATAACCTAACCTCTACCTTACAAAACTAGAAAAAGAGCAAACTAAACCAAAGCAAACAGAAAAAAAAAAGAAACAAAAATTAAGGCAGAAATGAATAAAATAGATAATAGAAAATAGAAAAAATTTACAAAATCAAAAGTTGGTTATTCAAAAAGATCAATAAACTTGACAAACTTTTAGCTGGACTGACTAAGAAAAATAAGAGGGAAAACAAATTACTAAAAGCTGGAGTGAAACAGGAGATCTTATTACTAACCTCAAAGAATAAAAAAGGTTATAACGGAATACTATGTACTATATTGCATACCAATAAATTAGATAACTAAGATGAAATGTTCAAATTCCTATAACATAGAAACTACCAAAGCTCACTCAAGAAGTAATAGAAAATCTGAATAGATGTATACCAAGTAAAAAGATTGAGCTAGTATTGAAAAAACTTTCCACAAAGAGAACAAATTTTATTAAATATTTAAAGAAGATTTAACATCAATCTTTCACAAACTCTTCCAAGAAAAGAAGGAGGAGGAGGAGGAGGAAGGAGGAGGAGGGGGGAGGGGGAGGAGGGGGAGGAGGACTTTCACACTTATTCTAGAAGGTCAATATTACACTGATGCCAAAACCAGAAAAAGCTACTACAAGAAAACTACAGACAAATTAGATACAGACACAATTAGACAGTGGTAATGGCTGCACAACTCTTGAATATACTAAACACCGTTAAATTGTACATTTTAAATAATGGGTGAATATTATGGTATATAAAATATATCTCAGCTGGGCATGGTGGCTCACACCTGTAATCCCAGCACTTTGGGAGGCCGAGGCTGGTGGATCACTTGAGGTCAGGAGTTCAAGACCAGCCTGGTCAACATGGTGAAACCCCATCTCTACTAAATGTACAAAAATTAGGTGGGTGTGGTGGCACTGGCCGGTAGTCCCAGCTACTCGGGAGGGTGAGGCAGGAGAATTGCTTGAACCCAGGAAGCAGAGGTTGCAGTGAGCCGAGATTGTGCCACTGCACTCCAGCCTGGGCAACAGAGTGAGACTACGTCTCAAATTTTTTTTTTAAAAAGTAAACTGTATCTCAAAAAAAGGTGTTAAAAAAATCAATCACAAAAAAGGCCATTCCTGGTGAGGAACTGTAGATGCAATAAGAATTCCTAACACTTACCAGTGCTTGGGAGGCTTACAAAAAAAAAAAACTGAGCAAGAATTAAGAAAGGCTGGAGGCGGTGGGTGAGGGCGGAGGCTATTTTAGGGATAATACAGGCTTTTCCTGTTCAGGGAAGGAACAGCTGTTAGATAAGAGTTGGAGGCTTTAAGAACAGAAATTAATTTGACTACCAAGTAAAAACATCTAGTTGTTAACACAAAATTCTTTGAGCTGAGTTGGCCTGTGTCAAGTTAACATATTTTTAACTAATGAGACCAGATATTTAGTAAACTAATTCCTGACCCTACTGTATGATTAAGTACCAGGCAGAATGCATTCATACTTCTAGTGGATAATTCCTGCATGTTCGGTAACCTGCTCCCAAATGCCATGTCTCTCCTGAGACGGAAGAGCTGATGGTTCTGAGCGCTGCTGTAGGCATTGGAGCTTCCTGGGCTTGAGTTCTGGTTCTGCCACTCACAGGCTGTGTGAGTACTCTGAGCCTGCAGTGCTGGTGTGTTTTAAGTAAGATAATGTTTGCAAAGCCCCTGGGCCATTGTGGTCCCTTAGTAAACAGTTGTGTTACTGCCACCATTCTCATTTTTATGAAGTGAACACTCAAGAGCAGAGCTTACATCATGGGCAAGGTATCATTTTAGGACAGGTAATGGCACTGTTTCATACCCATTCTAGGCAGCAGTGAAAAATGTCTGAAGACTCCACAAGGCCTGTAATGCCCAGGATCCCCAGGTGACACTGGCTAAGGTGCTACACTCAATAGCACAGACGATCCATCTTGTGCTGGCCCTTCTGTCCTTCATGGCCACCAGCCCAGGAGGAGCCACACTGGGGACTGGCTGGCTTCCTCAACTCCTGGTCATAAGCATTGGGACCTTAAAAATGAACTCTCCCTGATCTTGACTGGGCAAGGTGGCCCATGTCTGTCTGTAATCCTAGCACTTTGGGAGGCCGAGGAGAGTGGATCACCTGAGGCTGGGAGTTCAAGACCAGCTTGACCAACATGATAAAACCCCATCTCTACTAAAAATACAAAATTATCCGGGCATGGTGGCGCACGTCTGTAATCTCAGCTACTCGGGAGGCTGAGGCAGGAGAATCACTTGAACCCAGTGGAGGTTGCAGCGAGCCAAGATCACGCCATTGTACTCCAGCCTGGGCAACAGGAACAAAACTTTGTCTAAGAAAAAAAAAAACAAAAGAAGAAGAAGGACTCTCCCTGGCCTCATGATGTTCTCCCTTGGAAACACATTTTGCTTCCGGTTGGGCCCTGAAACCTGCACAGGAAGGACACAGTGTCGTGGGCAGAGCATGGACATGGAATGGTGCATGCATGCTGGACACTGAAGCAGGGAGGTCAGGGGACTCTGTACAGAGATGGAGAAATGCCCTCCGTGTCCATCCTTGGAAGGAAGAATAATCCTTAGACCCACAGAGAGCGCCAAACAGCTACTTCCCCCTTCACCACGGAGCTTTACCTGAACGCTGCAATTCCTGAACGGGGAGTATCCATCAAAACCAGGGACCCAGGAGATCAGAATGCTGTGTGCAGTGCTGTTATGGATGCTGACTTCAGTTGGTGGGGAGGGAATTGCTGCATAAAACAAAACACACACATACAAACACAATTAAAGATAATGAGAGGCTACAGCTACCAAACAAATGCATTAATAAACGGAATTATGTTTTCAAGAGGAGCCTCCCTATGCCTGAGGATAATTGTACCAGCCTGCGGATAAGTCTTCCAGTGAAGGGCCAAAGAAGTGGAACGCAGACCCACTGATGAAATGAGGCGGCCTTTGAACTGGAAAAGATGTGGAATACGCATGTCCTTTACGGAGTACATGTTCATGGACCCTACTGTGTGTACCTGGCTGGGCACTAGTGCACTAAAGAGAGACACAGTCATAGCTCTGCCCTCATGGAGCACACGGCCTGGTATAGGAGACCCACGTTAACCAAGAATAGGAGCGCCCTGTCACCAGAAGAGAAGGGTGCCAGAGGAGGGTGTGTGCATGCATAAGTGTGCATGCGTATGTGTGCATGCGTATGTGTGCATGCGTATGTGTGCATGTGTATGTGTGCATGTGTATGTGTGCATGTGTATGTGTGCATGCGTAGGGGGAGAAGCTTTCCAGGCTGAGAAAACACTAAGAGTTGGTTCAATCAAAAGAGCCAACTGCATCTGCTGGGGGAGGGGAGGAGGTGCGTGTCTGGAAAGGGTGTGCTACACCCTTGGCTACAGGTGGGTGAAGGGTAGCTATTTCAATTAGAATCCAAGAAGGATCTTAAATTTGGGGAATCTTATTGCTTTGTGCTGAATTTAATTCATAATAATAATGACACTCGTAATTAAAAATGAAGGCTAACATTTCGTGTGCTTACTATGTGCCAGACACTTTGAGGGCTTTCTTTTATCATTCCTAGAATCCTATTAGAGAGCTAGTCTTACAAGCCCCATTCACAGATAAGGAAACAGGATGAGCGAAGTTAAAAACTTGGCAAAAGTCACAGATAGGTTGTAAGCCGTACAACGGGGACTTGAACTCTGGTCTGCCTGACCCTGGAGCTTGTGTCCCTCAACAGGACACTGGGGGCCTATAACCAAGGGCAGCAAGTAGACGGTGGGAACACCAGCAGGGACTGTAAGTCTGGTCTACCCCCTGACCTGCTGCATGGCCCCAGGCACAGCTACACGCCCTGTCTACAACTACACACGGTTCTCTCCTTTATAAATGGGGAGAGTAACAGCACCGCTGCATGGAGCTGTGGTGAGGAATAAATGCAGGGAGCTGTGGATGAGGCCCGGGGTGGGTGGTGTGGTGAGGATGAAGGTGATGATGGAATGAGCAGGAGAGAAGGAGGAAGGTGTGTTAAGACCATATCAAGCGTGCCCTGGGGGCCACATTTAGGAGTTTGGGTTTTGCTAGTAGACGCACAGCATTGGGAATGGGGAAGAGTCAGGTTTGACTCACTTTCCTCTGCAGATTATTTGTGGAACTGCCCTAAAGCATCTGCCTTTCCAGACCAAAAGTTGACCACATATATCATAATTATACATTAGAAGAAGAGAGTCTTGGTAGCTTTGATATAAATTTCACAATAAAAGAAAGCCAAAAACAGAAGTTTGGAGAATGACCTAATAGAACAAAATCTTAGCAGAGATTCTGAAGCATAAAATTGAAGAAGTGCTTTTCATTTTATATATGTTTAAATTTTAAGAAGTTTATACCTTATGAAAAAGTCTTTATAAACTCACACCCACTCATGAATTTTTGACATTCCCAACATGTCTTTTGGAAATCGTAATAATGGGAATTGTGATGAAGGAAGGAAGTTATACACTTCCTCCAGTAATAACTTTTAGTTTGGTTATTTTTTTATCCCAGTGAACTTTTAGGATATTCCCTTTCATAGCCTTTGTCCGGTTGATTTGCTGAAACTAAAATTAGCATCTTTTTTGAGCATAATTTCTTTTGTAATTTTGAATTCTCCTTCTGTATGTACCCAACCTTTAATTCATTATTAAACAAGTTCTGCTTTTTCCTTGCACTGCTTCCCTAAGAACAAGAGGAAAGGAACATGAGCCAAATAATTACGTCTCAATATTTAAACTAAGATCAAATAGTAAAACATAAAATTTGCTGGAATTTCTATGACACACTAAGGAGGATGATTTAATACGAGATAAAAAGGTAGTATCTACTTGTAGGGTTTTCTTTTCTTTCAAATTTCAAGTTTAATACCTTTGATCACACAGAAGGAGAATAAGATTGGACTGAAATGTCTCCACTAGCCTGGAGGCCTTCAAATGTATGCTTTTAATTCTATCATCATAACTCACTGCCAAGCAAGCTCAGCCTAGTGAAATCCTAGCTCAGAGGAACCAAGAGGAAGAGGGAGTTTAGGAGGAAGAGGGATAGGAGCATTGGGCTCCAAAGAGTGATCTGCTCCCTGCTTTTCCTCTGTCTCCCTGAGTCATGTCAGGCCCTGCTGACCTGGGAAGCACAGGGTCCATTTCCTAGATCATGCCCCAAGCCAGCCCCATCCCCAGGCCTCTTCAAGGGTTAATGAGTAGTTCAGGGTGGAAGAGGGAAAAGTGAAAACAGCAACTAAGAAAGAGAAAACATTGTAGCTTATTTTCTTCTTGGAGTAAGCAGAGCTAAATGAGTGAATGTTTATCAAAGACCTATATGCCAGGCACTTCTGAGTAATTTTACTTGTATTCAATCAACAAGCCTCAACAACAGGTAGGTTCTGTAATTATCTCCACTTTTCAGAGGACAACACTGACACCAAAGAGGAGAAGTGAGTTGTCCAAGGTCACAAAGAACATCAGTGAGAAAGCCAGGACCCACACCCAGGCAGCCGGCTACAAGCTCATGCTGCGTCCTCACCAGCTCCCAGAACATGCATGGGGAACCTAGTCTTGCTGCTTACCTTTGATGTTGATCTGCACTCCCTTGGATACGGTCAGCCCTTTGTCATTGTGGGCCTCACAACTGAAGACCGCCATCTCCGTCAGGCCTGGAATGGAAGGAGACTCATGAGACCAGCAGCAGAGAAACAGGCTGCTGTTCACCACAATTCTATGGTTGTCTTTGCATTATGTTATTTCTTGGTTCGTGGCTTTTGGGCATTAGGGTAAAGTTAATTTAAAAGGTGTGCTAGCTACGGAGAAACAAACCTGGGATTAAACCCAAGGCACCAAGAGCAAGGCAGCCACGGGCCCAAAAGGCAGCTGCTTTCATTTATTCAGATCCTGAATAAATGAGACATTAGGTAATAAAACAGGATCATTTCGACTTTTACTGCAAATCGCTGGCCCCAATATTAAGGAAAGTGGGTTCTGAGGCTCACTTGATAGGATAGGCTGCCTACCCCCCGCCAGTACATACAGTGCCACTATGCTATGCATATTTTAGAATACCAGAAATAGCAAAATAAAAGCCACAGCTTAAAAATCTCAGAAGATGTGTTGCAATGAATCATTTTTTAATAGTAAAAACTGGTCAATTCACAGGGATGTATTACATAAATGCAAGGCGTTATAACTAATCGAAGAGAAGACACTAGTGCTAAATGAAAAATTCTCATTTCAGAGGCTTGAAGACATCTTTTAAAAATTGATTTATTAATTTTAAATAGGAAGACAAGTTACCCAGATCTTGTTTTCTAATGCCACTCTCCAATAAATGGAACCAGGGCTCTTGGAGAAATGGCTGATTCTCAGATTGGGGCAGGAAATATATGAGTCTGGAGTAAAATGTAAAACAAACACAACACCACGCACACACACACACACACACACACACACACGGAGAGAGAGAGAGACAATGATGCAGCATGTCAAAGAGACACACGAGCTAACTCAAAGAGTTCCCAATGGCCAAAGTTAGAACAATTTGAGCAAGAAAATAAAGTAGCTTTGGATTATAACCCAAAGAAGAAAAAAATATCCAGGAGTCTCTACTGATATCGGTAAATAATTAGATAAACTGGAGAGAATAGACAAACCTTCTTGCAGAATAATTCCAAATAGTTTATTGGATATTCTGCCCTCAAAGAGGTGGAGCATAACTCCCCACTCCTTAATGGGCGGCATACAGTGACTCCTTCCAACAAGTACATTATGGAAAAAGCAAAAAGAAAAAAAAAAAGAAAGAAAACTTTTGAGTGGAGAAACTGACAAACTACCTGAGCCAGATGATCAAGTGGTATATCATGTTGACAGAATGTACTCTGGTAACAGGTGATGAAAATATCACTTCACCTCATGGTCTTCCTCCCGAGGACAAAAAAAACCCCAGGCTAATCATTAAAAAAATGCCAGTCAGTTCTACATTGTTGGACATTCTACAAAACACCTGACCAGTAAGACCTAAAACCTGTCAAGGCTGTTAAAAACAAGGAAAGTTTGAGAAATTGTCACAGCCAAGAGGAGCCTAATAAGACATAGACGACTAAATGCAATGTGGTGTCCTGGATGAGATCCTGGGACAGAAAAAGGACAGGAGATAAAAAGCTAAGGAAATATCACTAAAGTATGGACCTTAGTTAATGATGAGGTATCCGTATTGGTTCATCAATTGTAGCAGATGCACCACACTAATGTAAAATGCTAACAATAGGGGAAAGTGGGGGTGGGGTTTATAAGAAATCACTGTATTATCCCCAATGTTTTTCTATAAGTTTAAAACAATCCTAAAATTTGATTTTTTTTTTTTTTTTTGGAGATTGAGACTCACTCTGTCGTCACCCAGGCTGGAGTGCAATGGCGCAATCCCAGCTCACTGCAACCTCCACCTCCTGAGTTCAAGTGATTCTCCTGCCTCGGCCTCCCGAGTAGCTGGGATTACAGGCGTGCACCACTGCGCCCAACTAATTTTGCATTTTTAGTAGAGACAGGGTTTCACTGTGTTGTCCAGGCTGGTCTTGAACTCCCAACCTCAGGTAATCTGCCTGCCCTGGCCTCCCAAAACGCTAGGATTACAGGTGTGAGCCACAGCACCCGGCCTGAATGGTTATTTTTTTAAACTACAACTATACGGTATATACTATTTAGTTGAACCTGGAAACTTCTATATCTGTGGCACACAAAAACATCATCTGGCACACAGTAGTATCTTCATAAAATTGTTGAAAATATGCCACCATTTGCTTCTTAGCAGAAAAACTTACTTTGTTTTCTTCTGTCTACATATGTAGGAAATTTTCCAGCAGATATTTTTAAACTCAAAGCTTGTCACTAATAGAGTAATCAAATATTTGAAGAATGAAAGGGAAAAAAACCTGCTGAGGAAAGCACAGCAGGCATCAGCCTAGAAAAGCTGTTCCTGGCCGGATGCCTGCGTGGCCTCGACTGTGCCTGGGCTGTAGTCAAGTGGCCACTATGTGGCAGAGGGCTGTGACTGGGAGAAGCTGTAGAAAAAATGCATATCTGATCCCTTTTACATTAGTACTTCTCCTGAGGGGTTAAATGTGCATAAAAAAGAAAATCAGTGCTGGTGGGTTTTTGATATCTTCCATCTAGGTGGAAGGTGTCGCCAGTGTCTGCGTTTTCCTGACTACACAGGGGTCCCTCAGGGAAAAAGCAAACCCATGCATCCCTGTCCTATGATTCGGTGGTAACCTTTCATTTCTTCAAAAATAACATCGTATTATACAGAGAATTTGACAGATACTTCACAGCATCTTAATTTTCCAAGATGAGGAATACTTCCCTCAGATTGGAGGAAACCCCTAAGCTGGATTGCTTAATTAAATTCTCTTGAAAATTTCAAGTGCTAAGAAACACAAACTTAGGTCACTTCCTCTCAAGTGAGAGATGAAACTGCTACTAGTCTGTGTAGTGAATTAGAAAATATTTACTGCACTGAGGAGGAATATTTCTCTCACACCCATTACACCCACATCTGTAAAAGGATCCCTGTGATACTCTGCCTCGGGGTCTTTATATCTTGTGCTTGTATTCCTCCCAGAGAATTTTGAAAAACATATGTGGCCTCTCACACATTTTGAAGTTTGCATCCTTAAATTTTTCATAATTTAAACAGTTTCAAAGAATGTAATTTGAGGCCGGGCGCGGTGGCTCAAGCCTGTAATCCCAGCACTTTGGGAGGCCGAGGCGGGTGGATCACGAGGTCAGGAGATCGAGACCATCCTGGCTAACACGGTGAAACCCCATCTCTACTAAAAATACAAAAAACTAGCCGGGCGAGGTGGTGGGCGCCTGTAGTCCCAGCTACTCGGAGGCTGAGGCGGGAGAATGGCGTGAACCCGGGAGGCGGAGCTTGCAGTGAGCCGAGATCGCGCCACTGCACTCCAGCCTAGGCGACACAGCGAGACTCCGTCTCAAAAAAAAAAAAAAAAAAAAAAAAAGAATGTAATTTGAGGTACCTTGAATATCTTGACACCAACACCCAGTGAAACGACTGTTCCCCAGCAGCAAGAAGTTTTCCTCCATGACTCTTCTACCACCCCCAAGAATTTCATCGTAATGGTACACATTTGAAAGTGGAAATGGCACACATTTGAAAGTTTTTGCTTAAACCACAGGAACTTATTGGCAACAAAAATATACATACACCTTGAAATTGCAAAAATATTTTCTTCTGAATTGATTATACTCACTATTAGGATGCAACTGATCAAGACAATATAAGTGATTCTTAAACATAAGGACAACTTCATTGGAAGGACAACTCCTTCGCTGGACAAAATTTGGAATTTTCTTTTCTTTTTTTTTGAGACTGAGATTTGCTCTGTCACCCAGGCTGGAGTGCAATGGCATGATCTTGGCTCACTGCAACCTCCGCCTCTCAGGTTCAAGCGATTCTCCTGCCTTGGTCTCCCAAGTAGCTGGGATTACAGGCACACACCACCATGCCCGACTAATTTTTGTATTTTTAGTGGAGACAGGTTTTCACCATGTTGGCCAGGCTGGTCTTGAACTCCTGACCTCAGATGATCTGCCCGCCTCAGCCTCCCATAGTGCTGGGATTACAGGCGTGAGCCACCGCCCCCTACCAAAATTTGGGATTTTCTGTCTATGTGACAGTTTGGAAATTTCTTAACCCCAAGACAATGCACCCAGCAGCCATTCTCAAAATGTGGTCAAAGAGATTTCTGGGGATTCCAGAGACCCTTTCAGTAGTCCTCAGAGTCAAAAATATTTTCATAATAATAATAATGTATTACTTGCTCTTTTAATTCTCATTATCTCAGGAATGTATGATGGAATTTTCCAAAAGAATTTTCCAGAGGCTATACGGTACATGATGATGCCATAGCATAGATGTATTGGCCAATGAAATGTATACTTGCGTATTTTTGTGTTTTAAAAGTTTTCTGTTTTATTTTCTAATTCAGTAAATACAGATAGATATGACCCACATAAACAAGAATTCTGGTTCTTGATAATTTATGACTGTAAAAGGATCTTGAGGCTAAGCACAGTGGCTCACTCCTGTAATCCCAGCACTTTAGGAGGCTGAGGCAGGAGGCTCACTTGAGTCCAGAAGTTCGAGAGTTACAGTCCAGAAGTTGCCCCAGCCTGGGGCAACATGGAGAAACCCCATCTCTACAAAAAATACAGAAACTAGCTGAGTGTTGTGACATGCGCCTGTAGTCCCAGTTACTTGGGAGGTTGAGATGGCTGAATCACCTGAGCCTAGGAGGTTGAGGCTGCAGAGAGCACTCCAGCCTGGGTGACAGAGTGAGGCCCTGTCACACACACACACACACACACACACACACACACACACACACACACACGCAAGGATCTTGAGACCAAAGCACTGAAAACTGATGCCTCATAGTGGTGATTCCAGACAGATGAGAGAGGTCTTTTTTCTTTTGTAATGTAAGGAAGAGATGAAAGGAAAACAGGAGGTGGAAAGGGAGAACTGGCGAAGTATCTGGACTTTGGGCACTTTGTCAAGCATTGATTTTAAGAAAGAAGATAAACACAGGATGAAGATGAAGAGACACTGATCCCTCTAAGGGGTCTGTGCTCTGCTGATCACTGTTTCATGGTGAGGCCTCTGACACTGATTTTCAAGCCTTGGTATCACTTTTAACCTTCCAGATCCTAAGCTCCCAAGTGAGATGCCCATTTCATCCACAAGGCTGCATGAACTTGCAAAACCTGGCTTATATTTAGAAAAACTGGCTTTGGCTCAATCAGAAGACACAGGAAGTTACTAACTTATCCTTTTTATATATTGGAGGAGACATCTGCAGGTTAAAATTAGTCATCTGACTTCAATTATTCTTAAAAATTCTTAGGAAACCCTTGAATATAAACTACAAAATCACATTGCAAACTTGTCATAAGGGGAAGAGCCAGCCCTATGGTAAACAGGAGGTTTATTTCACTGAGATCCATTATCCAGTTATAGATCCTATAATAGGATCCTGTATTAGCAGAATTCAGGCCCAGTGGTCTTCATTCCTATCAGGCTTATCAATGCTGAAAGGGAAACATTATCACAGAATATGACTTCAGGTCAAATGGACAGTCATTTCTCCTGTGTGCTTCTTTTCATAGTGCACACAAGGTCAAAAAAACAATCTATAGCAAATGTCCTAGCACAAGACACCTACACCAAGTCTGAATTGCCTGGCAGTAACCACACAATGTATTAAAACAGTTTACAAGGTCAGGTGGTTAGCGCCCATATGCCAGCAGAGAGAAGAGGAAACTGGTTCAAACCAAAGGTAACTTTCTCCAAAACTAGACGGCACTTAGGCCAAACATAGTCTTCTTTGCTTAATTTTTTCTGCTAAACTTTCATGGCTTAACGGCACTGGCTTCCCAGCTAGACACTCGTTTATAAGCCTTGATTGACCATAGCAATGAGTGTACACTAGGAGAAGACAGCTCCCTCTCACTCGCCAGTTCTCTCTGTGGATAAACAATAACTACCAGACTGGAATAGACCTTGACATTTTATAGCCCCAAACCCTTGTGACTTTCCAGGGAGAAAAAGCATCCACCTCCTTAAGTCTCCACCCCACCACCCACTCTATCCTGAATGGACCCGGGCACTGGAACCCCCACAATCTCCTGAGCCAGCTCCTCTTCTAGTGGGTAGGTCGTCCCCCTTATAGTAATTTCTCCTTTTCACCCAACTCCATTATGATGGTTCACGCCCCTCTTGCTTGGTCGTCTGCTGGTTTGAGAAAAGATATTTATGACACAGCTCTGAAACATATTTTTAAGGAACATTCAGTAACAGAATGTTCCCTTGAGGGAAGGACAATCGGATTGCTGAGGGAGCAACTCTTAAGAGCACAGTTGAGCCAGTTCTTTGAGTTCTCAATTAAGCAATCCTGCAAATTAACTAGATAAACAATTCTGTCCCTGCTTTCTTTTTTTTTTTTTTTTCCCCTTGTATCCATCTTTCTACCAAAGGAAGCAACAAATGGAAGATCATGCTGCGTAAGTGAGGTAGCTTCTCTATCTGCTCTGCATTCATCCACTTGACAAATATTTACTGAGTATTTACTACAAGCCAGACATTTTTTCCAGAAACTTTGGATATATCCACGAATAAAACAAAGATTCCCTCCCTTACAGAGCTCACATTTTCAGGGAGGGAAATGGGCAATATATAATAACCTTGATAAAAAAAAGTAAGATGTATGATATATTAGAAGGTGATAAGTACTATGGAAAAATAGAAGACCATCAGAGGGCCAGGATGGGTGGGGAAGCAAGCTGTAATTTTAAATGATGGGTGGGGGGCATCAGAGGGGGTTCCTTGAGAAACGGCCTCTGAGGAAAGAGTTGGGGTGAGGAAAGGGGCCAAGTTGATACTTCGGGGCCTGGGGAGGTTCTAGGCAGAGGGAACATGTGGGAGAGGCCTTTGCCTGTTTCTCTTGTTGAGTGGCAAACCCAGAGCTCTGAGCAGAGAGCTGATATGATCTGACTTGTATCAGGATTGCTCCAGCTGCCATATGGAGAATAGACCTTAAGAAGACTGATCTCTTAATAGTTCCAAACGTTTTTCTAATACGTAAGATGGATATTAAAAAATGCCTAACTAGCCTGAGCAACATAGTGAGATCCTGTCTCTACAAAAAAATTTGAAAACAGCTGTTTATCCCTGTAGTCCTAGCTACTTGGGTTGCTGAGGTGGGAGGATTTGCTTGAGTGCAGGAGTTTCAAGGTTACAATGAGTGGAGATGGCGCCACTGCATATCAGCCTGGGTGACAAAGCAAGACAACAACAAAACTGCCTAATTATCACAGCTTGCTCTGTGATTCAAAGTAATTCTTTACAGAAAGTACTGTGGGCATTATGAACTAATTTGTTTAAATTCTAGTTATTATTACTCTTTCTGTTATTACAAGGATAGTAACAATTATATCCAACTAACTAAAACAAAAGCTAGCTTAGCTGTTTCCTAGATATGGATTTAAATATAAAATGGGTATTTTTTTTTAAAAAGAAAAGCCTGAAAGATCAACGCAAGCCCACCACTGTTAACAGAAAGGCAGGTCAAAATTGGCAATGAGTTAGTAACTTATTGCATATAAAAATAAAAACAAAATATAAAAAATTTAAAAATATATGCCAGAGCTGGAGCTCTTACCTGCTAACTTAGAAAGCACTCCACCATTGAACACCATGAAGCTAAAGCTCTTTGCAGTTCTGCTCTTTATTTTGAGATTTGGTTTTGCCCATGATAAAAATTCTTTAAAAAAGAAACTTTTTATTTTGAAATAACTTTAGACTTACAAGAAGTTGCAAAAATAGCAGAGTTACTGTGCACCCTTCACCCAGCTTTACCCAATGATAAGATCTTACGTAACCATGGTATAATGATCAAAACAGGAAAGTGACTTTGGTACAATAGTATTAACTAAAATACAGGCCTCCGCTAAGATTTTACCAGTTTCTGCTTTGTTTTATTTTGGGGGGAAGAATGAGTGTATAGGTTTATGAAATTTTATGACAGGTACAGATCTGTGGCTACACAACTGTTCCATCACCAAAAAGCAGCTCCCTCATTCTACCCCTTAAAGGAACATCCTATCCCCAAACCTAACCCCTGAAATTGTTCTGATATGTTCTCCATTACCAAAATTTTGTCCTTTTGAGAATGTTATCTAAATGGAATCATACAGCACACAACCTTTGAGATTGGCTTTGTTCACTCAGAATAACATCCTTTAGACAAATTACTTCTTTGCTCATGTTCCTTAAAGAAAGCTCATACAACACAGAGGAAAAATAAAAACTTGTATCGAGAGAAAAGGCATACGACCTTCCCATTCATAAACAATGCTTGCTCAAAGCAGTCCAAACAATCAGCTATTTAAACCAATTAGCATTCCCTCAGTAGAAGGGGTCGGCAAAGTTTACTTAGAGGTCAATTTCAGATAGAATGGCGTCTCCCTGCCAACACTCACTGCTTTATTTACATCAGCATGTCAGGGGCGGCTGCTCAGCACAAAGCCCCCAAAAGCTGACCTCAGCACCCACCTCCTCACACGTGAATTACTGGGAGGGACTCAGGTATCAAACTAAAGCTTCCCCAAAATTAAAAATATATTTAATTAAAAATAAGTTTTTACATAGTTCTTTTGTAACATTACAAAATGCAGACACAAGGGAACAGTCAGCAACTAGTTGACTTGAGAGTAATTCCTGCGAGCCCAGCACAATCCCCACATTCAGCAGCCTGGGCCCCACGCCCTTCCTCCTTGGACTTATTTTAGCCCTTTGGGTCTACAGAATGGACATGAAAGATCCTGTTCTATTAATTTCACAGGACCGGCTGGAGATATAAATGAGAAAAGAGAGAAGAACTTAAATGTAAAAATAATTTTATAAATACAAGTTACTTCATTATCATGATGTCCCTTTGTCCCAGTGATAGGACCTAAAACTCAAGGACTATTTGTAATTAATTTGTTTGTTCATTAGTTCATTCATTCATTCACATAGTTCTTACGTGCCAGGTGCTGTGCTGGGTGATGGGGCTAACCTAATGAATAAATCATACATAATAATCACCTGATTAGTAAGTCTTCTTGGAGGCCTGACAAATAGATAGAGGGTTTGTGCTTCAATGCAATGGGGAAGAGGCCTTGTGAATACACAGACAAGGGGGTGACCAGGAAGGTTTTCAGAGGAGAACCATGATCTGTGTGTCAGGTGAACGGGGGTTTGACAGACAATGAGAAGGCAGCTTGGCAAGAAGGCACAGTGCACTCATAGGCCTGCAGAAAGCTCATCAGGCCTCACAAGCAGGTGCCTTTGCAGGTGAGGCAGGCAGAGACCCTGGGAAAGTTAGGCTGAAGCCCCAGTGGGTCTCAGACTTCAGGGTAAAATGGTAGATTTTAACCTGCACGTAGTGGGGAGTCATGCCAGGAACGAGAAGCTCTGTATTTTAGGAGAACTTCTTTAATCACAAGTGGAGCATCACTCATTATGGTGGTGGGGTAGGGGGATGAGAACAAGAAAGCTGGGACCATAGGTAAGAGGTGACAGCAACAGTCCTGGTGATGAACCAGGAAAGCCTGAATTAAGGCCATGGTGGTGGAAGTGCAGCACAACTGACATTTGAGAACAATGTACAGGGCTGGGCACAGTGGTTCACGCCTGTAGTCTCAGCACTTTGGGAGGCCAAGGTGGGTGGATCACCTGAGTTCAGGAGTTAAAGACTAGCCTGGCCAACATGGTGAAACCCTATCTCTACAAAAATACAAAAATGAGCCGGGCATGATGGTGGATGCCTGTAATCCCAGCTGCTTGAGAGGCTGAGGCAGGAGAATCGCTTGAATCCGGGAGGCGGAGGTTGCAGTGAGCACAGATCACGCCATTGCACTGCAGCCTGAGTGACAGAGCAAAACTCCATCTTAAAAAAAAAAAAAGAGAGAGAGAGAACAGTGTACAAGTCTTGGTGATGATTGTTGGATGGGCAAGAGAAGAATCTGGGGAAGTTTCAGGTTTCTGGCTTGAATATATGATTACTCCTCCAGACCTTCACTTCACTGTATAGCACCAGCTAGACCATCTTCACTATCAAACAGGCATTTAATAAATACTGTCACTAAGAAAAATAAAGTCAGCAGCCCCACTTTCCAAACCCTTCACAAATAGGAAAACTGCCTGAGCAGTGCAGTCTACTGCGTATTCATCTAGAAACTAGAATTTCAACTCAGCAGTTTAAGTAAGAGTTCTTCATTTACAGACACATTTGTCGCTACTCTGAAAACTCTAGAAAAGCTGGTGAAGTGTTAGTGAGGATTTCCACTATCATGGTTCAGTTTTTGGTTTGTAGTACCTGATGGCCCCTGATGGAGAGTGAAGTCATCATGCGCACCCACAATTCGGAAGCACCTGCTGATGAATGCTGCCGCAGGTGCTCTCCTACTGGGCATTTCTACAACTACCACATTTCAGGCACTGAACCAGACCCCTGAATATGTGGCCAAAAAAACCTTCAGTTCCTGCCTTCTAGAGGCCCCCTGGTCTCATGGAAACAGGTGGAGGCGTAAATCAGATATTCCGACAGATAGAGTATTTGCCATCAGACTGACGAAAAGTCAAGACTGAACACTGTGTGTATGTGATATAGGGCACATATTACCATATTCTACTAAAAAGATTGCCAACTTGCAAGATCTTTTTGGAGGGAGATGAGAGTGTATTAAAATTTAAAATATGCTCACTTTTCCCTTCAACTCCCATTCAGATATCCCTCCTAAAGAAATTCTGACGGTGCTCGCTTTGGCAGCACATACACTAAAACTGGAACAATAACAGAGAAGATTCGTGTGGAGCCATTGCCCTGACGGCACGTGGTACTGTGGATTCCACGAGTGTGTACGGTGGGAAAGCGCCACACTCGGTACCACCACCCCGTGCACTGGTCAGCTGGACAAACTCAGACAGGTATCTACCCTGGATAGCCTTTGAGTTTTAGAAGACCAAAATGAACATTTTTGGAGCCTAAGTTTTGGCTCATTTGTTGGATCGGTGCATGTAAGAATTTGGTGAGATGCAAATGAACAAATAGTTCTTGCTCCTGTGACCAACAGGCTGTATGCTACAGTTCTATTCTGACTGTTCAGATTTTTAAGGATGATTGGATTAGGCTTCCCTGCTGTCTGGGTCTGTCTCCTAAACTTTTCAGATCATCGTGGAATTCCAATGACTCTTTTAAAGGGTGCTGATGATTTGAACACTGTCGGATTGATGCCAGCTAAATCTAGTAGTCCACCTTGAGAATTTTCATGTAACACCCTGGAAAAAAATGTGAGCCCAAATCTTCTCTACCAAAGGAAAAAAAAAAAAAAAAGCTTAAACTTTTAAAAAGTAAAATTAAATTGTAAAGAACTTGAAATGCAAAACAGGTGGCCATTGTGAGGGTAGAACTGACCTTTTAGAAATAAATCAGATCTCCAAGCTAAGACTAACTACAGCCTTGGGTATTAAAATAATTTGCAGATCTTGTCGCACAAACACACTTCTAATTTCTGAGAAAATATACAGAAAAGTTATAAACAGAGATGGACAGATTTTGTCCCTATTTTTATAAAACATATGAAAATCTAGTTTCTATTTACTAACAGTAAACAATTGGGAAATAAAATCAAATATGCTGTTTATTAGTACATAAGTGCTACATTAATGCCTTCTGATTGGCTGTACACTGTTGGTGAAAATGTAAATTGGCACAGCCATTAAGGAAAACAGTTTGGAGGTTCCTCAGAAAACTAAAAATATGATTCATCAATCACCATATGATTCATCAATTCCCATGCTGGGTATATGGTATGAGGATCTCAAAGAGGTACCTGTGGTCCCATGTTCATTGCAGTATCATTCACAATAGCTTAGACATGGAAACAATGTAAGTGTGCATAAACAGATAAATGGATTAAAAAATTATGGTATATAGATATATATGGGAATACTATTCAGCCTGTACAAAAAAGAAAATCCTGGCATTTACGACAACATGAATGGAACTGGAAGACATTATGCTAAGTGAATAAATCAGACAAAGGAAAGAAAAACAATGGCATGGTCTCGCTTACATGTGCAATCTAAAATAGTTAAACTCACAGAAATAAAGAATAGAACCGTAGTTAAAAAGGGTGGGTAGAGGAGGGTGAGGACTGGGGAGATGTTGGTCAAAAGGTAGAAAATTTCAATCCGTAGGATGAATAAGTTCTAGAGATCTAACGTACAGCATAGAGATCTAACGTACAGCATAGTTAACAAAATTGCACAGTATACTGGAAATTTGCTAGGAGGGTAGATCTTAGGTGTTCTCATCCTCCTACACTCCCTCCCCCACAGCCTCCCTCCCCACCCCCCAACCCCACCCACTGCCACAAATGGTAACTATGTGAAAAGATAGCTATATTAATTAGCTTGGTTGTAATAATCAGTTCACTATGTATTTCAAAACATGACACTGTATACTTTAAGTACATATAATTCCAATTTTAAAATTTTAAAAAATTTAACAAATGACTTGTAAGACCTCTACATCAAAAACTACAAAAATTGCTGAGAGAAATTAAAGAAGACATAAATAAATGAAGAGATATAATGTATTCATTGATTGGAAGGCTCAATATTGTCGAGACATCATTTTCTTCTAAACTTGTCTATAAAACAATACAACTGCAGACAAAATCACAGCAGGAATTTTTGTGTAAACATTGTCAAGTGGATTCTAGGATTTTTATAGAAATAGGCAAAAAACCTGAAGTGACACTTCACCAAAAAAGAGACGTGACCGATTGATAAGCACACGAAAAGACACTAAAATCGGCCGGGCGCGGTGGCTCAAGCCTGTAATCCCAGCACTTTGGGAGGCCGAGACGGGCGGATCACGAGGTCAGGAGATCCAGACCATCCTGGCTAACACAGTGAAACCCCGTCTCTACTAAAAAATACAAAAAACTAGCCGGGCGAGGTGGTGGGCGGCTGTAGTCCCAGCTACTCGGGAGGCTGAGGCAGGAGAATGGCGCAAACCCGGGAGGCGGAGCTTGCAGTGAGCTGAGATCCGGCCACTGCACTCCAGCCTGGGCGACAGCGCGAGACTCCGTCTCAAAAAAAAAAAAAGAAAAGTGATTCAGAGTTAATAGCTAGGGGCTGGCATTCACTTACTGATCCATTCTAGCCATAAATATTTACTGAGTACTACTAGGAGGCAGGCACCGCTTCAGCCACTGGCACCGCTTCAGCCACTGGCAGTGCAGAGGTGAATGGGAGAGAGAAAGCCCTTGTCCTTACTGAGCATACATTCTCTAAGAAGCTACATGGCCAGGGGCAGTGGCGCGGTGGCTCACGCCTGTAATCCCAGCACTTTGGGAGGCCGAGGTGGGCGGATCACGAGGTCAGAAGATCGAGACCACGAGAATGTCCCAGTCTGTATTAAAAAAACAAAAAAAAAAATTAGCCGGGCGCAGTGCTGTGCTCCTGTAGTCCCAGCTACTCAGGAGGCTAAGGCAGGAAAATGGTGTGAACCCAGGAGGCAGAGCTTGCAGTGACCCCAGATCGCGCCACTGCACTCCAGCCTGGGTGACAGAGCAAGACTCCGTCTCAAAAAAAAAGAAAAAAAAAAAGAAGAAGAAGAAGCAGCTAGACAAGGAGCTCAACAAATAAACTGGATAATTATAGACGGTGACAAGTGCAACAGAGGAGTACACAGCAATATGGGATTGAGGGGACCTAAAATAGTTAGGAGCGATCAGGGATGGCCTCTCTGAAGAAGTGATGTTTGAGTTGGGTCATGGGATAAAGGGCAGTTGGAAGAACACCGCAAGCAGATAGAAGAGACAGTGCAAAGGTCCTGAGGCAGGAAGGAACAGGATGTGCCTAGAGAAGTGAAAGGCAATCAATGTGACTCGTATCTAATAAGCAGGGTGGAAAGCATGGGATGGGGCTGGGTTGGATGCATAGGAAGGAGCTGGGACACGCAGCCCCTAGGGAAAGGGCAGGAAGGACTGGGTGACAGTCTAAGACAGCGGGGAGCTACTGCAGGATTTTCAGCAGGCAGGTGATGTCATCTGCCACTGAGGAGGGTAGATGGGAGTAGGGACAAGGCTGGGAGCAAAAAGGTCCAGTTAGGAAGCTACTGCAGAGGCGATGGCAAGAGCTGGCAATGACATGGACCAGGGTGCTGGCAGCAGGATGGAGAAAAGACAGATTTCAGAAGTGTTGTAGGAGCAGAACTGATGCCAACATGAAAGATGAGAAAAAGGAAGGGTGGGAAAATGGTGATGTCATTCACTAAGATGGGGAATTCTGGAGTGGAACAAGTCTGGAGTTAAGAGTTTCATTCTGAGATGCGTATGTACCCAGCAAGTGGCAATGCCAAGGAGGCGGTTGGATACACGAGCCTGCAACTCAGGAGAGGGGTCTGGGCTGGAGATGTAAAGTTCAAGGTCATTTCTTCTAGATGGTGTTAAAGCCAGGGGCCCAGAGAAACTCTCCCAAGAGGGAGCATCTCAGAGTAAAAGAAGGGGGCCCAGGATTGAGCCCTGCCATTTAAAACTCCAGTGGATGACAAAGGAGGAGCAATGAATTGGTGTCATTCAATGAAACAGAAGCCAGGACAGTGTTTCCAAAAGTCCAAGCTGTGTCCTGAAGACCTAGAACAGCCTCAGGCATACAGTCCCTGGAGAAAGGAAGGAGGGAGGGCGTGTGGTAACTGCCTGATGCTGCTGAAAGATATTGCGTAATGAGAGGAGCCACGGAAGAGCCCACCGACTTCAGTGCATGGGAAACGTCAGTGGTACTAACGAGCATCATCAGTGATGTGCGGGACTAAAACCGGGCCACTTTCATTTGGATGGAAATCACGACGACCGTGGAATGTCCTTTCAGCCACAATCCCACAAGGGCTCACACTTTCTGCAATAGCTCCCGGTGACCAATCCACACTCTCGGTGTCAAACCCACTGAGGTCTTCACATCAGTGGTTCCATAAACGCAAGACCTGACAGGCCAGCAAGGTCACAGCTGCAACGGGAGATGTGAGCAGGGCTCCTGCTGCCTGGGCTCGAGGATTCTGGCCACTTCAACAACTTAACCCTATGTATCCTCAGAGGCCCTCACCTATTTCCCCACCTCGGCCTGTGAATTCTCACACCTGTGATTCCCACCTACCTTCCCGTCTACCTGGTCCCATAACCTTGCTGCCACACCTGCACTTTCATCTGTCTCCACTGCCTGCTAGTGGTGCACAGCAAGGGTCACCAAACTTTTGATCCCTTCCACTACTAGAGAATAAATCAATAAATAAACCCATGGCTCAGACTTACCTGGAACGGTTAGCACGGAGGGGGATTTTTCAGGCTGTTCGTTAACACGGCTACTGTTTTGAACCCAGAAAATGTTGACAGGCTCAGGCGGGCCCACAGCCTGACAGGTGAGGTTGAAGGCTGTGTTTCTGGTGACATTCATGCTCTCAGGCTGCTTAGTAAAGTGAGGAAGTCCTGCAGAGAAAACGTTACATGAAAGAATGTTTCAGATCTGAAAGCAGAGACAGAGCCCAAAGGGGAATGGAAACTGGGCTAGAACTTGGCAATAGATTTCTTTTTTTGCGGGGGGATGGAGTCTCATTCTGTTGCCCAGGCTGGAGTGCAGTGGCTTGATGTCGGCTCACTGCAACCTCTGTCTCCTCGGTTCAAGTGATTCTCCTGCCTCAGCCTCCTGAGTAGCTGGGATTACAGGCACACACCACCACGTCTCGCTAATTTTTGTATTTTTAGTAGAGATGGGGTTTCACCGTGTTGGCCAGGCTGGCCTCGAACTCCCGACCTCAAGTGATCCATCCCCCTTGGCCTCCCAAAGTGCTGGGATTACAAACATGAGACACCACACCCAGCCTTGGCAACAGATTTCTTTATCTACTGCGTCACCACCGTGCCTAGCTTAGCAACAGATTTCTGTATCTACTGCGTCAGTCAGGTCTGTATTCATCAGTTTTCACCTCCTTAAGTTGGATAAGAAGGAGAACAGAGGCTAATTCCTGCCAGTCTACCTTAAGCCAGCTTTCTAGGACGCTTTGCCAAAGGGGCTATAAATAGTGATTCAGAACTGGTTTTACCAGAAGGCAGGCCACAGGCAGTTCTTACATCAGGTGTTGCTCAAACTCCTGGGACGGACCCGTTGGCAGGTTTTCAGTATTTCTTACCAAAATAAACACAGAGTAAAACATGGCTATGTAATAGATCTGTCCATGGTATGAAGACATTCTATTATGTGTGTGACTTTCAGATGGGTCATAACGAATTTTAAAATCCACAGCCTTGTATAAGTCTGAGTGCTTTTCAATGAAAAGCACTCATGAAAAAACCGTATAAACATAGTTGCAATTACAATCCTTAGATCTACTGTAATTTCCAAAATCAAGGCCCCAAGGAAGCTCAGAGAAAGCCAGTCAGTCCAGTCAGTACTTATTTGGGGCAGGTGTTCAAAAATATAACAAGTCCGAAAAATGTTCTTTTGGGGATTGGAAACTCACAGATCTAGTTCCAGCAAGAATGATGTGGCAGTTATGTGTAATGGAATTCTTTTGTCCTGTTTCAAGGTTTTTTGAAACTCTCTTTGGACTTAATATGTTCCTGCTCTGGGCATTTTTCTGGGATTCTGACGAATAAAATCTCCTCTAAATATTTTTTTCCCAAATTAGCTGCAAATGTAGGAAACCCCCTCTTTGGCTGATGGTGACATAACCCTGAGAAAGAGCTGTTCAGCCTGGGATAGGCCCAAAGCAAAGGTCATGAAGAGATGAAGAGACTCCTCTGAGGGAGTCTCTTCTGTCTTTCCCACTCACTCCTCCTCCTTCCTTCCACATGTGCTCCCTGAGGCTTCTCTCCACATTGGTGGACATCAATTTCAGGTTCGCAAAAGAATGGGTAGCATAGCAGCCTTTCAGTGGGAGATGTTTCTGATTAAAAAGCTAATCACCGGCCGGGCGCGGTGGCTTATGCCTGTAATCCCAGCACTTTGGGAGGCTGAGGCGGGTGGATCACAACGTCAGGAGATCGAGACCATCCTGGCTAACACGGTGAAACCCCGTCTCTACTAAAAATACAAAAAATTAGCCAGGTGCGGTGGCGGGCGCCTGTAGTCCCAGCTACTCAGGAGGCTGAGGAAGGAGAAACGCGTGAACCCAGGAGGCAGAGATTGCAGTGAGCCAAGATCGCGCCACTGCACTCCAGCCTGGGCGACAGAGCGAGACTCCATCTCCAAAAAAAAAAAAAAAAGAAAAAGCTAATCACCCGCTCTAAAGCCTGTGATGAGGAAGGTCAGGATAAAGCAGAAAAGGGAGGTGACCTAATGGCTCTGCTAAGAGGGGCACCTCACAGAGCAGAGGCACAAGGGCCCCGGAGGGAAGTCCCTGAGGGTAGTAAGGAGTGACCACTGGGGGTGATAATAAAGATGCTTTCTCCTTGCAACCCTGCCATTGCAGAACCAGGCATGCAAACCCCCAACTCAGGGCACCAAACCTAGGACCTGGGCTCACCTGTGCATCAGCTCACATTGCCCATTAGAGTTCAAGTGCCTTGAGGGCAGAGACTGCGTTTTCCTAGCCTGATGTCTCATCCCTCACCCCCACGGACCTTCATATGATGTCATGGAATTTCTCTGAACCATGCACCTGACAGATACCAGTGCCCAAAAGAAGTCTCAGGCTGAGCTGTTGAACCAGTCCAGGAAAACCACTCACCCCCCAGGGTTTCACTGTCTGCACAGGCAAGACAGGGAAAGATACTGAATAATAAGCCAATAGCCACTTGACCAGGTGAGTGGTATCTGGTACCAGCACTGGAAACTGGATGGTAGAATGCATTTTGCTTCTTAAAAAGAAGTCATCAGTTTATTTTTATTGTAAATAATCTGTGGACAAGGAAGTCCAAAATCTCTTTGTATCTCACCTTTAATGCCTAGAATAGAGCTCAAACTTCAGGAACGGAATTCATTTCATTATTGCTTGTAGAGTATAAAGAGGAGTACCTTGTACAATTTCGGTGCTGATAGATTTGCAAGGTTTGCGTACGGAGTTATAAATGGGCAGGCAAAACTCTAGAGTATTATACATAAAACATTTCATACAGGCCCTAAAACAAACAGCTCTCTGGCAATGGAACTCTGGTCTGTGGCCTTACCTTGCACTTCGATGTAGATGGGATCAGACACGATCTCTTCATTGTTTATTTTCATCTTACAGATATACGACCCATTGTCTGAACGCTGCACACTGGTTATGCTGCAAAGAAAAACACATAAAGATATTTACGGTGACTACCCTTTGACTCTCTATTATAGGACTGGAAACTTCTTCAACTTCTTTGTCATATGCTGTGAGAATTAATTTTATATGTCAGCTTGGATAGGCCATTGTACTCAGTTGTTTGGTCAAATCTTAGCCTAGATGTTGCTGTGAAGGTACTTTTCACACGTCACTGATATTTAAAGCAGCAGCCTTTGAATAAAGCACATTACTCTTCATGATGGGGGTAGGCCCCATCCAAACAGTTGAAGGCTTTATAAGAAAAAGACAGAGGTCCCCAGTGAAAGAGAGGATTCTGTTTCCAAACTGCCTTAGGACTCAAGACTGCAACATCAGCCGGGCGCGGTGGCTCAAGCCTGTAATCCCAGCACTTTGGGAGGCCGAGATGGGCGGATCACAAGGTCAGGAGATCGAGACCATCCT
>NW_012102188.1:473165-480774 GCF_000951045.1 Mandrillus leucophaeus
AAAAAAAAAAAAAAAAAGACTGCAACATCAAGTCTTTCATGGGTCTCCAGCCAACACCCTGCTGATTCCATATTTGTCAGTTTCCACTGTGTGTGAGCTAATTCCTTAAAATAAATCTCTTTCTCTCTCTTTCTAGATAAAGCTGTAGATGCAGATCCTATAGGTTCGGTTTCTTGGAAAAACCCTGACTAATATGTGTGCTATCACCTATCTTGATTTTTTTTTTGAGACAGACTCTGTCTCGCTTTGTTGCCCAGGCTAGAGTGCAATGGCATGATCTCAGCTCACTGCAACGTCTGCCTCCTGGGTTCAAGTGATTGTCCTGCCTCAGCCTCCTGAGTAGCTGGTATTACAGGCTTGCGCCACCATGCCCGGTTAATTTTTGCATTTTTAGTAGAGACAGGGATTTGCCATATTGGCCAGGCTGGCCTCGAACTTCCAACCTCAGGTGATCCACCCACCTTGGCCTCCCAAAGTGCTAGGATTATAGGCATGAGCCACCACACCTGGCCACCTGTCTTGATTTCTGTGGTAGACTCTGCACCAGTGGTTCTCTGGTGTACTTTTGGGGTACTGCGCCCTCAAGGCATTTTGGAAATGTGTGGAGTTGTTTTTGGTGATCACAATGACTAGAGGGGCACCATGGGTTTTTAGGGGCCAAGGGCAACTGTTCCATATCCCAAATGACCTCCTGAGACTAGAACCTAACTCCATTTTATATACACACAAAGTCCTGTGTGGTTTCAATACGCACCTAATTTAACAGGACTGCAATGATCATAAAAATGGAGAGCTGGTAGCCTTGGTCCTATTTAGAACTTTCTGGGGCCCCAGCCATCATTTTGTAAAGTCCCTCACTGACAGTATGACTGTATTTGCAGCGGTCACAGGTCATATGCTTGAAGGTGCACCTAAGGTGCAAGTCCCTGGGTACTTAATGATCTCTCCTGGGGTGAACATGCCCAATGTTTACATATTGAAATCCACATTTTTATTTTATTTTATTTTATTTTATTTGAGATGGGGTCTCGCTCTGTCACCCAAGCTGGAGTGCAGCTGCACCATCACGGCTCACTGCAGCCTTGAACTCCTGGGCTCAAGCCATCTTCCCAGCTCAGCCTCCCAAAGTGCTGGGATTACAGCCATGAGCCACGCTTCTCAGCCCGAGAACATTTTTAAATACTTTCAGATGCTCTCCAGAGGATTTGTGTATTGGCTCAAAGGCACTGCTCTTCAAACACAGTAAAGAAGACCCTGACAAGGGAAAGGAAGAAAAAGAAGAAATACATAGAAGGTCCACCTTCCTTCCTAGAAGCTTGCCTCCCTGTATAACCTATTTATCACTAAGCAAAATAAATCTCATCCCTCAACCTGTGAAGGGCTGAGGCTTAAGGCTTGAAAGAGACCAGGAAGCTATCAAGGGTAGAGGGGGCTCTATCCTGACCCATGGCCCCATAGGCAGGGGTAGCAGCTGCCAGGGGATAGCACGGCCTGGTCAGCATCTGGAGCAGACATGTGGTAGTGAGTGAGGTCCCCAGGTCTGAATGAGACACAGTTTCCCCAGGTTGAATTCAGTTTTCTGAACACTAAACATTTTAAATTTACTTCTTCCCAACAATACCATGTTGCAGATCCTCATTAGCCTGTGATAAATAGAGCAGCTAAGACACAGCTCAACAATGGCATCAGTCAGAACTCAGGGGATCAGAGGGGGTTCAGAGCTGCTCAGGTTAACATTACTTCCTTATTGTTCCCAGGATCCAGGAGTTAACAGTCCCCTGCCATTGCATTTCCTAATGTGTAAATGTGAGTGGCATCCCTTTGACTTGAAATACCCTGTCTTCCCCTTTCCCCTCGTTCGGTAGGAGCAATATAATTTTGGAATGCACCTGATGAATGAATGGTGGGCATGAGGGAGGTCCCAGGGACCAAGGAAAGGCCAGATCCTTTCATGTTTTGGGGCAGTGGCTGGATGTTACAATGCCTAGAGGTTACCAGGAGAAGATGAAAAGAGAATACACAGGACAAATATCTCCAAATAAGGAGCTAGCTGATCCTCTCCTGGTAGACCCCTGGATGTCACGGTGACAGGAAGGGCTGAAGAAAGATGGGGGAGAATTCTGTGCCTAGAATGATGCCCTGCCCATCGTGGGCAATGACTAGTGGTTGAGTGGTGACCCTGGCTTTCAGCAGTCCCTGAAGATCCTGCATGACAGATGGGCCTAGTCTTTGGAGTTCTAAGGGAAACGAAGGCTACTGAAGAGGGGTGCTTCTACATATTTCACAAATCCACTTTAGAAGAGGCATCCTTTTCTTGAGGCAAGACCCAGGGGCTCAACAGAGTGAACCATGAGATCGGACAGACTGAGGACACTTGTGCCTTTGAAGACTGGCTCTGCCTCAAGGTCTAGGACCCGGGAGTGGCAGCAGGCTTGCAGTTGGACTCAGGGAGACAGGGACCAGAGAGAAAGTGAAGGCCAGGAGGGAGGTGGGGCACAGCCTCAGGAAGGCAGCCTGAGGGGACTGCACCCAGACCAGAGGTGCGAAGCACACCTGGGCAGAGCCCCCAGAAGCTGAGAAACTACAAGGCACAAAGGATGGTTTGGCAACACACCCTAGACTGTAGAAATCAGACTGCATAAGATGCCCAGGAGAACCTTAAGCCAACCAGCAAGGAGGATACAGACCAGAAATAGAAAAGAAGCATGCAGAACACAAAGGGAACTCAATCAGAATTTTGTCTTTAGTCATTCATGGCAGGAAAGGCTTAGCAGTTGTCTGGTAACAATAGGCGCCTGCATTAATTAGCAAGGCCAGACCCATGCCACCTATATTACAGCAAAGATTTTCCATAAATTATCCTTGTCGCTTTCTAGACATCCAAGCAAAAGGCTCCCACTGGGAGGGTGGGGTGTGGGGTGGGGCTGGAGACAGGAGGAGTGGCTGTTCCTGGTTCTCCTCCCTCTCCCCAGAAAAACAGGAGGCTCAGTCTCCATGGAGGCTCAACGGGAAAGGCTCTGGGCTCAGAACAGCAATCTAGGCATCCCAACAACCATGTAAGAGGAGCTCCAGAGGGAACACAAAGAGTGGATGCGGAAGGTGAGAAGTTCAAGAAAGTGCCCTGGCACTGAAGATACGGATCTTTCCTAACTGGGCCCCCAGCTGGGCAGCACAGTAGGAGAAAAAAGACCCACGATGGGGCTTCATCAGGGAACGCTACAACTCTAAGATGAGGTGAAGGTCCTAAAAGCTTCCAGAGAGAAAAAAAGCAGATCACTCATGAATGAATCAGAATAGCATCCTGCTTCTCTAGAGCAACCCAGAACTCAAAGGGAAATATATCAATGACTTCAAAGTTAAAACAAAAAATATTTTTTCTTTTCGAACTCTGTACCCAGCCAAACTACCTCAAGATGAAGGTAAAGAGAATGGCATTTTCAGGCATGCAAGTCCCAGGAAGTTAGTGAAGGATGGGCTCCTTGCCAAAGTAAAAGAGTAAAAGCCAAAGAGTGCAAGAAGCGGGGAGCATGTTCCGATGCAAGCTGATGGCTCTCGACTCCCACAACCCCACCAGCTTCAACTGCAAAGATGAAACGGAATTTAGAAACTTCATTGTTTGGTTTGAAGACCAGAAAATCAGACACTACAAGATTGAAGACAGAGGTAACTTAAGAAACATCCACAGCAGTGACTGGCCCAAGTTCTTTGAAACGTATCTCAGAGATGTTAACTGTTCTTTCAAGATTCAAGATCAACAAGAAGCTGTTGACTGGCTTCTCGGTTTAGATGTTAGACTTGAATATGGAGATAATGCTGAAAAATACAAGGACTTAGTACCTGATAATGCAAAAACTGCTGACAATGCAACTAAAAATGCAGAACCATTGACACATTTGGATGTAAATAATCCTGATTTTAAGCCTGGTGTGATGGCTATGGCTAACCTGCTTCAGGTTCAATGTCATGATGATCACTTGGTAATGCTTAAGGCAATTCAAATTTTGGTTCAGGAGCACCTGACACAGGAGGCAGTTGCTAAAGCAAATCAAACAAAAGAGGGCTTGCCTGTTGCTTTAGACAAACATATTCCTGGTTTTGACACAGGAGATGCAGTTCTTAATGAAGCTACTCAAATTCTGTGATTGCTGCATAGAGAAGAGCTCAGAGAGCTACAAACAAAAAATAATGAAGCCATAGTAGCTGTTCAGGCAATTATTGCTGACGCAAGGACAGACCACAGACTGGGAAACGTTGGAAGACGAACACTTTAGGACTTCAGCTTCTCACCTATTTAGTACAAGTGGGAACGATGCACACTTCTGGCACGTTTGGAAATCAATATATCACATTCTCGGGGGAGGAATCCCAGAAAATTGAGTATGTTCTAGAGGTTTACCACCATTACTTTTTTCTTTAACAAAGTTTAGGAAAGTAGAAAAAAAAAAAAAAAAACAACGAGTAAAAGCCAAGAAAGATGACCTGGGCTCTAGGAATCAGGAGCTGGACCACAGGAGGAATAGGGGGTCCTCAGAATAGTAGTAAAGACAGCTGGACCCCAGACCCGGAGGGTAACCTGATTAGACAGAGGCAGAAGCAGGGAGCCAGGACAGGCATCTCCTAAAGAAATAAATAAATAAATAAATATCAGTACTGATAATTTTGTCACGGTGGGAGAAGATGCATACATGATGCATACATTCCTTTAGCGTTTAGAGAAGAATGAGTGATTGATACTTAGGAAATTATTAAATTCAAGATAATCAAAAAGCTACTCAAGAATTGCTATGGGACTGGGCGCAGAGGCTCATGCCTGTAATCCCAGTACTTTGGGAGGCTAAGGTGAGAGAGTCGTTTGAGGCCAGGAGTTTGAGATCAGCCTGGGCAACATAACGAGAACTCATCTCTTACCAAAAAAAATAAAAAATAAAAAATAAAAATTAGCTGGTCATGGTGGCACATGCCTGTAGCCCCAGCTACTTCGGAGGCTAAAGTGGGAGGATTGTTTAAGCCCAAGAGTTTGAGGCTGCAGTGAGCTATGATCGCACACTGCAATCCAGCCTGGAAGACAGAGACCCAGTCTCAAATAAATAATTAATTAATTAAGCGCTAAGTCCTTAAGTGCTATGGCTTGAATATTCCCTTCAAAACCTGTATCAAAACTTAATCCCCAATATGGCAGTATGGAGAGGTGAGGCTTTTAAGAGGTGATTAATCCATTCATGGATTAATAATGGGATCAAGGATGAATGGGAGTGGAACTGGCAGCTTTATAAGAAGAGGAAGAGAGACCTGAGCTAGCACACGAGCACATCCAGCCCCCTCACCATGTGATGCCCTGCGCTGCCTTACGACCCTGCAGAGTCGCATCAGCAAGAAGACCATCATCAGCTGAGGGTCCTTGACCTTAAATGTCCCGGCCTCCTTAACTGTGAGAAATAAATTTTCTTCCTTTATAATTTACTCAGTTTCAAGTATTCTTTTATAAGTAACAGAAAACGGACTAAGATAAGAAGTAAAATATAATTATAGCATATTACATGATTCAGCTGAAAACAGAATTTCCATAGCCACAAAAAAACACCGTGGGTATTGATTTAACCACAGCTATGAGTAGCATTCTATTAGATTAACACACCATGCTGGAGACAAGCACACACATATAGACATACATAGGATTACATATGGATTGAATATATCTGGAAAGATACCCAAGAGATGGGTAACCTCCATTCCCCACAGGGAGAGGGCTGGGGGCTGGAGTGGAAAAAAGACTTTTTGAATAGTCAGAATGTTTTACCACTGCTTAAGAAAATGGCACAAAAGTCTCATCAGATTTTGGTCAAATACAAACATCTGAATGAGGGAAGACAAAAGAAATGGCACGGCCGGGCACGGTGGCTCAAGCCTGTAATCCCAGCACTTTGGGAGGCCAAGACGGGCGGATCACGAGGTCAGGAGATCGAGGCCATCCTGGCTAACACGGTGAAACCCCGTCTCTACTAAAAAATACAAAAAACTAGCCGGGCGAGGTGGCGGGTGCCTGTAGTCCCAGCTACTCGGGAGGCTGAGGCAGGAGAATGGCGTGAACCCGGGAGGCAGAGCTTGCAGTGAGCTGAGATCTGGCCACTGTACTCCAGCCTGGGCGACAGAGCAACATTCCGTTCCAAAAAAAAAAAGAAATGGCACATACTCAGCTGCAGTGTCTAGACAGGAACCACCTGGGCACAGCTGCATGGCCAGCGGCTGCAGAAGCCCATCACCCCAGGCCAGCACAGGCTGGGTTAGCCCAGGCACATCTTACACACACACAGCATGTCTCTCATCCTCAGTCCTTACCACTGCTAGTCTGGCCTGCTCAGAAATGACTTGGAAGTAGCAGTTATGCTCTAGAATCTTTTCAAAAGAAATACAAAAAAGGACAAATATTGTATGATGCCACCTATATGCGGTAGTGGGAGTAGTCAAACTCACAGAGAAAGAAAGTAGACTGCGGGAGGCTGAGGCAGAAGGATCAGCTGAGCCCAGGAGTTCAAGACCAGCCTAGACAACATGGCGAAACGTACAAATAAAAAAAAAAAAAAAAAAGCTAGATGCGGTGGCTCATGCCTGTGGTCTAAGCTACTGGGGAAGCTGAGGTGGGAGGGTTTCTTGAGCCTGAGAGGTCGAGGCTGCAATAAGCTGTGATTGCACCACTGTGCTCTAGCCTGGGCAACAGAGTGAGACCATCTCAAGAAAAATAAATAAATAAAATAAAATAAAAATAAAGTAGAGTAGTGGTTACTAGGGGTGGGGAGAGTGAGGAATGGGGGGATTATTGTTTCATGGTACAGAGCTTCAGCTTAGGATGACTAAAAAGTTCTGGAGATGGATACGTGGTGATGGTTGCACAAAAACATGAATTCCACTGAATTGTACACTCAAAACGGGCTGAAATGGGGGACTTTATGTTATGTATATTTTACCATGTCAAAAAAATTAAAAATGAAAAAAAATTATTTGAAGAAATAGGTCCACTGTAAGCACCCTGTTTTCATCTGCCGCCGTTCACATGGTGCTGACAGGGTAACCCAAGGGCAAGGAACTCCCAGCTGAAAGGAAGTCTCGTGAACAGGACGCAAGTCAGAAAGTATCAGACATCTGTGGTTAATAACAGCTTTTCCAGCAGATGGTTAGGTTAAATACATTAGGTTTTTATTTTCTAGATTCTGTTCTCGTTGCCACCAAGAACAGCAGAATAAAGAACCGGCAACAGGCATCAGTCAACCCCAAGGAAGGCAAGATGGGAGGGAAAAGCCCAGCACAGAGAGCCCATGGGGGCCCCAAAAACACAGCATCCCAGTGCCAGGAGCCGACACGGAGATGGGGGCCCCAAAAACACAGCATCCCAGTGCCAGGAGCCCGCACAGAGATGGGGACCCCAAAAACACAGCATCCACACTGCCAGGAGCCGACATGGAGATGGGGGCCCCAAAGACACAGCATCCCAGTGCCAGGAGCCTGCACAGAGATGGGAGCCCCAAAAACACAGCATCCCAGTGCCAGGAGCCTGCACGGAGACGGGGACCCCAAAAACACAGCATCCCAGTGCCAGGAGCCTGCACGGAGACGG
>NW_012102188.1:484864-485988 GCF_000951045.1 Mandrillus leucophaeus
GAAGACAGTGTGGCAATTCCTCAAGGATCTAGAACCAGAAATACCATTTGACCCAGCAATCCCATTACTGGGTATATACCCAAAGGACTATAAATCATTCTGCTATAAAGACATATGCACACATATGTTTATTACAGCACCATTCGCAAGAGCAAAGACTTGGAATCAAACCAAATGTCCATTAATGATAGACTGGATTAAGAAAATGTGGCACATATATGCCATGGAATACTATGCAGCCATAAAAAAAGGATGAGTTCATGTCCTTTGCAGGGACATGAATGAAGCTGGAAACCATCATTCTCAGCAAACTAACACAGGAACAGAAAATCAAATATTGCATGTTCTCTCACTCATAAGTGGGAATTGAACAAAGAGAACACATGGACACAGGGAGGGGAACTTTTGCACATCGGGGCCTGTCAGGGGTGGGGGTTAGGGGAGGGATAGCATTAGGAGAAATACCTAAGGTAGATGATGGGTTGATGGATGTAGCAAAGCACTCTGGCACGTGTATACATATGTCACAAACCCGCACATTCTGCACATGTATCCCAGAACTTAAAGTATAATGAAAAGAAAGATAAACACAGGGTCAGTCTCTAGTAACTCACAACTGTGTCATATTTAAAGAATGAGTTCTGATACAAAGTATGGATCCTCCTCAATCTCGAGACCTTATCATTTTAAAAATTCACATAAATTCTGCCTGTTCTTTTTTTTTTTGAGACAGAGTCTCGCTCTGTCGCGCAGGCTGGAATGCAGTGACTTGATGTCAGCTCACTGCAAGCTCCACCTCCCAGGTTCATGCCATTCTCCTGCCTCAGCCTCCCGAGTACTGGGACTACAGGCGCCCACCACCACGCCCAGCTAATTTTTTGTATTTTTAATAGAGATGGGGTTTCACCGTGTTAGCCAGGATGGTCTTGATCTCCTGACCTCATGATCCACCCACCTCGGCCTCCCAAAGTGCTGGGATTACAGGCGTGAGCCACCGCGCCTGGCTGTTCCTGGCTTTAATAAGCCAATATCATTGATTGAAATGGATAAACCTCGGACAGCACCAGGTTGGGGGAACAAGCTTCCCAGGAGAGTGTTCCGTAGCCCATTTCCTGCACAGTCAC
>NW_012102188.1:486908-506626 GCF_000951045.1 Mandrillus leucophaeus
CCCCAAAAACACAGCATCCCAGTGCCAGGAGCCTGCACAGAGACGGGGACCCCAAAAACACAGCATCCCAGTGCCAGGAGCCGACACGGAGACGGGGGCCCCAAGACACAGCATCCCAGTGCCAAGAGCCCTGGGATGATGGGGACATCCCAGTACACAGAGATGGGGACCCCAAAAACACAGGATCCATACTGCCAGGAGCCGACACGGAGATAGGGACCCCAGAAACACAGCATCCCAGTGCCACGAGCCGACTCAGAAGAGAGGGGCCCCAAGACACAGCATCCCAGTGCCAGGAACCGACACGGAGACGGGAGCCCCAAAAACACAGCATCCCAGTGCCAGGAGCCGATACGGAGATGGGAGCCCCAAAAACACAGCATCCTAGTGCCAGGAGCCCGCACAGAGACGGGGACCCCAAAGGACACAGGATGTCAGGAGACCCAAACTGCCCACTTTTTTAATTTTCAAGGCAGTGTTGCTCTGTTGCCCAGGCTGGAGTGGATCATGGCTCACTGCAGCTTCAAACTCCTGGGCTCAAGTGATCTTCCCACCTCAGCCTCCTGAGTAGCTGGGACCACAAGTGTGCACCACCACGTCTGCCTAATTTTTTATTATTATTATTTTTTGTAGCAATGGGGTCCTACTGCGTTGCTCGGACTGGTCTCGAACTTCAGGGCTCAAGTAATCCTCCCTCCTTGGCTTCCCAAAGTGCTGGGATTACAGGCATAAGCCACCGTGCCTGGCCCCAACTTAACATTTTTATAAAGAAAATTTAATGAAACAGTAAAATCTTTCCAGCTTTAGCCACTGGGAACTATGCCAGAATTTAAAAAGCAGTGGGAATCCCTAGACTAAACAGAAAACAAACAACAAATACCTTCCCCTCACCACAAGTCTCCCACCAGTGTTCGGTTTTGCTTGGGAGTTGGGCTTCCCTGTCTTTTGGTCTGCTGGCTGCTCCTCTTCCGGAGCGCTGCGATGGACCAGGGCACATTTCCACCCAAGCTAGAGGGCTGTTTACATGCTATCCCAGACATCAGCGCTAATTATAATAAATACCCCAAATTACACTCTTCTTTGGAGACTCCAGTGAAAGGTCTTGACCGAGCAGTGTCCTGGAGCCTGGACAAACGGATGTGCTAGTTTCGAGCTGATATTGGATACAGGTAAGGCAGATTAGCGGCTACAGCACCAAGGAGGAGGCCCAGCCCGGTGACTCAAGTCCCATAAAGGAGGCCAGGTGAACGCTCTTGAGGGACCTCAACCTGTAGCAGATACTGAATGTTTTCTACATCTGTTAATCAAAGATGACTCCCGGCTCCATCAACAATAACAGACATCCAAGTGAAACAGGAAAAAAAAGGGGAATGATTAGCATAGAACAGGCCTAGCTCAAGAGGGCACCTAGGCTAGGAGCAGAACATCAGTTATTTCTTTCCTCATATATGCCCCAAACTCAGCATTTTAAAAAGAATTTTTCACTTATAAAAATTAAAATTATAAAATTTTTAATTTGATAATTTCATTTGCATCCTTCTATATTTGCTTTTATTTCACAACAGCACATTACAGTGGCATATAGCAGCCTTAAAATATTTTGAAGACTTTTAGTAATATACAGAAATGTTCATAATATAAAATGAATGAAACAGAATATGTAATCATCTATGCAATAAAAGACCTTAAAATATTTTGAAGACTTGCCGGACGCGGTGGCTCACGCCTATAATCCCAGCACTTTGGGAGGCCAAGGCGGGCGGGTCACGAGGTCAGGAGATCAAGACCATCCTGGCTAACACAATGAAACTCCGTCTCTACTAAAAATACAAAAAATTATTTATATATACTTGGAAAATTTTTCTCAGAGTTGTGATTATAAGCCATTGTTTCTTTATTTGTACTTGTTTGGTATTTTCCAAGTTTTTGACAAAATACATATATTACTATTAAAATAATTTAAACACACGCGCGCACACACACGAGCTAAGACCAAGTAGTTTCAAAAATCTTTCAGGGACACTCTCATGCATGATGCCAAATCTCCCTAAGTCTTTCCAGAGTACATGGGATTCGTACTTACATGCCCATGAGCTCCTATTATTTCCATCTTTCTTCACCAAGTTTCAATTAACTGAGGTTTGATTGCAAGATGTGGTTGCTCCTGAGTGGCAGAAGTGTACCTTCCCCAGTCTTGATGCCAGTTCCTCCTCCTCTAAATCAATACTTCAAGGACAAATCTAAAATCTGAAGGCAACAGTACCTTAGCACTGCTGCACCTGATGCTTGATTTGGCCCTTCCCCTCCATTCTGTTCACAACCACAAGCAGGAGGACAGAGACCAGTTCTGTCCAACTTGCCTCAATGTTCAGCCATCCATTCAGTTAACTATGCCACCGACAAACAATGAATTGCCGAAAACAGCTTCATATTCAAGGAAGGCCATTTTGATAACTAGCGTGTACTTGCCTATGTGTATTGATTTTTATAATAGCTCTATTTCTTGGTGTCTAAAATGACATCGCCAGTGAATGTTACAGCTTTCCTTAGAGTGAATGACTTTATCACAGTCCTTTCTTCCTTTGGAAGGGAGAGAGCTATATGACAGTAGGGGCCACTACGGGAAAGAGGGTGTCAGAGCAATGGAAGGTGTGAGGAGTAACCAAAGCTCTGGGCCATTAGATACTCTAAACCACATCTTCAACTTGGACCGGTGCTGTTTTAGGACCAAAGATCAGATGCTTTCCCTTCTCTTCCCCTTAAATGTAAGACCTGAAACCATAAAAACTCTAGAAGAAAACCTAGACAATACCATTCAGGACATAGGCATGGGCAAAGACTTCATGATGAAAACACCAAAAGCCATGGCAACAAAAGCCAAAATTGACAAATGGGATCTAATTAAACTAAAGAGCTTCTGCACAGCAAAAGAAACTATCATCAGAGTGAACAGACAACCTACAGAATGCAACAAAATTTTTGCAATCTACCCATCTGACAAAGGGCTAATATCCAGAATCTACAAAGAACTTGAACAAATTTACAAGAAAAAAACAAACAACCCCATCAAAAAGTGGGCAAAGGATATGAACAGACACTTCTCAAAAGAAGACATTTATGCGGACAGCAAACATATGAAAAAAAGCTCATCATTATAGGTCATTGGAGAAAGGCAAATCAAAACCACAATGAGATACCATCTCACACCAGTTTAAATGGTGATCATTAAAAAGTCACGAAGCAACAGATGCTGGAGAGGATGTGGAAAAATACGAACACTTTTACACTGTTGGTGGGAGTGTACATTAGTTCAACCATTGTGGAAGACAGTGTGGCAATTCCTCAAGGATCTAGAACCAGAAATACCATTTGACCCAGCAATCCCATTACTGGGTATATACCCAAAGGACTATAAATCATTCTGCTATAAAGACATATGCACACATATGTTTATTACAGCACCATTCGCAAGAGCAAAGACTTGGAATCAAACCAAATGTCCATTAATGATAGACTGGATTAAGAAAATGTGGCACATATATGCCATGGAATACTATGCAGCCATAAAAAAAGGATGAGTTCATGTCCTTTGCAGGGACATGAATGAAGCTGGAAACCATCATTCTCAGCAAACTAACACAGGAACAGAAAATCAAATATTGCATGTTCTCTCACTCATAAGTGGGAATTGAACAAAGAGAACACATGGACACAGGGAGGGGAACTTTTGCACATCGGGGCCTGTCAGGGGTGGGGGTTAGGGGAGGGATAGCATTAGGAGAAATACCTAAGGTAGATGATGGGTTGATGGATGTAGCAAAGCACTCTGGCACGTGTATACATATGTCACAAACCCGCACATTCTGCACATGTATCCCAGAACTTAAAGTATAATGAAAAGAAAGATAAACACAGGGTCAGTCTCTAGTAACTCACAACTGTGTCATATTTAAAGAATGAGTTCTGATACAAAGTATGGATCCTCCTCAATCTCGAGACCTTATCATTTTAAAAATTCACATAAATTCTGCCTGTTCTTTTTTTTTTTGAGACAGAGTCTCGCTCTGTCGCGCAGGCTGGAATGCAGTGACTTGATGTCAGCTCACTGCAAGCTCCACCTCCCAGGTTCATGCCATTCTCCTGCCTCAGCCTCCCGAGTACTGGGACTACAGGCGCCCACCACCACGCCCAGCTAATTTTTTGTATTTTTAATAGAGATGGGGTTTCACCGTGTTAGCCAGGATGGTCTTGATCTCCTGACCTCATGATCCACCCACCTCGGCCTCCCAAAGTGCTGGGATTACAGGCGTGAGCCACCACACACGGCCAAATTCTTATGGGAATTTCTGTGTGTGATCCTAATACCTTTTAGAAAAAAAGGTCCCATGACCAAACTGAAAATACCAGGTGTTTCTCTCTAGAGTCCTTTTGACACCTGCCCATATACATCCATGTTCTCTTCCCCTAGTGATTTTAACTGCATATTCTCTTGAATAAACATAGTCCATACAGATGTTGCTAATGGCAACTCCAGCAAAATTGCAGGCTAATGAATTTCTAATAAAATTACATATATTGAAGGCCTAAAACTATTTTTTAACTCTTCACTGTTCCTGGGAGCCACAGTAGATTTCCTTAGGGCCCAGGAGATGTGAGAAGAGAGGTCACTACAGGTGTGCAAATCAGGCTCCCTGTTTAAGTAAGACTAGCTCACTGCCTAGTGACCCTGCTCACAGGGCTCAACGTCCTCACCTAAAAAACACTGCACGTTTAGGGTCTCCAACATCATCCTCTCTTGCCAAGAAATTATATAAATATTTGTCATCTTGATTAAGTAACTATTGACAGGGCAGGAGTATTGCAATCTTGGACAAGCACTGTCATTCTAAAGTTCACCTTGATTAAAAACCGCCTAAATCTAAAGGGCATCAGCCTAATGGCTAAGGTCAGCATGACCATAAACACAAATAACATCTCCAACCAAAAACATTCCAAACCCCTACCCGACCAGAGACATGCCAGTCCCAAGATAAAGTCCCCTTCAGCCCAGAGAGATATCAGCCCCAAGATAACCTCCCCTCTGACCAGAGACATTCCAACCCTGCCATAAACTTCTCCCCAACATACAAACATTCCAAGCTTGTGATAAGCCGCTTACCCTAAAACTAATATATGCTTTTAGGCTATAAAAGTTAATGCTCCTCACTGAAATCGGCCAGAAGCCCCTCTCAGGTTTATTTCTCTAAAATAAACCCATCTTTGACGGTTAAGCTGCATTTCGTGTTTATTTCCTCTTTCTTTAACTCTTACAACTATAATTTATTTCACTGAATCGCTCTACAGTTACTGTGCCCCTGAACATTACCTTAATAAAGTTGAAGAATCATACACAGGCAAATTTGGTATCATCCTGTATGCTACCTAATTCAATGAAATGCTCATCATTTGCAAAAATTCTGATCACCAAATTTGCTTTCAGGCTTAGTTTGGAGGTCAAATAAGATTTTTCTCCTTTAGAATGAGTTTATATGTAATAAGCTGAATACAAACAGTAGAATAAATTCTACTCCAAATTTGTAAAGTTCTCAAAATAACACGCAGGTCATCTTCTGCACTCTAAAGACATGGGTCCAAAACAAGAAACTGACTAATCAAAATTTTAAAACTTTACAATTTAAGTCCTCTGAACAGCTCATGGCATCTGAGAGCAGAAGTAGAGCTGGCAGTCACATGGTCCAAGTTCATCTCTTCCTTTGGAAAATAGACCAGGGAAGATGAGGCAGCTCACCCACAGTCATGCACTGGCCAAGTCCAGAGAGACAGCAGGGTAGGGCTATGCTCCCCTCCTAGGTGACACCCAATGAGATCAATGTGCCAGCTTGCTGTTCCTGAAATCTTTACTCCTCATTCACTTCTTCTTTCTTTTTTTTTTTCTTTTGAGATGGAGCCTTGCTTTGTTGCCAGGCTAGAGTGCAGTGGTGCAATCTCAGCTCACTGCAACCTCCATCTCCCAGGTGTAAGTGATTCTCCTGCCTCAGCCTCCCGAGTATTTGGGACTATAGGCGTGCGCCACCACGCCTGGCAGATTTTTGCATCTTTAGTAGAGACGGGGTTTCACCATGTTGGCCAGGATGGTATTGATCTCTTGACCTCGTGATTTGCCCGCCTCAGTCATTCACTTATTATTAAATGATAGTTTTACTTCTCTCTTCAGAAGCTATGTCTATATAATTGTAAGAAACCTGCTTTTTATAGTTGATGTAGAAAAAATATAGTCAAATCTCCTAAGTAGTCTTAGCCACTGGCTGAGAATGGCTGCGAGAGACCCAGCCAGAGTAATGTGGAAGTTGCATTCTTTGCCTGGAGGCTAAGGGGTTATCCACTAACCAAGCCTACAACCTGGGGGAAAAATGTGAAAAAAAGGGCACATCTTGTGAAAGTGTTGGCACACTAACCCAAGTAGTTAGGTCTGTGGTAATTGTGAGGTGGTTTTCTGAAAAGGAAACAAAATGATTCACTAAAAGGCATGACACAGTGTGGGACGGTGCCAAGTATCATGTCAGAGAAAGTGAAAATGTAACAGATCAAAGAAGGCTCCGTTCCAAAGTGGAAGAATTGCAGGAAAAAGGTTCTCCCTTCCACGCTGTGTGGCTCTGACCTCATTCTGTGCTTTTAACAACCACAGGCCAACCCAATTCTAAAACCGTGTATGCAACAAAGTCCTGATGGAAAAAACAAAAACAGAAAAGCAAAACACCTCCTGGCTAAGACGAAAGGGTGGAGAATACAAAAGGGGTGGCGAGAAGAGAAGCATCTACCTGCCCATCTGCAGCATTCTGAGACACGACAGCTGGATCTCTGGGAAAACAGAGTATTCCAGATACGAGTCCTGGCTTAGCTTATCCCTGTCACACACAACACCCCACCTCATCTAGCTTGCTCTTAAAAAACAAAGTGGAGGCCGGGCGCGGTGGCTCAAGCCTGTAATCCCAGCACTTTGGGAGGCCGAGACGGGCGGATCACGAGGTCAAGAGATCGTGACCATCCTGGCTAACGCGGTGAAACCCCGTCTCCACTAAAAAAAAAATACAAAAAACTAGCCGGGCGAGGTGGCGGGCGCCTGTAGTCCCAGCTACTCGGGAGCCTGAGGCAGGAGAATGGCGCAAACCCGGGAGGCGGAGCTTGCAGTGAGCTGAGATCTGGCCACTGCACTCCAGCCTGGGCGACAGAGCAAGACTCCGTCTCAAAAAACAAAAACAAAAACAAAAAAAAACAAAAAAAACAAAGTGGAGTACTGAGATGATGGTCTGAGGCTTAGGGCCTCATTTCCAGAGACAGACCTTCCATCTCTTCCTGCCCCACAGTGCACGGGGGATACATCAGCACTGGGAGGCGGTGAGGAGAGGTGGAAGGCAGGGGCGGTAGGGTAACTGAAGGGATGAGAAAGCTGCACTGGTTTTTATTTTTCGGGCTTTTTTTTTTTTTTGAGACAGGGTCTCACTATGTTGCCCAGGCTGGCATGCAGTGGCTAGTCACAGGTGCAATCGCACTACTGATCCGTGCAGGAGTTTTGACCTGCTCCATTTCTGACCTGGGCCAGTTCACTCCTCCTTAGGCAACCTGATGGTCCCCTGCTTTTGGTGGCGGTGGGGGGGGGGGGTCCCCATATTGATGCAGACACCCAACTGGCATAGCACACTGCAGCCCAGAACTCTCAAGCTCAAGTAATTGCTCTGTTTAAAAAGCCCCACGTGGCCAGGGTGATTTTGAAGTCTCCTCCTACCCGGTAAGAAACATTGTTCCCACTCACTGGTAGAGCTCTTGGGTCCAGCTGTACTTGATATGATATGTAGGTCAGGTGGGAAGTAGCATCCCAGGCCCAGCCCCTGAGTATCTGCTAACCAACAGTTCCAACACTGCCAAGCTCAGATTGAACACATAGTCAGCTATCCTTTAACTCTCTAAAGCGACCAGTGGGTTGCTTAAACAGAAAACAGAAGGCTTTTGCTTTTGAGGCAGCATTAGCATAATGACATTTAAAAAGAAAGGGGCTGGGCGCGGTGACTCACGCTTATAATCCCAGCACTTTGGGAGGCCAAGGCGGGCGGATCACGAGGTCAGAAGATCGAGACCATCCTGGCTAACACGGTGAAACCCCATCTCTACTAAAAATACAAAAAATCAGCTGGGCATGGGGCAGGCGCCTGTAGTCCCAGTTACTCGGGAGGCTGAGGCAGGAGAATGGCGTGAACCCGGGAGGCGGAGCTTGCAGTGAGCCGAGATCAAGCCACTGCACTCCAGCCTGGGTGACAGAGCGAGACTCCACCTCAAAATAAAAATAAAAAATAAAAAGAAAGGAAGAGGCCTGGTAAGGTGGTTCATGCCTCTAATCCCAGCACTTTGGGAGGCCGAGGTGGGCGGATCAGCTGAGGTCTGGAGTTTGAGACCAGCCTGGGCATCATGGTGAAACCTCATCTACTAAAAATACAACAACAAAAAAAAGTAGCTGGGCGTGGTGGTCGGCCTGTAATCCCAGCTATACTGGAGGCTGAGGCAGGAGAATTGTTTGAACTCAGGAGGTGGAGGTTGCAATGAGCTGAGATCGTGCCACTGCACTCCAGCCTGGGCTACAGAGTGAGACTGTGTCTCTAAATAAATAAGTAAAAATTAAAACTAAAAAAATAAAAAAGGAAGAAAGAACACATACCTGAAGGAAGCGATTATTGCTGTAACTTCATCATCTGGATAAAACTGTGTAATTGCATGATGTGCCCCAAGCAATTCCTTCCCATCTTTCCACCAAGAAATTGTGGTGTCCTGGTATATATTAGGTACACTGATTGAACAATTAAATTTGACATCTTTATGTTCAGAAAGTATTATGTGTCCAACTGTGTGTTTGAAGGCAAGAGGCGGTAGGAGCTTTGACCCGGCAGAGGTCACCCGGGGAATGGCTACATTTCCTGTATATGGTCTTCCAGGCTGGGTTGGTGAAAACATCAAGGCAGGCTGGTACCCACTGGTGTGAGGAAGGGATAACAACGATGTGTGGTCAGTTTGCAGGCTCCCTGGCAAAGGTCCTGGGAATAGCGGGTAAGGCTTGGCTTCTTCCCTTGCCTCAGTGATTGCTGTAAAACAGAACATCCAAAATTTAGCCTTTTAAATAATAAGAGTTTCCCAAGTAGGTTCCCAACTTCTTAGGCCATGAAGACAGAGCACTGGGGTGTCCTCTGTGCCCCAGGAAAAGATGAGCAGAATTCATTAAAACACACGTCTGGACATATTCTCATTCACCAGTTCATTCATTTATAAACTCGCCTCTGGAAGAGTACCAAAGAAATATAACTCCCCCTACCAAAAACAAAATTTTTCTTCTTCTGACTCATTCCAAGTCCTTCATGCCCAACTCAGCAGTATAAGAAGGTGATGACACAGCAGGGCTCAAGGTCACTTTTCTTGGCCAGGCGTGGTGACTCACACCTGTAATCTTGGCACTTGGGAGGTGGAGACGGGAGGGTCACTTGAGGTCAGGAGTTTGAGACCAGCCTGGACAACATGGCAAAAACCTGTCTCTACTAAAAATACAAAAATTAGCTGGGCATGGTGGCACATTCCTATAATCCTAGCTACTTGGGAGGCTGAGGCAGGAGAATAGCTTGAACCTGGGAGGTGGAGGTTACAGTGAGCCAAGGTGGCACCACAGCACTCCAGCCTGGGTGACAGAGCGAGACCCTGTCTCAAAATAAATAACTTGTCTGCTCTGTCAGAGACTATGCTGCAAATTTGGCTAATCGTCTTTAAAAAGCTGCTCGAGGTTAAAAAAAAAAAAAAAAACAAAAAACCAAAATTAGCCAGGTGTGTTGGCATGCACCTGTAGTCCCAGCTACTTGGGGGGTTGAGGCAGGAGGATAGCTTGAGCCCAGGAGATCAAGGCTGTGGTGAGCCAAGATCGTGCCACTGCACTCCAGCCTGGGTGACAGAGTAAGACTCTGTCTCAAAAAAAAAAAAAAAAAAAAAAAGATGGGCTGCTCAAGGTCACAAAGAGATGAGTTTACAATTGCTGTGCCTTAACAACAAAAAAAGTGTGCTTAAGTTACCAGCTATGGAATACTGAAGCTTCCGGGAAAATGCTTGCTTGCTTGCTGGAATAAACCTGGAAATGTTTTCATTTCATCTGGTCCACAAGTATTTTTAGATGGTTTCTGAGCAAGGGAAGGCTCATAATAGCTGTACTTTTAGCTTTCTGAGTGGCATTTTGGACATAAGATTCCACACTGGTTGTTATCTATTCAAATACGTTGGCAGGGAGTGCGTGAGACAGACAGGTAGGAGAGATATAGGCCGGGCATTCTACATTATGGGTTGGTGGCTGGGGGTACACGGCGGGGGGCTCCATCCTTGCTCAAGGGCTGGCCTCCTGCCATGCTCAGGACGTCATGCCCTCCTGGGCTCCTGAGTGTGTGTGCAGGGAGTAGGGTGTTCTCTGCTCAGAGTTGTGCCCGATTTAGCAAATAACACAGGAAGCCCAGTTAAGCTTGAATTTCAGATGAATAACAAATAATTGTTTTTTAAAGAGACAGGGCCTTCATGCTCTGTCACTCAGGCTGGAGAGCAGTGGCGCAGTAACTCACTGCAACTTCAATCTCCTAGGCTCAAGCGGACCTCCTACCTCAGCCTCCCGAGTAGGATGGACTATAGGCTCATGCTACCATGTCCAGCTAGTTTAAAATTTTTTCTTGTAGGGAGGGAGTCTGGCTATGTGCCCAGGCTGGAATTTCTTAAATTTAAGTATTCAATTAAGTATTTAATTGGCTAATGGGAGATATAAGCAGGAAATTGTGGGCAGAAGAGAAGAGATCTGGGAATTCTCCCTCTAGCTTCCTCTCTGCCAAGCCACTGTGGTCAGCACATATGCCTCAACTGAAGGGCATACCTCTGTCTGGGAGCCCTCGCCATGCAGCTCCCTCTCCCATTCCAGCAACTGCTCCCTCCCAGGCCCCTTTGATGTTGGGGGCCAACTCTCATGGCTGTTGCCTTTGGGAACTGCCTCCTTAGTGAGTCAGGATCAATGTGAGATACGAGAGAAGAGATTTTCCTACAAGAACACAGGAAAACTTTTCCTTATCCTGAGGTCTTGGTGAGTGTGGGAGTGTAGGGCCTTCTGTGTGCTTTAGGGGAGGGCTATGTGGGTCAGCTGTGGACTGGCCTGGAGCCCAGCTGTCCAGACAGATGAATGTGCTGTCACGGGAGTGCTCACTTATGCCAGGGAGTGAAGATCAGGATGACAACAGACAGGGACCGTTGCCTCTCCAGTCACCCACAGCCCACATGCCAGGCAAACCTTCACAAGGCTGGGCCTATGCTCTTGGTGGAGGAGCTCCCCTTCCTCTGACTTGTGGATGCTTCTGCAGCAATGCACGTTCTGGCTGTTTGTCTCATGCCTGCAGAGCTCCCTCAAGGGTGCTCTACTTACTCATGTAGGCTTTGTTTTTGTTTGTTTTCTGAGACGGTGTCTCATTCTGTCACCAGACTGGAGTGGAGGGCGGGCAGTGGCACGATCTCAGTTCTCTGCAACCTCCGCCTCCTGGATTCAAGTGATTTTCCTGCCTCAGTCTCTTGAGTAGCTGGGACTACAGGCGCAAGCCACCACGCTCGGCTAATTTTTGTATTATTAGTAGAGACGGTGTTTCACCATGTTGGCCAGGATGGTCTTGATTTCTTGACCTCATGATCCACCCACCTCGGCCTCCCAAAGTGCTGGGATTACAGGCGTGAGCCACCGCGCCTGACCCTTTACTCATGTACTTTGAAGCCTTGACAATTCACCTTTGCCACTTGGATGGGCACACTCATCTGTGGTTCCTCCTATTCACTGAGCTACAGAGGACTCAGGAGTCAGGGGTTTAATCCAAATTACTTTTTCCACCCTTTAAATATAAGTCCCTTTCTTAGAAGGCAAAAATGGGAAGTGGGAGAAGCAAACAATACCTTCGTTGGTTTAATTTATTTAAGAATATTTTAAATTTTTAATTAGAAAGCTAACAAATTTGTTGTGAAAAAATTCAAGTATTTATTGAAGCATATACAATATAAAATAAAAGCCTGGGGCCGGGCGCAGTGGCTCATGCCTGTAATCCCAGCACTTTGGGAGGCCGAGGTGGACGGATCACGAGGTCAGGAGATGGAGACCATCCTGGCTAACACGGTGAAACCCCATCTCTACTAAAAATGCAAAAAATTATCTGGGTGCGGTGGTCGGTGCCTGTAGTCCCAGCTACTTGGGAGGCTGAGGCAGGAGAATGGCGGAACCTGGGAGGCAGAGCTTGCAGTGAGCCAAGATCATGCCACTGCACTCCGGCCTAGGGGACTCCGTCTCAAAAAAAAAAAGAAAAAAAGAAAGTCTGTTTTGTAAGCCGAACCCTGCAAGATAGTAACCTCTGATTACAACTTGGGGTATAATCTTCAGTTTTCCATGAGCCAAGCTGTTCACTAAACAAAGTGTTAATTTGGTTACAGGCAAGGCCACCCACTAAGGTGACACCACTGAAGTCAGAGAGCCACTAAACCCACCCTGAAATCACTCAACACTCTAGATGGTTTAAAAGATATCTGGGCCAGGAGCAGTGGCTCACGCCTGTAATCCTAGCACTTTGGGAGGCCAAGGCAGGTGGATCACCTGAGGTCAGGAGTTCGAGACCAGCCTGGCCAACATGGTGAAACCCCATCTCTACTAAAAATACCAAAATGTAGCCAGGCGTAGTGGCAGGTGCCTGTAATCCCAGCTACTCAGGAGGCTGAGACAGGAGAATTGCTTGAACCTGGGAGGCAGAGGTTGCAGTAAGCCAAGATCGTGCCGTTGCACTCCAGCCTGGGCAACAAGAACGAAACTCTGTCTCAAAAAAAAAAAAAAAAAAAAGCCTGGGCGCGGCGGCTCACGCCTGTAATCCCAGCACTTTGGGAGGCCGAAGTGGGCAGATCACGAGGTCAGGAGATCGAGACCATCCTGGCTAACACGGTGAAACCCCGTCTCTACTAAAAATACAAAAAATTAGCCAGGCGTGGTGGTGGGCGCCTGTAGTCCCAGCTACTTGGGAGGTTGATGAACCCGGGAGGGGGAGCTCGCAGTGAGCCGAGATCGTGCCGCTGCACTCCAGCCTGGGCAACAGAGCGAGACTCCATCTCAAAAAAAAAAAAAAAAATCTGATCTGCACAATTTGATTTACCAGAAGTTGACAGAATGATTTGATTGTCAACAGATATTTGTACAGCACCTCCTGGGTTCAAGATTTGCTACGACAGTCAAATGGGATAAAGAAAGAGACTTATTTCAAGAACAGAACCACAGTGGGTCCCAGGAGCTAAAGGGGAGATAGACATGGCTAACTGGGGGTGGGGAGGGGAGGCTGCCCATAGCATCAGGGAGGCCTTCTCTGACTAACCTCCTATGGTCAGCACCCCCAGGTTAGGCGCTAGGACCCTTTTGTAACACATCTTACGATTACTCATCCAGTTCCTTCTCCACAGCCAGACTAAAAGCTCCATGATACCTACCACCTACACTACAGCCAGTACATAGGAAGTGCTCAAAATAGGTTTGTTGAATGAGTGAGTAAAGGATGGATCTGAGGAGGGATGGAGAAGGTGCCTGGGGCTGCTAGGGTCAAAGGTGGTGGGAAACTGAAGAGACAGGAAGTAGCCCAACCAGTTTGCAAACAGCAATTTAGCTGAAGAATAGAGCTACTCTGCTAGAACACAAACGGGAGATAAACCAAAATTAAGCTGAATGTGGAGAGCCCTGAATCCCAGCCGAGGCAGGAGAAGTTCCTGGAAGGCTTCTGAGCAAGGGAGGGCAAGGCTCAGAGCTGGGCTTGACGAAGGGCATTCTGGCACCAGCAACTGGCTGAGTAGGAGGAAGAAGAGCAGCAAGCGGGAACCTTCCAGGAAGGCAGTGAAGACCTGACTGCAGGGGCAGTCAGCGAGGAGAAGGAAGGATGCAGGAGACAGAGAAGAGGGAGCTGACAGCAACAGCATCCTCACTACCGCCAGTGTTCCACAAAGGAAAGTCAGTCTGACACCAAATACTGAGGAAAGACGCGATCCTGGCATAAAGGAGTGTTCTCAGGAGTGAAGAGCTGGTGGCTCGAGGCTGCTCAGGCTCAGTTTGTTCGTAGGGAAAGTGGGGATGGTAACCACGGCGCCTCATAGGGTTGCCAACGGGAATAAAGGAGTTATGACTGTCTGGATCACAGTAAGCCCTCAATGTTAGCTATTATTTTAATTATTTTCTCATTTTATTATGAGTTAATAAAAATCTTCCATGGTCTAACTAACCCTTGAGAACTGTTGGGACTGAGGCTAGACCCCCACGTGGCTGATGAGATTGCTGAGGCTCGTACTGCCCAATTTTAGGCGGGGTGGTATTGCCATTCACATCGTTGTTGGGTGTATAAATTGTTCTCTAGAGCTGTGCAATGCATAACCTCACCAGCCCTATGTGGGGGCCCTGGGTGATTCTACAAAATGTGAAGAAAAAAAAAAAAAAGCCAAAACAAAAACCGTTCCAAGGTTTTGGACCCAAGGGTTGGGGCAATGGTTAATTAGAAATTATATTTTAAGTTGCTAATTTTTCCACTGTTTCTATTACTTTGGTTGTATAATGTATCTTTTCCCTCTGTTTTTCCCCCACAAAAGTGGAATACTCTCGAAATTATTTTTGGGGAGTGATTACGGATGAGTTCAGACTGAAAGGCTTACCCACATCAAAGACTTAATGCAAATGTGGTCCTTTCTCCATAGCACATGGAAAAGTGGGGTGCCTCTGGTTGTAATTTGGGTGGAATTCACAAGAAATCTCCACTTTATTCTCCCACCTTCTTCCAGGGTTGCTTCCTCATGTGGACTGCATAAACCGCTGGAGTGGAATTGTAACTTCACATCAACGAGTGCTGCTAAGCTGCCTTGATCACCAGCCTCTCACTCAGGTCCGAGAGTAGCCGCCCAGCTGCTCCAGCAGCTGCATTTACCAACTCCAGAGGCCACTCCATCCAGTCCTGGACGTGTGTGGTGCAGCACCCCTGCCCTGTGCCCATGTGTTTCCAATCACCATGCAGCCCTCGACCGGAGCCCTAACATCTGCTTCTTAAAGTCAGGGCTTTTGTCTCCATCACCTTTCTCCAGCCCCCAGCACAGGACATGCCCAAGGGACATGATTAATGAATGTGTATTGAGACACTGCCCATTTTTCTGTGTGAGTTTGCTCTGCTTTTCTGAACATACTTGTCTGTAACTTCCTTGAAGGCTGGAGGTGGCATCGTCTAAACCCACCATGATGACGGGCATGGAGTCACAGATGACAAACATTTCCAGAATAAACGGGTGCGACGTGCAAAGGGTCCTGAAGGGTGGGCAGGGAAGAGAGGTGGTCCAGGCAAGGACACGGCTGTGGCTGGAGGCGGAACTTGGAGAGACTGTCAGCATGCCTATGACACACAATGACAGGGGCTCAGACATTTAGGGGCATTGTGAATAGTCTCTTAGACTCAAAATTGGTTGGTTAGGGCACGCCAGTAAAGAATGCTGTTTTCCGTGGGATCAACTAGTGAATCTTACCCTCAAATCCATGGATCCCTGCTGAGCACTTGTCAAGTGCAGTGTGCAATGGCAGACGGGCTGGCGGGCAGTGCTGCTCAGAGGTTAGCTAGCAGCTCTGCAGTCAGAGGGCTGAGGCCCACCCAGTTCCTCACCACCTCAAGGGATGGCCTCAGGAAAGCTCTATAACTTCTTTGAACTCTCATGAGGACAAAAGGATCTCAGCAGTAGGAGCTGATAGGCATCGAGTCCACCAGCACACTCCAAAGATAATGGCTGACATGGCTGTTACCGGCTTGCATCTGAACCCTGGCCTGCTGGCCACCTAAAGTAGGAATTTCTAAAGCCAGGTCTGGGCCCTGCGGGGATAAGGGCTGAGTTTCATCAGTGATGTCTGTCTTGGACAATGCATGGGGAAGGGCAATACTAGAGTAATATAATTGCCAGCCGTGAGTGAGAGGAAAAAATATACATCGGGCTTGGGATGCGAGGGGCTCTCAGCTCTAAGGCATCTCTCGGTCTCTCTAGGGATGGTCTCCACAAGCCTTTTGTAACATGAGCTCCTTTGATTTTCTTGAAGCCTGGTGATCACAGCCCAAGGTGATCACAGCCCAAGGTGATCACCAAGGTGCATAAAGAAAGCAGCAGCAACTAAAACTGCAGGTCCCATGGTGGTGGGTGGGGATGTGGCAGCAAGCAGCGTCCCTGGCCCTGGAGTCCCTCCATGCTGTGGGAAGAGGGTTAAGCAGGGCAGGTGGCAGCCCTGTGGGACTGAGGGTGCTGGCTGGTGAACCTGTTCAGTTCCACCCCACCCCAGCACTCCACCCCAGGATGCTGTGTGCCATCAGCCTGCTTTACGATCCCAGGCACCTGGGAAGAGAGGGGAATAGCTCCTCTACCGGAGTTAGAGTAACGGCAGGAGTGAGTACCAACTTGTGGGACCCATTACTCCTGCTCTTTCTATTCCTTCCCCAACAATAAAATGGGCGGAAGTATCAGCTGAGCTCTCTAAAGTTCAGCCTTGGCCGGGTGCGGTGGCTCAAGCCTGTAATCCCAGCACTTTGGGAGGCCGAGACGGGCGGATCACGAGGTCAGGAGATTGAGACCATCCTGGCTAACACGGTGAAACCCCGTCCCTACTAAAAAATACAAAAAACTAGCCGGGCAAGGTGGCGGGCGCCTGTAGTCCCAGCTACTCGGGAAGCTGAGGCAGGAGAATGGCGTAAACCCGGGAGGGGGAGCTTGCAGTGAGCTGAGATCCGGCCACTGCACTCCAGCCTGGGCGACAGAGCGAGACTCCATCTCAAAAAAAAAAAAAAAAAAAGTTCAGCCTTGAACTCAAGAGGCCCAGACTAGGCATGGTGGCTGCTAGCACTTTGGGAGGCCGAAGCGGGAGGATTGCCTGAGCCCAGGAGTTCAAGATCAGCCTGGGCAACAGCGTGAGACAAGTCTCTACCAAAAATAAAAATAAAATAAAAACGAGGCCCAGAGGAGGCTGCAAGAGAGTGAGGGCTTATCTTTCAGCCCCTAGAGGTTCTTTGCTTCCCACCTCAAGCACACATGGACATATGGCACATAAATACACGGCCAAGAGGCCAAGAGGATGCACCTTATTCCAGAGGTGCGCTGTTTCCTCGCCAGTCGTGCTGTCTGCTGAAGGCATTTGCTATCAGACAGCCCTACAGTCCTTCTGCAGGTGGGTTTGTGATTTAGAGAAAGGCTTTTTTTTTTTTTTTTTTTGAGATCGAGTCTCAGTCTGTCACAGCCCAGGCTGGAGTGCAGCGGTACGATCTCAGCTCACTGCAACCCTCGCCTCCCGGGTTCAAGCAATTCTCCTGCCTCAGCCTCCTGAGTAGCTAGGATTACAGGCAGGTGCCACTATGCCCAGCTAATTTTTGTGTTTTTAGTAGAGACTGAGTTTCACTATGTTGGTCAGGCTGGTCTCGAACTCCTGACTTCAGGTGATCCGCCTGCCTCCGCCTCCCAAAGGTCAGAGAAAGGCTTTTGCATCTGGAATCCTGTAAACGCTGGTATCCCTGTTTCCCTACCCTCTCTAGGAGAAAAGGCAGAACCTAGACCGGTGCCCCCACCCCCCATTCTGTGCGCACACATCAGGCTGATATTTGAATCATGTCCTGAGCAGCTGCCCTGTCACCCGGGTTAAGAACTCCCACCCCACTCCCTTTACCCCCACAACTAGCTGAGGCCAAACATAGCACAAAAGGAAATTTTCTACTTAGTACTATTTATGCAACATTCAAAGGATTCCTGATTGATAAAGTGTGGCGGCCAGGCGCAATGGCTCACGCCTGTAATCTCAGCACTTTGGGAAGCCGAGGCGGACAGATCACCTGAGGTCAGGAGTTCAAGACCAGCCTGGCCAATATGGCAAAACCCCGTCTCTACTAAAAAATACGAAAAGTAGCCAGGCATGGTGGCAGGTGCCTGTAATCCCAGCTACTCAGAAGGGTGAGGCAGGGAGAATTGCTTGAACCCAGGAGGCAGAAGTTGCAGTGAGCTGAGATCACGCCACTGCACTCCAGCCTGGGCAACACAGTGAGACTCCGTTTCGGGCGGTGGGGGGGGAAGAGTAGCAACACTTCATTCATTAGAAGAGAGAGAGAGAAAAAAAGAAACCTTCAACCAGAACTCACTTGACCGATGGATCAGTCCTAAATTGCAAATGGTAATTATTAACCTCACTGGAGTGACCCTTGGGCCACTTGGAGAATGTTAAAGGAGGAAGAAGCGATTATGCCGCCCATTTGTCCTAAGTGTAGCAAAGCCCTGCAAGCGAAACGGGTGGCTGGCCCTGAGTCAGTGCTGGAGAGAACAGGCCTGGGGCTTGCAGGAAAGAAAGGAAGTAAATGGCTGGGCAGTGTGTGCCCCAAGAGGTCACAGCCCAGCCACAGGAGGAGAAAAGCCCAAGTGCCAGTGAAAGCCCAGAAAGCCTGCACGGTGGAAGGAACGTGAAGTTGCCTATAAAACAAGGTGTTGGCATTGGGTTGCCAGATAAAAAACAGGACAGCCCTTTACACTTGAATTTCAGATAAGCAACGAATATGGGAACACCCTGGATTTACTTAGTGGAACAAATATAACTTAGTGTCATTTAGTCGAAACCAGCCGGAGCCACAGCACCAGGGATTTCACTGTTGCCCTTCCCACACGCTGCTTCCTGGGGCTTAGAGCAGCATGGAGAGTGGGTCTGGAGGAGCAAGCAGGGACCTGGCACACCAGGAAAGCTATCCAACCTCTCCGAGCCAAGGCTTGGAGCATGAAGGGGCTGGGACCTCTGAGCAAAAGCACCAGGGGCTTATCAGTGGGGTGACCTTCCTACTGCCCCTGGCCCCATACATTCCTTTTGGATCAAAAAAACAAACAAACAAAAAAACCAAACAAACAAAAAAACCCACACACATCAAAAAATGAAATGAGCGGAGGTACCTCTCTGCTTGGCCTTGAGCACACACATTAGCAGGGCAAGTGCCAAGGGCCCCAAAGGGTTTTAGGTACACTCTCATGATCCCCTTCAGCCTGTCCCCTACTTTTTCACTGGGGCAATTGCCTTTTTCTTGGTGGTGCTTCGCAAAAGAAGCTTCCCAAACAGACTGCAATGCCCATGTCCCTAGCAAGGGGGGCACCAATGCAACCAGAAAAGAGCCTTCCAGAATCTGACCGTGACTTTTCACTATCTGCTTCCAACTCTCCCACTATGCTCTCAAACCCAGCATAACATCAGAAGCTTCCAGGAAATGTTTTTAAGCTTTTGATGCCCATGTCCCACCCAGCGCTTGAATGTATTGGTTCAGGGTACAGCTTGGGCACTGGGATTTTTAAAAAAATCTCCTCTTATGATTCTAACGTGCAGCCAGGGTCAGACCCCTGCTTTAGGGAATAGATTCAGTGGCACACATCCCTCTACAGTGGGGCCAGGGGGCGGCGGAAGGCCAGGGATGGGGGGCACTGAGTGGCCTGGATGGAGCTCACAAATCCTCATGCAGGCCAGGCGCGGTGGCTCAAGCCTGTAATTCCAGCACTTTGGGAGGCCGAGACGGGTGGATCACGAGGTCAGGAGATCGAGACCATCCTGGCTAACACGGTGAAACCCTGTCTCTACTAAAAAAATA
>NW_012102188.1:506851-508704 GCF_000951045.1 Mandrillus leucophaeus
AAAAAAAAAAAAAAAAAAAATCCTCATGCAGAGGGCCCAAGTTTGACTGCATGTGCTTTAGGAGATGAGGAGGCTGTAGGAGGGGTAGGGTGAGAACAAGAACCCGGAAGTCAGAGGGACAAGGCATAGCCCCAGCTCAGTCACGTAAAGGCCAGGCGACCTTGTGCAAGTCACCTGTCCATCCAAAACTCACTGTCCTCCTGTAAAATGAGACAGTTTCCCTCCAGTCTTTGGGGCTCTGGGGTTGATCCTCCCCAAGACTCAGCTGTGGGTTTCACAAGACCCAGAAGAGATGCTGAGTCCCCAAGTTTAATTTCTCCATCATGCCACTCCCCAAACATACCCTCCAGCTCACCAGTACCTGAATTCTCTGCTTCAGTACCTGTTTTCTCTCCAAGAGTGGAAAGTTGCACGTGAAACAATGCACAGTGTCTGGCATCCACAGACATGCAATAAATGGTAGCTATTATTTTCCTAACATGAAACATCTGATCTGTCTTGTATCAAAGGTGCAACTAGTCATGCCTGGACTATCAATGCCAAACATATGGAACTGATTATGCTGACTCAGACCATTCAACTCTTGCAATGAAATATGAATACTGTATACAATATCATGTTTACTTAACCACGGGTTTCCCTCTGCTTTCTCCAATGGCAGCATGCCAAGTGTCACAGAAAAGCTCTGAGGCAACACTTTCTGGCCAGGGTCTCAAAGCAGTTTTCCCCTCTGGGGGTCTGGGGTTGATACTGCCCGAGGCCCAACTGTGGCTTTCACAAGACCCAGATGAGATGCTCAGTTCATGTTTAACTTTTCCATCATGCCACTCCCAAAACATATACTCCAGCCTACCAGTACCTGAATTCCTATTACTAAAACGCCGATCCTTAAGGAAAAAAATCATTTTCTTTTAAAATGTGAGTGTCTCTGGGAGACCAGACCCATTAGCAAGAATAGTTTAAGTCCTCCCTAAGTAACAGAGAACGAAGAATCCCCTCCCAAAACAGACTAGATGTACTTTTCCCTATTCTTCCCACTAAGTACATCCCAAAACACTAGATGTTAAAAAAGTATTTTTCAAAACTCTGACTTAGAGTAGTCAAAATCACATAGAACAGAACAAGGATGGTGACTGCCAGGGACTAAGGGGAGAGGATTTCAGGAGTTAGTGTTTAATGGTTACAGAGTTTCAGTTTTACAGGGTGAAATATTATGAATATATTTAATTCCACTGAGCTATACACTGAGAAACGGTTAAGATGGTAAATTATATGTTATGTATCTTTTAGCTAATTTTTTCTTTTTTTTTTTTTTAGACAGAGTCTCACTCTGTCACCAGGCTGGAGTGCAGTGGTGTGATCTCGGCTCACTGCAACCTCTACCTCCCAGGTTCAAGCGATTCTCCTACCTCAGCCTCCTGAGTAGCTGGGACTATAGGTGCCCACCACCACACCCAGCTAATTTTTGTATTTTTAGTAGAGACAGGGTTTCACCATGTTGACCAGTAAAATGAAAGGCGAACAAAAGAAAGAATCGGTATACTAAAATATCAAAGCAATAGAAAAGTATTCAATTTGACCAAAAATGAGAAGAGACTGAAAAAAATGAATACAGTCTCTAGGACTATGATTAAATATCTAAAATCCATATCACTGAAGTCCTGAAAGGAGAGGAGATAGAAAGCAAGGCTAAAAGAGAACTTGAAGGGCCGGGCACGGTGGCTCACGCCTGTAATCTCAGCACTTTAGGAGGCTGAGGTGGATGGATCATGAGGTCAGGAAATCAAGACCATCTTGGCTAACATGGTGAAACCCCCATCTCTATTAAAAATACACAAAAAAATTAGCCAGGC
>NW_012102188.1:509269-510510 GCF_000951045.1 Mandrillus leucophaeus
TGAGATCTCGCCATTGCACTCCAGCCTAGGCAATAAAAGCGAAACTCTGTCTCAAAGAAAGAAAGAAAGAAAGGAAGGAAGGAAGGAAGGAAGGGGAAAGAAAGAAAAAAAGAAAAAAGAAAGAAAGAAAGAAAAAGAAAGAAAGAAAGAAAGAGAAAGAAAGAAAGAAAGAAAGAAAGAAAGAAAGAAAGAAAGAAAGAAAGAAAGAAAGAAAGAAAGAAAGAAAGAAAGAAAGAAAGAAAGAGAAAGAAAGAAAGAAAGAAAGAAAGAAAGAAAGAAAGAAAGAAAGGGAGAGAGAGAAAGAGAAAGGAAGGAAGGAAGGAAGGAAGAAACTGATAGAACTGAAAGGAAAGGTAAACACATAAACAATTATAGTTGGGGACTTTAACACCTCTCTCTCTCCCCCCCTCTTCCTCTCCCAATAATGGACAGAACAACTAGACAAAAAATAATCAAGGATATAAAAGGACTTAACACTGCTTATGAAAATAATCTAATTGGCCAGGTGCGGTGACTTACACCTGTAATCCTAGCACTTTGAGAGGCTGAGGCAGGCAGATCACCTGAGCCCAGGAGTTTGAGACCAGCCTGGGTAACATGGGAAAACCCTGTCTCTAACAAAAAGTATAAAAATTAGCCAGGTGTAGTGGCACATGGCTGTAGTACCAGCTACTAAGGAGCCTGAAGTGGGAGGGTCGCTTGAGCCTGGGAGGTCAAACTGCAGTGAGCCATCAGAGTGCCACTGCACTCCAGCCTAGGCGACAGAATGAGACCTTGTTTCAAAAAAATAAAGAAAAGAAAAATATATAATCTATATTTATAGAACACTTTTCCCAATAATAGAATACACATGCTTTCAAAGATCAATGATATCCTTATAAAGCACATCCCAACAAATTAAAAATAACTGAAATCATATAGTTTGTGTTCTCTAATTACAATGGAAATAACCAGATATTAATAACAGAAACACAATAGAAATTCTCAATACTTGCAAACTAAACTATTTATTATTATTATTTTTTCGTTTTTTGAGATGGTGTTTTTGCTCTTGTTGCCCAGGCTAGAATGCAATAGCGCAATCTCAGCTTACTACAAGCTCCGCCTCCCAGGTTCAAGTGATTCTCCTGCCTCAGCCTTCCAAGTAGCTGGGATTACAGGCATGCACCACCAAGCCTAGCTAATTTTTTGTATTTAGTAGAGATGGGATTTCACCATGTTGGTCAGGCTGGTCTCGAACT
>NW_012102188.1:510560-511077 GCF_000951045.1 Mandrillus leucophaeus
AAAAAAAAAAAAAAAAAAATCAACACCTAACATAGCATTATCATATCATACATTAAATGTAAATAATCTAAATACACCTAGTAAAAGACAGAGATTGGAAGAATAGAATAAAAAATATGACCTATCTGCTATTTATTAAAAATTCACTCCAAATATAATAATATACACAAATTGAAAGCAAAAGGATAGAAAAAGATGTATCATGTAATGAATAATCAAGAGAGAACAGAATGGCTACATTAATATCAGATAAAATAGACTTCAAGTCAAAGAAAATTACCAAAGACAGAGAGGTACATTATCTAATAATAAAACAATCTGCCAAGAAGACACAGAAATTCTACATAAGCATGCACCAAAGCAAAGAGCTATAAAATGTGTGACATAAAAAGTGATAGAACAGGGCCAGGCATGGTGGCTCATGCCCGTAATCTCAGCACTTTGGGAGGCTAAGGAGGGTGGATCACCTGAGGCCAGGAGTTCGAGACCAGCCTGACCAACATGGTGAAATCCCGTG
>NW_012102188.1:512932-533848 GCF_000951045.1 Mandrillus leucophaeus
GCGGTGGCTCAAGCCTGTAATCCCAGCACTTTGGGAGGCCGAGACGGGCGGATCACAAGGTCAGGAGATCGAGACCATCCTGGCTAACACGGTGAAACCTCATCTCTACTAAAAATACAAGAAAATTAGCCAGGCGTGGTGGCGGGCGCCGGTAGTCCCGGCTACTCGAGAGGCTGAGGCAAGAGAATGGCGTGAACCCGGGGGAGGGAGCTTGCAGTGAGCTGAGATCGCACCACTGCACTCCAGCCTGGGGCACAGAGCAAGACTTCGTCTCAAAAAAAAAAAAAGAAAAAGAAAAAGAAAAAGTGTCAAGAAAAGAAAATTTTTTAAATACATTGAACTAAATGAAAATAAAAACACAACATGTCAAAATTTGTGGGATACAGGTAAAGCAGGGCTGGGGAAAATTTATAGTATTAAAAATCCATCATTTAAGTTTAGAACACAGGGAAAGAACAAAATAAACCCAAAACAAGCAGAGAGAAGAAAAAATAGATAAAAAAAGAAAATGAAAAAAAGCAATACAGAACCAATGAAACAACAAATTATTTGAAAAGAACAATAAAATTAACAAACCTCTAGCAAGACCAACAAAGAAAAAAATGAGAAGACAAATTGCTAATATCAGGACTAAAACAGAGGAAATCACTATAGACTCTGTAGACATCAAAAGGATAATAAGTGAATACTACAAATAACCACACACGAATTTGGTAGCATAGAGGAAGTGAATTAAATCTTCAAAAAACATAAACTATCACAACGTACCCCACATGAAATAGATAATTTGAACAGGGCCATAACTATTAAGGAAACTGAATTCATAATTTTTAAAACTACTGAAAAACATATCTCCAGGCCCAGATGGTTTCATTGGAGAACTATGCCAAATGCTTAAAGAAGAATTAACACCAATTCTATATAATCTTCAGAAATTAGAAGAGACGGTAGCACTTTCCAATATATTTTATGAAGCTAGTATTGCTCTGATACCAAAACCAGACAAAAACAATACAGAAAAAAACAGATCAACATTCTTCATGAACATAAATGCAAAAAAATTTTAACAAAATATCAACAAATAGAATTCACCAATATATAAAAATAATTATATACCACAATCAAGTAGAATTTATGCCATGGATAGAAAGTCAGATCAATATTTGAAAATCAGTCAATGTCAGCCAGGCGCGGTGGCTCAAGCCTGTAATCCCAGCACTTTGGGAGGCCGAGGAAGGCGGATCACGAGGTCAGGAAATCAAGACCACCCTGGCTAACACGGTGAAACCCTGTCTCTACTAAAAATACAAAAAAAAAAAAAAATTAGCCAGGCATGGTGGTGGCATGTGCCTGTAATCCCAGCTACTTGGGAGGCCCAAGAATCGCTTGAGCCCTGGAGGTGGAGGTGGCAGTGAGCTGAGATTGCGCCACTGTACTCCAACCTGGGTGACAGAGTGAGACTCCATCTCAACAATAAAAAAAGAAAAAAAAGAAAGTTCCAAGGAATCTATAAAAAAGTATCCTTGGAACAAATAAGTTATTTCATCAAGGTTGCAAGATACAAATTAATGTATTTCTACATATTAAGCAATAAACACATAGACATTGAAATTAAAAATACAATACCATTTACAATCACTCCAAATGGTGAAATACTTAGGTATAAATCTAACAAAGCACATACAGAACTCATCTGCTAAAAACAACAAAACACTGAATAAAGAAATACAAGAAGATATAAATAAATGGAGAGATATACTATGTTCATAGATTGGAAATCTCAACCTAGAAAAAACATCAATTCTCCCCAAATTGACATACAGATTGTAGTATAATTTCAAAGTATATATTTGGCCTTTGTCTTTGATTCCTGGCATAGAGGTCCTTTAAGCAATGTTACAAATCTATGTTCAATATCTTCTCCTGGGTAAAAAGTAAAGGACCCAGTACCTGTATCAACCCACATAGAAACTTTTTCACCTTTCACCAGCCCTTTTACCTAGACAATCTTCTCTAATCCTGTGAAGGATGTATCACTGGAATTGTCCCCAGTTCATGGGTGAGGACCCTGAGGTTCACAGGTGCTAAGTGACTTGCCCAGCTCTGCATGGCTAGGAAGGAATGAAGAGGGCTTCTCACAGCCACCCCCTACCCTAACCTTGCAATCCACATACAAGCTCCAGTTACTGAGCCCTGGGTTGCAGGTGGTTCTGAGGGTTGAACCGAGGGAAGGCTCCAGTGTGTGAGAGCCACGGGTGAGGATGGGGCACTGAATGGTAAGCCTGAGTGGGGAAGGGGCCAGTGGCATCAATCACTTCACAATCTAGTTGCAACCTGCCCTGAGGAGTATTCTCAAATCTGTTTAGAGTATTCTTGGGAAGAAATATCTTAGTCCAGATCTCCCATGGCAACAACCTGCCTATAAGATATGCAGGACTGGCAATATATAATGAGGCTGAAATTACATATAACCTACAACTCAGTATTTCCACTCCTAGAGATTCACATATGTCCACAGGGAGACATGTAAGAAGGTTAACGGCTCTCAACTTGGGTAGGGGTTTTGATACATATATTTATCAAAACTCATCGGACTCCACATTTTAAATCTGCACATTTAATTATGGCAAAGGAAACCTCACAATATAAAATAATAATGTTCATGGCAACGTTGTTTGTAATAGAAAAATTCAGGAAAATCTAAATGCCCATTAAGAGGCAATTGGGGCTGGGTGTGGTGGCTCACGCCTATAATCCCAGCACTTTGGGAGGCCGATGTGGGCAAATCATGAAGTCAGGAATTTGAGATCAGCGTGGCCAGCATGGTGAAACCCCATCTCTACTAAAAATACAAAAAAAAAATTAGCTGGGCTTGGTAGTGGGCACCCGTAATCCCAGCTACTTGGGAGGTTGAGGCAGGAGAATCACCTGAAGCCAGGAGGTGGAGGTTGCAGTGAGCTGAGATCGCGCCACTGCACTCCAGCTGGGGTGACAGCATGAGACTCTGTCATAAATAAATAAATAAATAAATAAGGCGACTGGAAGCCAGGTGCAGTGGCTCATGTCTGTAATCCCAACACTTTGGCAGGCCCAGGCAGGAGGACCACTTGCCCCCAGGAGTTAGAGACCAGCCTGGACAACATGGCAAAACCTCATCTCTACAAAAAAGTTAAAAAACAGTTGGGTGTGGTGGCATGCACCTGTAGTCCTAGCTACTCAAGAGGCTGAGGTGGGAGGATCACTTGAGCCCAGGAGTTTAGGCTCCAGTGAGCTATGATGGCACCACTACAACTCAGCCTGGGCTCCATTGAGCTATGATGGCACCACTGTGTTTCAGCCTGGACGGGAGCCAACTCAAAAAATTAAAAAAAAAAAAAAAAAAAAAAGGCTGGGCGCAGTGGCTCATGCTTGTAATCCCAGCACTTGGGAGGCTAAGACGGGCAGATCACTGGAGGTCAGGAGTTCAAAACCAGCCTGGCCAACATGGTGAAATCCCATCTTTACTAAAAATTGGAAAATTAGCCAGGCATGGTGGTGCGTACCTGTAATCCCAGCTACTCGGGAGGCTGAGGCAGGAGAATCAATTGAACCCAGGAGGCAGAGGTTGCAGTGAGCTGAGATAGCACCACCGCACACCAGCCTGGGCAACAGAGCAAGACTCTGTTTCAAAAAAAAAAAAAGAAAGAAAACAAAAAAACAAAAGGAGGAGACTGGACAAATAAAACTATGGTATATTCATATATTTGTCTATGAAGATAAATGAACAAGGGCTACACTTTTCAAGTCAGATGAATCTAGCAAACTTCACAAAGAGTGAAGAAGCAAGGCCGGGCGCGGTGGCTCACGCCTGTAATCCCAGCACTTTGGGAGGCTGAGGTGGGCAGATCACAAGGTCAAGAGATCGAGACCATTCTGGCCAACGTGGTGAAACCCTGCCTCTACTAAAAACACAAAAATTAGCTGGATGTGGTGGTGCGTGCCTGTAGTCCCAGCTACTCAGGAGGCAGAGGCAGGAGAATCACTTGAACCTGGGAGGTGGAGGTTGCAGTGAGCCAAGATCGTGCCACTGCACTCCAGCCTGGCAACAGAGCGAGACTCCATCTCAAAAAAAAAAAAAAAAAAAAAAAAAAAAAGCAAGCTGAAGAAGAAAGCGCACTATATGAAATTTTATAACATTTATGAGGTAAGCTGCTGCTAGTGTCCTGTCCAGCACCCATTTCCCCTTCTTTCCACAAAGAGGACCCAATTTCATTCAGGGTGGCAACTTCCCAGCTAGCACACTTCATTCGCCACTCTTCCTGGCAGCTTGGAGGAACCAGGGAAAGGTTAGCAGAAATCCACAGCATGGGGCCTCACATCAAGTTATCACCTTTTTAAAAAACTGCTTTAATCGGCCAGGCACGGTGGCTCACGCCTGTAATCCCAGCACTTTGGGAGGCCGAGGTGGGCAGATCACGAGGTCAGGAGATCGAGACCATCCTGGCTAACACAGTGAAATCCCGTCTATACTAAAAAAAAACAAAAAACAAAAAAAAATTAGCCACGGGTGGTGACGGGCACCTGTAGTCCCAGCCACTCGGGAGGCTGAGGCAGGAGAATGCTGTGAACCCGGGGGGCGGAGCTTGCAGTGAGCTGAGATGGCGCCACTGCACTCCAGCCTGGGCAACAGAGAAAGACTCCGTCTCAAAAATAAATAAATAAATAAATAAATAATTTTTAAAAACCTGCTTTAATCCACATAACTGTATATATCTATAGAGTACACAGTGATGTTGTGACACATACATAGTGATCAGATCAGAGTAATTAGCATATTCATCATCTCAAACGTCTATCATTTCTCTGTTTTGGGAATATTCAATATCCTCCTTCTAGCTATTCGAAATTATACACTATTGTTGGCTGGGCGCAATGGCTCACACCTGTAATCGCAGCACTATTTGGGAGGCTGAGGCAGGTGAATCACCTGAGGTCAGGAGTGCAAAACCAGCCTGACCAACATGGTGAAACTCCTTCTCTACTAAAAATACAAAAATTAGCTGGACACGGTGGCAGGTGCCTGTAATCCCAGCTACTTGGGAGGGTGAGGCAGGAGAATCACTTGAACCCAGGAAGTGGAGGTTGCAGTGAGCGGAGATGGCGCCATTTAGATCGCACCATTGCACTCCAGCCTGGGCAACAGAGCAATACTCCTTCTCAAAAACAAACAAACGAAAACTATATATTATTGTTATCTATAGTAATTCTACAGTGCTATAGAACACTAACCTTATCCCTCCTATCTTGCTGTAATTTTGAATTCTTTAACGAATCTATTCCTATCCTCCCCTTCCTCCTACCTTTTCTAGGCTCTAGTATCCTTTGTTCTACTTTTTCCTTCTACAAAAATCAACTGTTTTGTTTAGCTTCCACCTGTGAGTGAGGACATGTGGCGTTTAACTTTGTTCCTGGCTTGTTTTAATTAATCTAATGTCTTCTAGTTCCATCCATGTTGCCACCAAGGGCAGGATTTATTTTATGGCTAAATATTTAATAGTATTCCATTGTGTGTGTATGTGTGTTTGTGTGTGTGTCTATTTATACAAACACATATATATAGTTTTTTTTTTTTTTTTTTTAAGAGACAGGGTCTCAGTCTGTTGCCCAGGCTGCAGTGCAGTAAGGCAATCATAGCTCACTGCAGTCTCAAACTCCTGGGCTCAAAGAATCTTCCCGCTTCAGCCTGCTGAGCAGCTGTGACTACCAGCAAGCACCACCATGTCCAGCTATTTTTTTTATTTCTGGTAGAGACTAGGTCTCGCCATGTTGCCAAGGCTTATACCACATTTTCTTTATCCATTCATCCACGGATGGATACCTACACTGATTCCTTAGCTTGGCTATTATGGATAGTGCTGCAATAAACATGAGGGTGCAAAAGTCGCTTTGACATACTGATTTCCTTTCTTTTGGATGAATGACCAGTAAAGTGCAGTTGCAGGATCTATATGGTAGTTCTATCTGTAGTTTTTTGAGGAACCTCCATACCATTCTCCATAGCGTTCCTGGACCAAACCGAGGGTTGGGCTGCTTATTCTCATGGCCCAATAACGAGATGCAGATGGACTGGGAAAGAAGGGAGTTTATTTCTGTAACTGGGTACAGTGAGAAGGCCTGGAAAATACCCCCAGACCAACTCAAAATTATAAAGTTTTCTAGGGCTTATATACCTTCTAAGCTGTATGTCTACATGTAAGTGTGCATTCATTTAAAGACATAAGTGATTAACTTCTTCTAATCTATAACTAAGATCTGAGTGCTGAGGACCTTCTTCTGGAGCCTCAGTAAATGTACTTTAAGTAAATCCAGGTGCTGGGGTGATTACCCTTATTACCTTGTCTCCTGCTAAATTATGGAGGTTTGAGGAGTTCCTTCAGACCCCCAATAAACTTGTTTGTGGAGGTCTGGGGAGTTTCTTCAGATCCCCAATAAAACTTGTTGAATCCTAAAGGGGGCCTGTTAAGAATTCCTTCATTATCTTGTCATGATTCAAGGCCCAGGAAAGGCCTGGGCAAAACTTCCAGTGGGTTTTTATTACATTCCAGCCTTTGTATGGGGGCACTGGCTCTATTACTCAGTGCTGGAACAGTTGTTACAGAGGCCTGCGTTAGTGAGACCTGGCCTGCCACAATAGTGGTTGTGCTAGTTTAAATCCCCACCAGCAGTGTATGAGTTCCCTTTTCTCTGCACCTTTGCCAGCATTTGTTATTTTTTGCTTTTTTGACATAGCCATCCTAAATGCAATGAGATGAAACCTGGTTGTAATTTTGGTTTGCATTTCCCTGATGATTAGTGATGTGAAGCATTTTTTCATATATTTATCTGTTAGCCATTTGTATGTCTTCTTTTGAGAAATAGGTTTAGATCACTTGTTCATTTTTTAATCGGATGGCTTGTTTTTTGGTGCTGAGATGTTCCAGTCACCTTCTTGATAAAAAGGACAGACTCAGCTGGTATGAGACTTTTTGTCCTTTGCCCTTCTGCTTTTTTCTGCCCGGAAAGCAAATGAAATGCCCAGAAGCACAGCAGCCATTTAAGGAACAATGTGTTCTAAAAGCATACACTACAGATGTCAGAGCAAGGAGCCAGGTCATTGACTTTATCATGGAGCCACTGTCTAATCCCAACCTGGTTGCTGTCAGACGGCTTGTTGTATGAGAAAAATACTCCCCTTTTGGTTACACCACTGAAGTAAGATTTTCTGTTACATGCAATCAAATGTAAACCCCAAGTGATATGATGCAAAACAACACTATAGAGTGTTACCAACATAATCATGTCAATCATGGTCAAAGGATAAAGAGATGCATGGGAATTGAAACACCCAATGTGGGATAATGGTTTTCTCTGGGTGGGAGTGAGGGGATGACACTGGAGAGAGGAACGACCGGGGACTTCCACTATGGTGCTAATGCCAAGTAGTGAGTACAGGTGAGTTTTATTACCTGTTACATCCTTTTGCGTATTCTAAATATTGTATAATAAGGTGTGAGTATAAAGAGTAGGTGAGGCCGGGCGCGGTGGCTCACGCCTGTAATCCCAGCACTTTGGGAGGCCGAGGCGGGTGGATCACAAGGTCAGGAGATCGAGACCACAGTGAAACCCCGTTTCTACTAAAAGTACAAAAAAAATTAGCCGGGCGCGGTGGCGGGCGCCTGTAGTCCCAGCTACTCAGGAGGCTGAGACAGGAGAATGGCGTGAACCCAGGAGGTGGAGCTTGCAGTGAGCCGAGATCACGCCACTGCACTCCAACCTGGGCGACAGCGTGAGACTCCGTCTCAAAAAAAAAAAAAAAAAAAAAAAAAAAAGAGTAGGTGAGAGGAAAAAATGTAATGGTAAAAAGGGAAAGGCCTTACTATTTACTGGTTGGCCCACCTGATTAGCTGTATCTCCTTCCACCAACAGGTCCTAAAATCCTAAGGGCACTTAGCTTAATGAATCATCCAGCTCAACATTCTCACTTTGTCCAGGACTTGCTGCCTTCCTTCGATAAGCATAATTAGCTTATTCCTACCCTCAATGGCCAGGTTCTAATACATACCCCTCCTGGGATGGGGTAATAGGGAAAGGCTCCCCACCACTCCCCAAGAATCAGGCATCAGACATACTGCATCAGTGGAGTGTAATGAAAGAGGTGGCACAGAATGGCTTGGACATACACAAGGCAGGGCCACAGTCCCAAAGATTGAGTTCACAGGTCCTGGGAACCTGAGCTTCTACACTGTGGAAACACTTCTAGGTGGTTCTGAAGCATACCTCTTGTTGAGAACCCCTGTCATGAATCATTGTCCTTATCCTTATCTTCCCAGCCAGAATATTTAAGAGCGTTACATTCTACAGTTTATATCACAAAATTTTTTTTAAATTTCCAAATATAAAATGACATCATAATATCGAATGAATAAACTTTTGAAAATGACATCATTCTCTCTGATCCTGAATATTCTGCTGTTCCCCCTCGGGAGGATATGCCCCACTCCATCCAGTCCAGAAAAAGCTTAGTCCACCCCTCTGTCTCTCAGAACCCAAGAGCCCATGCTCCCAGAAGATTTAGCAGGAACAGGTCATATGCATTTGGGGAGATCCAATATTCTCAGAAATATTCCTCCATGTTTCCAGACTATTCTACTGCCCCAGATAGACTTGGAGAGGGTACTTCCTGGAGGAACAGACAGCCCAGGTGGCAGGGAATGGCAGCTGTCAACAGCAAAGAACCCACTAGCATCACTCTTTTTTTTTTTTTTTTCCCTTTGATACAGAGTTTTGCTGTTGTTGCCCAGGCTGGAGTACAGTGGCACAATCTTGGCTCATAGCAACCTCCGCCTCCTGGGTTCAAGTGATTCTCCTGCCTCAGTCCCCCAAGCTGCTGGGATTACAGGCATGTGCCACCACGCCCGGCTAATTCTTTGTTATTTAGTAGAGACAGGGTTTACCATGTTGGTCAGGCTGGTCTCAAACTCCTGACCTCAGGTGATCCACCCACCTCCACCTCCGAAAGTGCTGGGATTACAGGCATGAGCCACCGCGCCCGGCTACGTCACTCATTTTTAATGAAACTCTTCACGCAGTCTCCATCTCGATTTCTAGGCTGATGCCTAAGAATGCTCACACCCAGAGTCAGGCACAGGGCTGAGGGTCAAACTCAGGCTGAGACTCTGTGTCCCAAACTGCATGGGAGAAAGTATCCCTTCCCACCCTCTCCCCTTTAGATGGAATCAGTGTTCGGCCCCAAAGGGGCCCAGAATCATCTATCTGCTTTCTCATTTGACAAGTGAGGATGTGGAGTTTTAGAAGGAGGAGACACTGTACCCCAGCTGTCCCTGTAGGTTCCTATCAAAGCTGGGATGAGAACTTCCATCTTTCAACTCCCAAAGTGGTTATTTTTTAAACTAAGAGTGAATCTAAAAAGCTGCTTTTTTTTTTCTTTGCTCCAAAACTTTCAAAGAACATTGTTTTCATCACCAAATCTTCAAATCATGTGCCAGAATTGCAAAAAGGCTTAAAGGCTGGTTTCACTTCCTGTGTGGAGGCAGCCTGCCATTAATTGGAACAAGTGAAAAACTGGCCTCCAGGCACACACAACACTTGGGGAGTCCATGAATATTTATCACCTCACTGAGAATTCCCTAAGCAGCGCAGTGACAGAAAACAACTTTCAGTTAAGTTTGAGTCTCTGTTCTAATATTCTCCACTAAGACAGCCCGTTCTTACTTGTGAAAGTGATCATTTTCAAAACCATAATGAAGCCAATCTACTATTGGTAGCTCTAACAACAAGGCCCTAAGGCTTAAAATAACAAAACAATTCCTTCTCCAAAATAAACAAGGCTTTCCTTTGTGTCTCTAATGAGAGGCAAGACCACAGCTAAGGCAAGTTCTAAGATGTTTACTGTCCCTGAATGCTGAGATATCTAGATCCTCAAGGAAAAAGCAGATTACACAAAAAAAGGGATCTGTCAGAAAGCATTTGCGTAAGTGCCAACCTGAGATCTAAATCCGGAGGATGAACCCCTCCCGGAGTGACCTAGGGCAGAGCACTAACCCTGTGAGGATTGGATCTTGTTTTGAAGGAACCGACAGAAATACATGGAAGGCACAGAGTACAAAGAGAAACATGCAAGTGGAAAATATGCTGGCACAAAAATCCAGGCATTGAGCTTCTGAAATGAAATGGGGTTTCTCTAAGCACAAATATAAATGTTCTTAGCTTTTGGTGTAATTTTGTTCCAAACATAAAGCCAACATCTGTTCTCTCTCACTCCCTCTGCCCCTTCTCCCTGCCACCTCCAAGATGCATGGAAAATCCATTTACCATTGAGTGAAAGAAGCACTGATAGTTGAAGATCTAGGCAAGAAGGACGAAATAAAATGCTTTAAAATTGAGTGTAGGTTTCTGGCTGGGCACATTGGCTCACGCCTATAATCCCAGAACTTTGGGAAGCCAAGGCGGGCCAATCATCTGAAGTCAGGAGTTCAAGACCAACAAAGCCTACATCATGAAACGTTGTTTCCACCAAAAAATATGAAAATTAGCCGGCCGTGGTAATGGGCGCCTGTAATCCCAGCTACTTGGGAGGCTGAGGCACGAGAATCGCTTGAACCCAGGAACGGAGGCTGCAGTGAGCTGAGATCGCGCCACTGCACTCCAATCTGGGTGACAGAGTGAGCCTCCATGTCAAAAAAAAAAAAAAAAAAAAAAAGAACTGAGTGTAGGTTTCTCAATGAAATATTCAAGACGTAATCACCCTTTCTTCCTTTATCACTCTGAAACACCAGGACCTGAGGGGGTGACTTGGCCATAGCAGCCCAGGGTTTCACATGCAGGCCATGTCCCCAGATCCTGCTGCCTGACAGTGGCCCCGAGAGTGAAAATGTGACAGCTCCCACGAAGGGAGGGTTGTCCAGCTGCAGAGTCTCACAAAACTAGGGAAGATCTAGGCCCTCCCTTCCTGTGGTTAAGAATCTTTCACCCAGTTCAACAGCCATGGTTCAGACAGAGAAAACTAAGGCCTAGGAGGGAGGAAGTGCCAGGATGGCAGGTATTCTTAGTATCCTTGCTCTCCAAAAGGGGCCTGCTGATCCTAATGGAATTCTCTGCCCCTGCCAGGCTGCATTTTTAGCACTTCAGCTGGAGGCAGGAATGGGAGACATAGAATGAAAAGAGACGGAATTGGTTTAACTCTGGTCAAGGGTTAGCCAATGCCCAGAGTGCCAGAGGGAGAGTAATCAGGGTTCCCTCCAGGGCACCTGAGGGCTGGCTCACCCATATCATCAAGCAGGAAGCACCAGGAGCCAGGAGTGCACCTGGGGCTCACGGCCCTTTCCATTTCCTACATGACCACCCTGCGCACACATACTCACACCTGTACATGGAATCTACTCTAAGAACCAAAGCCTCATTTTCTCTATGTTGCAGCCAACTGACCTCATTGGGAACACCTAGCTCGATGTGGTAAGAAGGAAAAGAATTTTCTGAGCCGGGCGCGGTGGCTCATGCCTGTAATCCCAGCACTTTGAGAGGCCAAGGCGGGTGGATCACAAGGTCAGAAGTTCAAGACCAGCCTGCCCAACATAGTGAAACCCCGTCTCTACTAAAGATACAAAAATTAGCCGGATGTGGTGGTGGGCACCTGTAATCTCAGCTACTCAGGAAGCTGAGGCAGAGAACTGCTTGAACCCGGGAGGTGGAGGATGCAGTGAGCCGAGATTGCGCCACCTACACTCCAGCCTGTGTGACAGAGCAAGACTCTATCTCAAAAAACAAAACAAAACAAAACAAAAGAATTTTCTAGATGTTCACACGCAAAAACCCTAAAACAAAACAAATACCAAAAAAAAAAAAAAAAAAAAAAAAAAAAAAAAAAAAAAAGAAGAAAGAAACTACACTCACTTTGGAAAAGAGTTATGTGGGAAAAGTTGAACAGGAACTGAACTTCATTTTTATACCTTCCTGAGAGGCACATGACAGGAAGCTATTCCTGTACTATGTCAAGTCTGAACTCCATAAGGGAAGGTATGGGGGCAGGGGGAGGAGGGGAGTGGCAGTCAGGGCGGGCCCTGCTTCTTTGGAGAACTGCTTGGTCCTGGGTGGGTTTTGCTCAAACTACTAGTAAACAAAACCCTAGAGAGCTGCAGCAAAGGACTTGGGCACTCTAGGGCGACACCCCAGGGCCCCTTCACCGAAGCATTCTGAACAATGGAGGGTGGACCATTCAGGAAACGCTTCAGTAAGAAAAGAACCCTCCTCCCAACACCTTTTGTCTAGGAAAAACATTTCCCCCAAACTTGAGTTCAGAAGAATGGAGGAGAGCCATTGGTAAGAATGGCAAGTATATTTTAAGCACGTATCACCTGCCATTAGCTCATTACGTCCTCCTAACTATTCTATGCAACAGAGCCTCCCACTGTACCCAAAAAGGAAGAGAGGTCCTGAAAGTTAACCACCACCCCCAAAGCCCCAGAGGCCAGTCCCGATTAACACTTTCATTCCCGTCCCCAGAGGCATAGTGTGCTTCACATAGTGTGAGCCCCCTTTCAGTTTTTCTAATAATTAACCTCCTGCTGAGACACATACCAGTTCAAAGCCATATGCTTTGGGTTAAGATTAAACTAATGACAAGGGCCAAAGTCAAGGCACCAAGGGCTACCTGCCCCTGAGCAAGGAGTTGTTAGAACTGTGTTTAACATGAAAAATTACCTTCTGACATTTTTTTTTCTAGTTGGAAAAGTTAGGACAATATAAAATATGTCTGGGGTTAACACAATCCAAAAATCTCTCTTGTTTTAATTGACTAGCTCCTCCAGTAATGAAATCACCTTGGCATCACAGCAAAATAAAAGATTGTTTTCTATTAACCAAGCCCCAAATGTGAGGGCATGGGAGCTCCAGCCATTCTGTCTCTGGAAAAGCCAGTAGGAAAAGAGAAGGGTGAGGAGCACCTGGCAAGACATGCAGGGGCTTGGTTCTTTCATGCTGTGCTCTGATACTCACTGAGCACCCTATGAGCTCCATGCAGTGTTAGCAGTGAACAAGACAGCAGCCCTGCCACCAGGAGCTTACCCTGTAGTGGGGGGACAGTGGAGGAAAACGAGCAAACAAAAAGGTAAGGCTGGGTGCAGTGGCTCACGCCTGTAATCTCAGCACTTTGGGAGGCCGAGGTAGGCAGATCAGCTGAGGTCGGGAGTTCGAGACCAGCCTGACCAACACGGTGAAACCCTGTCTCTACTAAAAATACAAAAATTAGCCAGCTGTGGTGGCAGGTGCCTGTAGTCCCAGCTACTAGGGAGGCTGAGGCAGGAGAATCACTTGAACCTGGGAGGCGGAGGTTGCAGTGAGCGGAGAATGTGCCATTGTATTTCAGCCTGGGTGACAGAGCAAGACTCTGGAAAGAAAAGAAAAGAAAAGAAAAGAAAAGAAAAGAAAAGAATAGAAAAGGAAAGAAAAGAAAAGACAAAGGAAAGGACGGAAGGAAGGAAGGAAGGAAGGAAGGAAGGAAGGAAGGAAGGAAGGAAGGAAGGAAAGAAGGCAAGCAAGCAGGGAGGGAGGGAGGGACTGATCAGGTTGAGAAGCATTATCAGGAAATTAAATTTAAGGGATAGTGGGCTGTATGCATATGACACTTTGGCAGGTGGTGGTTATTGGGGAAGGCCTCTCAAGGAGAACCTCTGAACTGAAACCCAAACAAAGGATGAGAAGAAGCCAGCATGCTGAGATCTTGGGGAAAAGGTTCCAGCCAGAGGGAACAGTCACTTGCAAAGGCTGCTGAGGCCCTAGAAAGAAGACACAGGTGGCTGGAGTAGTGGGAACAAGTGGGAAGTGAATGGAAATGGGTCAAAGAGGTTCGCTGTGAGTCTCTGCAAATTCTAGTAGGGAGCAGGAAGCCACTGGAAGATTTTCAAGTGGAAAACACAATCAGATTCATTTCCAAAATCTCGTTCTGGCCATTACATGGAAAGCGGCTGTTTCACATGTGTGTTCAAGGTCCCAGCTCAGTTTTTCTACCCGGCAGCATGTTCCCAATTCACAGGCATAAAAAGATTGAACCTCTTCTTGACTGATGCTGACTAGTAACTCACTGGCCCTTCTCCTACAATTATCTGGAAATTCTTTCAAAAATTAAGATTTAAAAATATAATTATTGGCTGGGCGTGGTGGCTCATACTTGTAATCCCAGCACTTTGGGAGGCCAAGGCGGGCAGATCACCTGAGGTTGGGAGTTCGAGACCAACCTAACCAACATGGAGAAACCCTATCTCTACTAAAAATGCAAAATTAGCCGGGCATGGTGGCGCATGCCTGTAATCCCATACACTCGGGAGGCTGAGGCAGGAGAATTGCTTGAACCCGGGAGGTGGGAAGTTGCGGTGAGCCGAGATTGCGCCATTCATTGCACTCTAGCCTGGACAGCAAGAGCGAAACTCCGTCTCAAAAACAAAACAAAAAAAATTACTGTTAATTTTTTAAAAATTGTATTCAGCTGTGCATGGTGGCTCATGTCTATAATCCCCACATGTTGAGAGGCTAAGGTGGGAAGATTGCTCGAGCCCAGGAGTTCAAGACCAGCCTGGGCAACATAGTGAGACCCTGTCTCTACAAAAAATAAAAAATTAGCCAGGCATGGTGATATGTGCCTGTGGTCATAGCTATTTGGGAGGCTGAGGTGGGAGGATCACTTGAGCCCAGGAGGTTGAGGTTACAGTGAGCAGTGATCATGCCACAGGACTCAAGCCTGGGTGGCAGAATGAGACCCTGCCAAAAAAAGAAAGAAAAGAAAAGAAAAGTATTCCACTTAGCACTTTAATGGGTCAGAATAATTTTCTAAAAAGTATTCATTTTTAAAATATGCACCATGTACTTTCAAAAAGCATTTGAAGCCTTTGTAATAAAGCCCATAAGCAACAGAACAACTTAAAAGTTCCCTCTGGGAAGATGTTTACAATATACTGGAATACATATTACAATATCAGTTTGGAAGGAAATATTAACATTAAAGAATCTCAAAAGCCTAATTTACTCTAAGGGTTGAGTTTAGCTGCACACATAGCCTCATCATGAGCTAAGTCCTCATAATGCGTTCATTTTTATCCACATCTATATTTATCTTACTCCATCCTCTCCCTGGCCCTTCAGATAGCCACCGCTTGCCTCATTTTGCTGCTCAATGGCACCCCCATCAGAGACTGAGCAGAAAGGAAAGACTGGAAAGTCTCAAAATGCTCCTGGTTTGGCAGTTCCAGTTTTATGTGTGCATGTCTTTGTCAGATGTGTGGTGTGTATGTGTGTTGGGGGGCAGAGGGGAATTCCTGGGTTAAAGTGATGCTTAAATTTTATTTATCCATTCCTCTATGCTTCTACAGTGTAGAATCTACACACACATTCTCATTATCTCTTTCTCTCTCTCTGTCTCTCCTGTGTGGTCAGCAAAGCACTCAGACCCACAATGTGTAATAGGAAAATCTTAAAATTAGATGAAGAGTCTAATTTCCATTTTTAATTTCTTCATACAGCACTCCTTTGTGCTGTACTTCTGCCAGTGAGAATCCCATTCTTTAAGCTTTTCACAAGGTGAGACGTAAAACTGTCAGACATCTCACAGGTAAAGTTCAAAACAAAAAGCAAAAAGTGCAAGAAGAACAATTAGTGAAACTTTTCATTCTTCCAGTTGGGTGGATTTTAAAAGGCCTTTTTATGATTGTCTGATTAAAGTTGATTGTCAGCTACAAACATTTTTTATTACAGCCTTTTAAAAATTTAGGAAAACAAAAGCACTCCAATCTTTAAGTATTTAACACAAAACTGTCGTTCCCATTACTTTCTCCATAGTTCTCACCACATTCACTACCTCCAAGACTATTCACGGCCAGCCCTCACTAGTAGCAACATACAAGAGATTTGCAGCAGATTATGAAAAATGAGTCTGGAAGAAATGCTGAGGAATTTTTGAAGGTTTGGGGGGTGGGGAGGCTGTGGAGAACAGGACTGCTTTCGTTCTTTGCTTGGTTTTTGGCTCTTAAAGTTTGTTTCAAATTGCTATGTTGCCCCAAATTATAAATTGCTTATGTAATTTAACGTGGAAAAAGGGGTGCGTTGTTTAAGAATTTTTCATTTGAGTAAATGAGCTTTCAAAGGTAAATCTCAAAGGAAACACTTTTAAGTAACTTACTTGACTATAAATTAAGCTTTCCAGGTATTCCTAAAAAACATCTTTGACTATAATAGGTGAAGGCTAGTCAAATGCATTCACGACCAAAAGAGAGAAAATCTGCATTCTGAATGGAAATAGAAATCTTTTAGCTAAGAGTAAATACTTGGAATGTGTTTATTTAGCATTTTCCCCCTTTCTTTCTCTTTCGGGTAAAGCCTGGTAAGTTTATTCCAGCTTCCTCAAGAAGTGCATCAGCGATCAAACTTGAAATCTGTTCATCACTCACTCCCCAAATAAGCTGTTCATGCAGAATGAAACCGGCCTTCCTTGCCTCCACGTATCCATCCAGCATCTTGTATTAAAATGCCTGGAACAAACTGGGCGCGGTGGCTCAGGACTGTAATCCCAGAACTTTGGGAGGCTGAGGCGGGCAGATCACGAGGTCATGAGATCGAGACGATCCTGGCCAACATGGTGAAACCCGGTCTCTACCAAAAATACAAAAATTAGCCGGGCGTGGTAGCGCGCGTCTGTAGTCCCAGCTACTCGGGAGGCTGAGGCAGGAGAATCGCTTGAACCCGGGAGGCGGAGATTGCAGTGAGCCGAGATCGCGCCACTGCACTCCAGCCTGGCGACAGAGCGAGACTCGGTCTCAGAAAAAAAAAAAAAAAAAAAGCCTGTAACAACACTTGGCTGCGTCCAGATAAACGTAAACGCTGTCGAGCACCGTAAGTTCTGTTCTGCCATAACAGGAGTGAAAAGAACGCTCCCCTTTTCCAGGTCCCCACACTCCCTGGGTGCCTCTACAAAGGGATGCTAATAATGTCCGTAAGGGCCCAGTGGGAGCAGCCAGGACTGCCGTCCCTCCCTGGCCGGACGCTCGGCCTCAGTCTATCGCGGCTCCCGGACTGCAGCTCCGACTCCCGCAGCCCGTTCGTTCGCCCCACGCCGGTCCCTCGGGAGACCGGATCTGTGGCCCCCGGAACTCCCGCCAGATCGGGGCTCCACCATGCAACTCTGTCTAGTGGAAAGTTCTCGTCGCATTCCAGACCAGACCTGCTACCTACGTTCCACTCGTAGGAACTTTGGGACTTGCAGCGCGCCCAGCGGAGCTCGATTTCCTCCTCGGAGGTGAAGAGGGAAGGCTGCAGCCCCGACCCCGACCCGGCTTCACCACGACGCGCACCCACAAGCAGGGCTGGGTGCCCTCGGGACGCTTGAGGGGCCGCGGTCAGTGGACGGAAGGCTCGCCTGCGCCCCCTTCTCTGGCACCGCAGTGGGTGGAGGGTGTTTGCAAACTTGTCCAGCAGCCAGGCGCGCCCCTGTGGACGCGCTCACTCCCCTGAGCCCCCTGCTTCGTCCTGGGAGCCCCCACCCCCTCGCCTGGCCCCCAGCCGGCGCACTCACCTCTACTCCAGACCGCGGGGAGGAAGAGGCCCAGCAGCAGCGGCAGCGGCAGCGGGGCCGGCCCCATCCCGCGGCTGCGGATCTGTAATTTCTCTCCGGACGGACGGACAGATGGACGTCCCGAACCTGCCCTGTCGCCGGCTAAGCGCGCCAGCGAAGCTCCCTGTCCAGGCGGCCCCGGCAGCGAGTGCAGAGTGGTGGAGCCCAGCGGCCGGCGGGTGGTGCCGAGGGCTGGAAGGGGCGGGCCGGGGGCCGAGCCGAGGCCGACCAGGGCTAGAGGAGAGGGGCGGGCAGGGGGGCGAGTCCCGGCGGGCCCCGCAGGTTGGAGTGGGAGGGGGCGGGAGGACGAGGGGGAGGAGTGGCGTAAAGGGGAAAGGGAGGGGGTTGGAGAGGAGGGGCGGGCCGAAGGCCACCGTGGGGCGCACGGCGGGGAGCTGGGAGGAGAGGAAGGGGAGGGGGCTGAGAGACCAGGAGGGAGCTGGAGAGAGAAGTGAAGGGGAGGGGCGGGCTGGAGGTCCAGAGGAGACGGCTCTGGCCGCTGCGCGGGTCCGGAGCCCCACACCTGTGGGTGGGAGATAGGGAAGGACAGAAGGTGGGAGAGGAGTGGAGGATGCCCGAGGCAGCCCCCAGACCCAAGAGGAGGGTCCAGAGGCGCCCCCGCATTCCAGGCTTGGCTGACACAGAAAACCCTGGCAGCGCCGCTCCCAGAGGCCAAGGCCACGGCGGCAGCGCTCCCTGCCGAGCGCTCCTCCACATCCATTCCGCTCGCCGCCGAGCACCTCCTGGGTACCTGGCCCGAGGTGCGCTACACGGCCCTGGCGTCGAGGAGCGCACCGCCCCTGGGGGAGGGGTTCCTGGGGAAGGACGCTTTGCTGTGGCTCCTTGACGAGCCAGAGAGAGGTGACACTCAAGGAGGGAGATGAAAGTGAATGACAAAGTGCAGAGCAGGAGTTGGGAGAGGGGAAACCACAGCACGTTACTCTCATGGACCTCCACAAGGTGTGCAGGGTCCAAGAGGCAGTAGCAGAGAGTGAATCGTAAGAGAAATGTAACTACTTATACTAATAATGGCAACAGTAACTTAATTTATATACATAGTTTCTTAAAGGTAACACTTTTAGAATGAATGTATTTTAAGGTGGTCCCTTTAACAACGTAACATGAGCCTAATCATGTTGCTCTGCTCAAATCACCCCAAACCTATCAGTGGTTCCTGCTGTCTCTCCGCATAAGCCAAGGTTCTGCAGTGATCTCCGAGGTTGTATGTGACCTAGTCCCCTTTCCTCTTTGGCCTCACCTCCTTACGCCTCTTCCATTTACTTTGGTCTCTTGTCAAGCAGTCCCTTGACCCCTACACTGGCTAGACAATTCCCGTAGATTTGGCTACGGGAAGGAGACAAGCAGCCCAGATGGATTTAGACAGGTTATTACTTACACCGACAGCAAAAGCAAAATCAGTGTTGTGTCAGCTCCATGCATCTTTAGGCCCACAGGATAACACCAAACTGGAAGGGCGATTGTTATCCTATGGGTCTACATGATTTAAAAAAAAAAAAAAAGACAACATGAGCCCTGCCACTGAGTAGCCAAGTCTAAACTACACCAAGCAGTTTTATAGACTTCACAGGAGCCTGGTGCTGTATGCTTGGAGGGAAGGGGGCTGGGAGGTGGAGGGAGGGATATGGAAAGTCCTACAGTCAATTGAAACATTGGAGAAGGAAGAGAAATGGCCTTGCAGCAGTATCCCGCAAGGTAGGGATAGGAAACTGCCTCCCAGTGGCTCCTCACCAGGCTTACCTATCCCTGCTTTAGGGGAAATCGCAGGGCAGTCCCACAAGACTTGGCTCACACCATACTTGCCTACATGGCCTCCAGAGATGTGCAAGATTGCCAGGGGCACCTCAGCAGAGCTGTTCTCCTGCAATTTCCTTGCTATTGCTCACATATACCAAGCACTCCTCCACCGAAAGGTTTTGCACTGGCTGTTCCCTCTGCCTGAAATGCTCTTCCCCCAGACACACAGCTTCCCAGTTGACTCTCTTCCAAGTCAGCTCAAATCTTACTTTCTTGTTGAGGCCTGCCTTGTACAATATTCTTCAGCTATCTACCGGTGTTTGACATACCACCCCAAACATAGTGGGTGTAAAATGTCAGCCATTTTATTAGATTCCTGGATTCTGTGGATCGGAGGTTTGGACAGAGCACAGGGGAAATAGCTTGTCTTTGCTCCTCCATATCTGCCTGGGACCTTAGGCTCAAATAGTGGGGATTAGAATCATGTAAAGCAAATTACAGCCTGCAGACCTATGGCTTCTTTTTGCAAATAAATGTTATCAGAACACAGTCATTGTGACAGAGATTATGTGGCCCACAAAGCTGTGCAGTATGACCCTTTAGATAAAAAGTTGGCTAACCCCGATCTCAAGGCTTGTTCACTCACATAGCTGCCATCTGCACTGGGATGACTTGGGCACTAGGGCTGCAGACTAACTGGAGCACCTAAAGGAGGCTTCTCCATGGTGGCCTTGGAGTAGCTGGAAGTCTTGCATGGCAGCTCAGGGCTCCAAGAGCAAGCATTCCAGTAAACAAAGAGGAAGCTTCATGGCCTTTTAGGTCCTAGCCTCCGAGGTCACATAACTCCACCCTACTCTCTTGATGGAAGCAGTCACAACCCCAGCCTCATGGGGAGCAGCCGCAGAGGTTCAAGCCCAACCTCTTGAAGAAGAAGCGTCAAAGAAGTTGCAGTTATGCTTTTAAAAATCCACAAATGCCAAAACTTAGCTAAACTGTGGGATGTCTGCTCTGCAATGTTAATTTTGTACTTGGTGTGCATCCAAATGATACTGCAATTTAATGTCCTAATTATTCAAGTGATCAGACTATGTGTAGGGAAATATGAGCAACAGACAAACAAAGAAACAAAAAACAACCCGGACCCCATATTACTTAACTATTTCCAAGGCTGTTGTGCAACTTCAACAAGAAGACACTTACCTGGAACCCATTCTCCAATGCCCACTGTGTCTCCTGTGTCAGCTAAGACTCTGTGTCACAAGTAGGAGCCCCTACTGTTTAATACCTAGGAAAAAGAGAGAATGTTAAAGGCCTGCAGCTGTGTTCATCCAAGGGCTAGGGAAGATTACCCCCACTGATTCAAGTGTGAAAGAGCTGTAGCCAAGGTAAAGTGGCATTGTGGTCACAATCTATGTGTCAAACATGTTCAACATATCAGTGACAGGACTTGAGGCTTCCAAATGAAGGTCCCATAGGGGCGTGCCAGGCCACACACAAATGAAATGTGTGAAGATGTAGTCCTCAATGACCCT
>NW_012102188.1:535575-539244 GCF_000951045.1 Mandrillus leucophaeus
CGTGATCTCAGCTCATTGCAACCTCCGCCTCCCGGGTTCAAGTGATTCTCCTGCCTCAGCCTCCTGAGTAGCTGGGACTATAGGCGTGCGCCACCATACCTAGCTAATTTTTGTATTTTTAGTAGAGACGTGGTTTCACCATGTTGGCCAGGATGGTCTCCATCTCTTGACTTCGTGATCCACCCACCTCAGCATCCTAAAGTCCTGGGATTACAGGCGTGAGTCACCGCGCCCGGCCAGCTGTGTAATCATTAAGTGGAAGTTAAACTGGGTTTCACTGCTAAAAAATTACTGAACAGATCCAACATCTAGAGTTTGTTACAGCAAGAGGACACAATATAGCAAAACGCAGTAAAGTAAGAAGCAGCATCTCAGTCAAAGGCTATTCATGGCCAGATAGGCCTAGTTTGTCCTAGTTTGTCTAAGGAACATGGCAGGATGCACTTTCTCTGTTGGATCAAAAACCATTGATGTGTGCATGGAATACCTCGGAAACAGGGGCGTCCAAAATGGAGGCTCAGTTGGGGATTTTTATATTTTGCTGGTCATAGACATAGTCTTAAGGCATAACCAGCCTCAACAGCAGAACCCTGTGGCAGGGGATGGAGGGGTCTCACTGAGACCAGGTGCAAATCATTTATGTCATTGTTTTCAAAAAACAAAGTTGATGCTAGTACAAGTTTCCCTGAAGGTCCTCAGACTGATGGTTAAAAAGCAACATTATTAATCCGTATGCTTCATGCCCTTGGCCAGGGGTCATTGCCACGCAGGAATTTCAGAGCAGTTCAAGCTAATTTCAGGCCTGCTGGAATTAACCCTCACAGTACAATAGCTTTTATAGTTGTTGCAAAGCGAAATGGTAGAAGTAAAACACGCCATTCAGCACAGTGAACACGATAGTGGAATGAAGCATTTCCTTGAGTGGTTTCTTGGAGTGTCTTTCAAGATCATTCATCCAATAGGCTGAAAAACTCACTGGAAGTAAAATCTCACTCTCATCCCATTGGAAATGGGGCAGCACCATTTAAAGATGCTCCTCATTGTGTTGAACAAGGTACAGAAGGCCAATTGTTGAGCTTTTATAATTAGTGGGTAACCCACTTAGCGTCCTGGAAGAGGCATGAGAAGCGTATTTAAGTGTTACAGTTTGTTAGAAAGATGAGCTAGGGTCAGGTGCGGTGGCTCACGCCTGTAATCCCAACAGTTTGGGAGGCCAAGGCGGGCAGATCACGAGGTCAGGAGATGGAGACCATCCTAGCTAACACAGTGAAACCCCATCTCCACTAAAAATACCAAAAAAATTAGCCAGACCTGGTGGCACATGCCTGTAGTCCCAGCTATTCAAGAAGCTGAGACAGGAGAATCTCTGGAACCTGGGAAGCGAAGGTTTCAGTGAGCTGAGATCACGCCACTGCACTCCAGCCTGGGCAACAGAGCAAGACTCCGTCTCCAAAAAAAATAAATAAAATAAAAAAGAAAAAGAAAAAAAAGAAAAGAAAAATGAGCTAGTGGGCTAGGCATGGTGACTAATGCCTGTAATCCCAGCACTTTGGGAGGCCGAGGAGGGCTGATCACCTGAGCTCAGGAGTTAGAGACCGGCCTGGCTAACATGGTGAAATCCTGTCTCTACCAAAAAAAAAAATAACAAAAATTAGCTGGGCGCGGTGATGCGTGCCTGTAGTTCCAGCTACTCAGGAGACTGAGGCAGGAGAATCACTGGAACCCGGGAGGTGAGGTTGCAGTGGTCTGAGATGGCGCCACTGCACTCCATCCTGGACCACAGAGCGAGACTGTATCTCAAACAAAAAAAAAAAGAAAAGAAAAGAAAAAATGAGATAGTGTATTTTCTCTGTGCTGAAAAGTAAATGGAAGTTGCCTTGTCTGGCACTTGTATCTGTTACAGAATTGGGAGTTCTGTTATGATACTTCCTTTAACATGCTGAATCACATACTAGGAGGCCGAGAGCCCAGTTTTTGAAATTGTTGGGGTGTAATGATGGAGAAACTAGGACATTTCATTCCATGTGCTGAACAACAGACTGGAAATACTAGTATTCAGCTTATGTAATTTGTTGGTGGGGAGGTTGGGGAGGCAAAGTCAGGTTCTGTGTTTAAAAGGCTCAAATCACTACAGTCAACTGCATAGGGGAAGCACAATTATTAGAGCATGTAGGGGTTGCATTGCAAGAGGTGAACAATAAAGTGGAAGGATCTGTGTCTAGCCCTTATAACTTTTGGAAACTTAAGATAGTATAGGTATGAAACTCCTTTTGCTATGCTGAACAATATCTATGATATGCAAATATCTAAACATTAGGGTTTACTAGGGCACTGAAATGATGCTTAGAGGGGTCTCAAGTCAGCATAAAACCATACTGGAAATACAAAGTCTAGCACTTGAAGATTGGGGGAAGTGAGATGGTGGATGTAGGCCGGGTACAGTGGCTCATGCCTATAATCCCAGCACTATGGGAGGGTGAGGCAGGCAGATGGCTTAAGCCCAGGAGTTCGAGACCAGCCCAGGCAACATGGTGAAACTCTGTCTCTACAAAAAATACAAAAATTAGCCAGGCATGGTGGTGCATACCTGTGGTCCCAGCTACTCAGGAGGCTGAGGTGGGAGGATCGCTTGAGCCCACGAAGTCGAGGTTGCAGTGAGCCAAGATTGTGCCACTGTACTCCAGCCTGGGCAATAAAGCGAGACTCTGTCCTTAAAAAAAAAAAAAAAAAAAAAGAGAGAGAGAGAGAGAGAGATGGCTGCTGAGACCAGCTCGGTTGTGGAGACCCCATCTCAGCTGGGCTAGAGGAATTAGAGACACACACACAGAAATATAGGTTGCGGAGTGGGAAATCAGGGGTCCCACAGCCTTCAGAGTTGAGAGCCCCGAACAGTTTGACCCACATATTTACTGACAGCAAGCCAGGGATAAGCATTATTTCTATAGATTATAGATTAACTATAAAAGTATTCCTTACGGGAAACAAAGGGATGGGTCGAAATAAAGGGATGGGCTCTGGCTAGTTATCTGCAGCTTGAACATGTCCTTAAGGAACAGATCGCTCATGCTATTGTTTGTGGTTTCAGTAAGTGGTTTTCCGCCCTGGGTGGGCCAGGTGTTCCTTGCCCTCATTCCAGTGAAACGACAACCTTCCAGCATGGGTGTCAAGGCCATCACAAGCATGTTACAGTGTTTACGGCCAGTTTTGGGGCCAGTTTATGGCCAGATTTGGGGGCCCGCTCCCAACAGATGGCAGATGTAGAAGACTCCATTCAGCATGCTGAAGAACATACCAGAAGCACAGAGGTCTAGGTTTTGTAGTTTATTGGGAAACTGCACTTATAATTTATTGGGAAACCACATAATGCTTGTAAGCAACTCCATTTAGCTTCTTGAGCAAAATACAGTAGTCTAAGTGCTTTGTCTTTGTAGTTTTAGAGGAATTGAGATGGTGCATACAAAAGGATTCCATTCTACTTGCCGAAACCATCCTGAAAATAAGTTTCTTCTTCTTGTAGTTTGTTGGAGGAATGGAGACGGTACATATGAGAGATTCCATTTGCTGCACAACACGCTGAAATTAGAGGTCTGGCTCTTGTAGTTTCCTGGGAAGGGCTGGTGATTTGGTGATCTGTCAGGTAGCAGACAACAGGAAATCAACTGATTTTAT